>NC_086451.1:147615448-147938448 GCF_028390025.1 Pseudophryne corroboree | reverse complement strand
CCCAAAAACGATGTTCCTCTAAATCGTTGGCAAAAATGAGGATATCGTCTAGATAGACCACGACATGACGGTATAGAATGTCTCTGAAGATCTCATTGACAAAATGCTGGAAGACAGCTGGAGCATTGCTCAATCCGAAGGGCATGACGAGGTACTCATAATGTCCGTCACGGGTGTTAAAGGCGGTCTTCCACTCGTCACCCTCACGGATCCGGATGAGATTGTATGCACCTCTCAAGTCCAGCTTTGTAAAGATGGTAGCTCCGCTAACTCTGTCAAAGAGCTCAGTAATCAGGGGTAAAGGATAACGGTTCTTGATGGTAATGTCGTTCAAACCTCTGTAGTCGATGCACGGCCGCAGACCACCATCTTTCTTCTTTACAAAAAAGAAGCCTGCGCCGGCTGGAGAAGAAGAAGGTCGAATGAACCCCTTTGCTAGGTTCTCTTTAATGTATTCCTCCATAGAATGCGTCTCAGGCAGAGACAACGGATAAGTTCGGCCTCGAGGTGGAACCTTCCCTGGAACGAGATCAATCGGGCAGTCCCATTCTCTATGAGGAGGAAGGATATCAGCAGAAGCTTTACTGAACACATCCGTGAAATCTTGATATGGAGGAGGTGGAACATCAGACGACCTGGGGGAGGAAGAACAGACAGGCAATACTTTAAACAAACATGTCTCAGCACAGGAGGAACCCCATGCCAGGATTTGCGTAGTCGTCCAATCAATTGTAGGATTGTGAAGACGGAGCCATGGAAGGCCCAGGACCACAGGATGTGTGGCTCTTGGAATCACTAAAAAAGAAATAAGTTCGGAATGAAGAACTCCCACTCTCAGACGAACTGGTAGAGTCCTTAAAGAAATAACTGCATCAAAAATTTTGCTGCCATCCACGGCAGTTAAAGAAATGGACGAAGGAAGTCTCTCGGTGGGTAGGGACCACCGTTTAACATAGGCTTCGGTAATAAAGTTCCCAGCTGCTCCGGAATCAAGGAGGGCAATGACGTTCCGATAACGTTGAGCAACTTGAAGCGAGACTGGGAGATTACAATCTTGAGGAGATGGAGAGGAGATCATTACTCCTAGCCGGCCCTCTCCTTGGCGAGCTAGGGTCTGGAGTCCTGGACGTTTGGGACAGGCAGTAATGGTGTGAGATGGAGCTGCACAATAAAGACAGAGAGACTTGGAGAGGCGTCTTCGGCGCTCAGCAGGAGTTAAACGGGAACGACCAATTTGGCTGGACTCATCTTTAGATGATGACAGTTGGCGAGGAGGAGGAGCAGAAGATTTTGGAGCAGATGATCTTACACGCTCAGTTGCTCTCTCTCTGAAACGTAAATCAACTTTCGTGCAGAGTGAGATTAGCTCATCTAACTTGGAAGGTAAGTCTCTGGTAGCTAACTCATCTTTAATACTCTCAGATAAGCCATGCCAGAATGCAGCATACAGGGCCTCGTCGTTCCATGCCAGTTCGGATGCCAGGATCTGGAACTGTATAAGATATTGTCCTACAGTACGTGATCCCTGGCGCAAACGGAGAATCTCAGATGAAGCTGAAGTTACCCGGCCTGGCTCGTCGAAGATACGCCTGAATGTTGACACGAATGTAGTGTAGGAGGATAGCAGGGTGTCGGACCTCTCCCATAACGGTGATGCCCAATCAAGGGCTGAGCCACTGAGAAGAGAGATAATGTAGGCAATTTTTGTACGGTCACTGGGAAAATTGCCAGGTTGTAGCTCAAACTGAATCTCACACTGGTTGAGAAATCCCCTGCAGAATCTTGGAGATCCGTCAAATTTTGCTGGCGTTGGAAGATGAAGACGTGGAGCAGAAATGGGTAAGGTGGGTGGGGTTATAGCTGGAGTCACTGTGGTTGACGCACCGGACGCGTCTGATCCACGGAGGGTTGTCTGAATCCCATCCAGCCGAGTAGAGAGATCCTGGAGACAGCGGATGATGTGGCCCTGTGCAGCCTCCTGATGTTCAAGTCGGGCTGCCAGTTCTTGCATCGGCCTGGCCGCTTGATCCTGATCTCCGGCTGGATTCATTAGGTCAGTGCTTACTGTCACAACTGAGGGCCTGAGCTGACGGGAGGCAGCCTCAGTTGTAGGGACTGAGGTGTAATGGAACCTGGCAGGTTGTATCAGACCCCTAGACATGTAGAAGAATTGCCCGAAGGCGTGACCACGACAACCAGGAATAAAAGTCAATGATGTTTATTTATGACAACTCCGCAACACAGCAGCAATAAAAGAAAACGTAAAAGTCAGCAAAGAATAAATACAGTTCCTGAGTACTACAGCATGGCAGGAGCCACAGGGCACTGGTAGTGTGAGATAGTTCTTATGATCTTCTAGATGGAAAGTCCTTACCAGGCCCGGCTGTAGCAATGGAGATAACCCAGGATTATACCAGCTGGTGTTCCAGGAAGAGCTGGGTTGCTGAAGGTAAAACAGCTGCTGTGGATACTGGCTGGAACCAGACTGTTGTTAGCACGGAGTGGATACTGGCTGGAACCAGTTAAATAATAAATGAACTTTGGGAGCGATGAAATGTGAACTGAAATGTAGAACTTGAGAGCGGAGAAATAATAATTCCGGTGGAGAGTGGTAAAGTGTAGAAAGGACACCGGCCCTTTAAGGGAAGCTGTACTCTGCTGGAAGCTGAGGCTGGAAGCAGGTAGTGTTGTAGCTGGAAACAGATGAATCCACAATGGATTGGAGAGTCAGGCTACACCGCAGGTGGAATGCTGGTGCGGGTCTCTATGGTGGAAGTCTTGAGACAGGAGCTGGAACCTGGAAGACAATCATAGAAGAGAGACAAACAGGAACTAGGTTTGACAACCAAAGCACTGACGTCTTCCTTGCTCAGGTACAGCTTACTTATACCTGCAGCAAGGAAGGGGTTGGCTAGGCAATTATGCAAATCAACAACACAGACAGCAGATTGGTGGAAATGATCAGATGACAGAATCCAAGATGGCTGCGCCCATGCAGACACTTGGAGGGAAGTTTGGTTTGTAATCCATGTGGTCTGGGAAACAGTAATGGCGGCGCCGGCCACCGGAGACAGGAGACGCCAGGCTGATAGATGCACATTTAACCACGCGGGCACAGCGGAGGCCGCGGCTGATGAAAAGACCACTCTGTATGTGGAAACTCAGGAACAGCGGAATCCGGTCCTGGAACGCTGAGCCCGCCTTAGGAGGCATCTGAAGGGTAAGTAATGGCGTCCAGATACCCGGATCGTGACACCGGGTTTCCATGGCTCACCCACTTGCGCAGGACCATGGGCAAAGATCTCAAGTAGCGGTCCATGACGACTCTTTCAACCATCTGGGGACCAGTTAATGTCTCTGGCTGTAGCCATTTTTTTGTTAGCTGAATAAGGTCGTGCATCTGGGAGCGCGGAGGCTTCTCCATGGCGTACACCCAATGGTGCACCCGTTGTGCTCGTACTGACAGCGTGACTCCCAGGCGGGTCAGGATCTCAGTCTTTGGTTTATCATAGTCCCGAGCCTCAGCAGGGCTTAAATCAAAGTACGCTTTTTGGGGCTCACCTGACAGAAAAGGTGCCAGCAGACTGGCCCACTGCGCTTTCGGCCAGTTCTCACGCTCTGCAGTCCTTTCAAACGTGGTCAAGTAGGCCTCCACATCATCAGCCTCTGTCATTTTCTGCAGGAAGTGACTGGCCCGTATAGAACTAGAGCTGGTCGGAGCACTGACGGCCATATCTCCAATCCGGGCTGCAAGGCTCTGCACCACTTCTGTTAAGGCCTCTCGCTGTAGTCTCCAGTTTTCCTCCATTGCCACCTGCTGCTGTCTGTTGGCCTCCTGCTGAGCCGCTGTAGCTTGCAGCAAGGCTTTGAGCAGTTCCTCCATGTCGACAGACTTTTCAGGCGGCTTTATAGCTGCTTTCACCCAGGACATATACATACCCTCCAACATGACCCGCCCCACTAGGTACAAAATGCTCTGTTTCTGGACTTCCACCTTAATTTATTATTGCCATCACCTGTGAAGAAACAGCTTTCTTATCATTTAACTAGTTCAACACAGGTGATGGAAATCATAAATTAAGAGGGAAGTCCAGAAACAGAGCATTTTGTACCTAGTGGGGCGGATCATGTTGGAGGGTCTGCATATATCAAATCCTCAGGGAAAGTCTCAGTAACTTCACACTGGGCTGTATCTGCATAAACCACCGTTTTCTGCAGGCCTCACAAAGCTGCTGCTTTCACTTATGCGCAGAACGGCATGCTCGCATTCTCCACCAAGTTGTAACACTGTAGGGGTGCAAGGCGCCTCTTCCTGGGGAATATGGCAGCACGCAGCAGCTGAGGAACAACACAAGTCCAGTGTCTGGTACAACTGGCCCCGGCCAGTTTTATTGAAACAGAAAATAAAACAAACACCAAAAGAAAATACCTTGCCTGTCCGGCACTAACTAAACACAAGATGTTCCTAACTATCACTAAACAAAAACACAGAGAGTTCTCCAGTACACTGTATAGCTCACTTGTATCGGGAAGCGTGTTTCTCTCACACAGATCCCTCCAGTCTTCCCAGGCAGTCTGCCCATACTAATCAGGCTAGCAGCCCTATAACACTCTTACACAGCTGAAACCCTGATTAGCCCTCTGTGAGGCCAAAGACCCGAACTGGGCCCAATGTCTAGAACTCGCCTTATCTCTCTCTCAGAGCCTTTACCCAGCTTTTACAGCAAACTGAAAAGGTTCTGACAAAACAAAAGCATTTTTTCTAGAAGTTTTCATTTTCTAAAACATGTAAGACAAGAACCTGGGACAAACATACCTGCCCTCAAACACTATCCCAGTGTTCTTGTCACAATATATATATATATATATATATATATATATAGAGAGAGAGAAAAAGGGATAATCGGCACTCCTTTTAAGTATATAACTGCAACTTGCTCCAGTGCCCTGCTTGCAGATAGCAATGATAGGAAAACAATGGTAGCCGGCACTCGACGAGACTGAAATAATCACTTGACACAGCAGCTGCTTTAGTCAACGTTTCAGGATTTACTCCTTTTATCAAGACCAACATATATATAAAATTATACACAGTGTGTGTGTGTGCTGTATATTATATATATTTATTTATATCTTCTTATTCGTGTGTGTGGGGATTTCAAATGACAATACTAGTCCACATATGCTGTTCTAAAAATTACAGGGGTGTACCAATTTGTGGACTTTAATATTTTGTGTGATTACGTGTTAATATTCAGTGATTACGTGTTGGTAGTCACAGCAAGTACCCCAGGTTGAGAACCACTGTTCAACAGTAGAAAGAAGTGAGAGGCAAACTGGACACAAGTGAATGTAAATGGTGTAGGAAAAGAATGATATGAGATACTAGGGGGTATATTTACTAAGATTCGTGTTTCTCCCGATTTGGAGGGAGATTAAACACGAATTACATCGAATGTGTGAATTTGCAACTTTTTAAAAAAAATTTACGTCAGATTTACTATGCTGTCGTATTTTGCATTTTCGTTTTTTCCGATGTCGATGTCATTTGTATTTTTTGGCAGTGTTTTACGGGAGTGAACGGTAAAACACTGCCGACTTTAACACAATGAATCTCGGCCGGATCTGTGAGATCCGTGCAGGGCTTCATTGTGCACCTTTAATAAAATAATTAAAGTGTTAAAAAACTTAAAAAAAATGCGTGGGGTCCCCCCTCCTAAGCCAAACCAGCCTCGGGCTCTTTGAGCCGGTCCTGGTTGAAAAAATATAGGGGAAAAAATGACAGGGGTTCCCCCATATTTTATCAACCAGCACCGGGCTCTGCGCCTGGTCCTGGTTCAAAAAATACGGGGGACATAAAGCGTAGGGGTCCCCCGTATTTTTTAAACCAGCACCGGGCTCCACTAGCCAGATACATAATGCCACAGCCGGGGGACACTTTTATTGTGGTCCCGGCGGCCCTGGCATTACATACCCAACTAGTCACCCCTGGCCGGGGTACCCTGGAGGAGTAGGAACCCCATAAATCAAGGGGTACCCCCTCCAGCCACCCAAGGGCCAGGGGTGAAGCCCGAGGCTGTCCCCCCCCATCCAAGGGCGGCGGATGGGGGACTGATAGCCTTGTGTAAAAAATGAGAATATTGTTTTTAGTAGCAGTACTACAAGTCCCAGCAAGCCTCCCCTGCAAGCTTGTACCTGGAGAACCACAAGTACCAGCATGCGGTGGAAAACCGGGCCCGCTGGTACCTGTAGTACTACTACTAAAAAAATACCCCCCAAAAAAACAGGACACACACACCGTGACAGTATAAGTTTATTACATACATGCACACCTCCAAACATACATACTTACCTATGTTCCCATACATACTTACCTATGTAATCCACGTACTTGGCAAAAAAAAAAAACGGAAACCCGACCACGCACTGAAAGGGGACCCATGTTTACACATGGGACCCCTTTCCCTGACTGCCAGGACCCCCAGGACCCCCCCTGACCCCCCCCTGACTTCAGCCAATCAGGGAGCGCCACGTCGTGGCACTCTCCTGGTTGGCTGTGTGCTCCTGTAGTGTCTGTGAGGCTGCACACGGCAGAGATACAATGTAGCGCCTATGCGCTCCATTGTATCCAATGGTGGGAACTTTGCGGTCAGCGGTTGACCAAAAGTAACCTCACCGCTGACTGCAAAGTTCCCACCATTGGATACAATGGAGCGCATAGGCGCTACATTGTATCTCTGCTGTGTGCAGCCTCACAGACACTACAGGAGCACACAGCCAATCAGGAGAGTGCCACGACGTGGCGCTCCCTGATTGGCTGAAGGGACCCTCTTTGACAGGAGTCAGGGGGGGTCCTGGCAGTCGGGGAAAGGGGGCCCATGTGTAAACATGGGTCCCCTTACAGTGCGTGGTCGGGTTTCCGTTTTTTTGTTTTGCCAAGTACGTGGATTATACAAAGCACAGAAGATACACTGGATTATGTGAGAATAATTTTTTCACAGGTACCCCGAGGATTCTACAGGGAGAAGCGGACCGAGCCTCGTGGGAACATAGGTAAGTATGTATGTTTGGAGGTGTGCATGTATGTAATAAACTTATAATGTCACGGTGTGTGTGTCCTGTTTTTTTTGGGGTATTTTTTTAGTAGTAGTACTACTACTACAGGTACCAGCGGGCCCGGTTTTCCACTGCATGCTGGTACTTGTGGTTCTCCAAGTACCAGCTTGCGGGGGAGGCTTGCTGGGACTTGTAGTACTGCTACTAAAAACAATATTCTCATTTTTTACACAAGGCTATCAGCCCCCCATCCGCCGCCCTTGGATGGGGGAGGGGGGGACAGCCTCGGGCTTCACCCCTGGCCCTTGGGTGGCTGGAGGGGGGGACCCCTTGATTTAATGGGTTCCCACTCCTCCAGGGTACCCCGGCCAGGGGTGACTAGTTGGGTATGTAATGCCAGGGCCGCCGGGACCACAATAAAAGTATCCCCCGGCTGTGGCATTATGTATCTGGCTAGTGGAGCCCGGTGCTGGTTTCAAAAATACGGGGGACCCCTGCGCTTTTTGTCCCCAGTATTTTTTGAACCAGGACCAGGCGCAGAGCCCGGTACTGGTTGATAAAATATGGGGGAACCCCTGTCATTTTTTTCCCCATATTTTTTCAACCAGGACCGGCTCAAAGAGCCCGAGGCTGGTTTTGCTTAGGTAAACGTTTATTGCTCCAATTAATTAGTATGTTCTAATTCCAGTGATATTGCTGAATGTCTGGAGTTATATGATCTTCCCAGTGGAAGGATGTAAGCGATAACAAATTATCATATATCTATACAAACATAACTGGGACTGTGACCTATTGATTATACAATTTTTAGGAAGTTATAATTCATATTGAAAGGCTGTTGATTAGATTATTATAATTGATGCATATTGTGGGGGGAATATTTGTAGTAATACTCCTATGAGCCACAGATACAAATGTTGCTTTTTAATGAGGTATATTTGTTATATTAAAATTGTATCCACTGTGCACAGTTGTGTTTCTAATAAGTATTGCAAGGACAAAAGCAGTCTTTGAAATACTTTATGTCCATTGTCGGACTTATTAATTACAGAGACCTTTTGGATTAGTATTTAATGTGGATGTATTTAATTTTGTTGTTTTTAAAAAAATTATTTTAATAAAATACTCTTTAAAATTGGACAGCGCTTTCAATAAATTTTCTTCTTGCCCATAGGAGAAAAGCTTTACTGGTGTTATGAACCACAAGCAGTGGTTCATTCCTGTTTGCTTTCTGTTCATGAATTTTATGTTATATTTCTGTTTGCCTACCAGGACTTCTCTTGTACTTGTTTAGAAGACTCTTGTTGGCCGCCTGTGGTGAGTCTGTGTAACTGCAGCCTGTTTTCTATGTGTTACGCCTCGCCTTTCAGATAATTTGGTGATTAAGTGGTGAGTCTGTGTATTGTAGTCTGGCTCTTGTCTGTGTAGCCTCACCTTCCAGTATTTTGGCCATTACCTTGTGCCTGGCTTCCAGCCATCCTGATTGGGGCGTGCTTCCTTTATTACCCAGCTAGCCTTGCAGTCCAGCGCCGGTGATAGAAGTTTGTTGTTGTACCTGTATGGTCCAGTTCTTGGTTAGCTTCCTGCAAGCTTGTTCCTGGACCCTGTCAGCAGCTTCCTGTGGAGCCTGTCTTCCTGCCTCTGGTGTGTTCCTGCTTCCAGCTTGTGTACTCCAGTGTCCTGTATCCTGTCTGAGGGATCGTTTCCTGCTGTCCTCCGAGTTGCTTTCCAGTAAAGTGGTCTGGTATCCGAAGCTTCTGGGTTCCGGTCGTTTCCTGCGCACACCTGTCGTGTCGTGAGTAGCGGCTCTGCCGCAGTTTATGGCTGAAACCGTATTGTCTTTATCTCTTTTTGGTTGTGTCATTTTTGCAGAGGTTTACACATTGCTGTCCTCACCTTATTACGACGGGTTCGTATTTGGCAGTTAGGTTACATTACTTGATTTGCTGTTGTTCCAGACGGCCGCGCCGAACATAAACTACTTTATTTTTTGTATCCTTCTCTGTTTTAGTCGTGTCAGTCTTAGTTAGTTTACCCCTTGTTCTCCTTGGTCTCGGTTAACGCCTTGTCTCCTATTAAGACCGGGGGGCATCGGTGTCTGGGCGGACCTAATTCGCCCAGTCAAATGCGGCTTAGTCCATAGACCATAGTCTTGCAGGCGTTAATCGACCACTGGGAAGGACAACGGAGTCAGGGATTTTTGTTAGGGGAAGCTGCATATCTCAGTTCTATCGCAGCTTCACGTATCTGTACTTGGAACCCTTCTATTGCCACCCAATCTCTTGGGTTCCAAGTACATTGAACATAACAGTATCACCGACCAGACAACAAAAAACAAAACTAAACAGAGTAGTTTTCTTTTTTGGTAGAGTCCAGTCCAGGATCAACCTTGTCTTGTCCAGTCCAGAATCCCGCCTTGTCTTATCCAGTTCAGAATCCCGCCTTGTATTGTCTTGTCCAGAATCCCGCCTTGTCTTGTCTTGTCCAGAATCCCGCCTTGTCTTGTCCAGAATCCCGCCTTGTCTAGTTCAGAATCCAGCCTTGTCTTGTCTAGTTCAGAATCTAGCCTTGTCTTGTCCAGCCCAGTCTGTCTAGCCTGAAATACACCTGTGCCAACTATGCAAGCCCTGCAGGCATCTCTCTCAGTCCTGAACGCTGCTTTCAGTGCCTTGAAACCTGAGCGGCTGGAGGTTTTGCCACAATCCTTAAAGCAACTGCAAAATCTTCTGACCAAAATTTTTCTTATCCTGCCTGAATTTATTGTGAATTCATCTATCTCTAAGGAGATCTAGCTCACAATATTGTGACAAGAGAATTTTCATATTTGGTCGGTGAGAAAAGGTTTAAAAGTTTCCTGCGGCCCAGGCTCTCAGAGGAGGAACATCAGCGTTGCAGAAACTTAAATTTATGCCTATATTGTGAGGGTTCAGGCCACTATATGCAGACCTGTGAGTTGTGCTAGCCAAAATGTGGCAACAAGTCATGCCCTCTGGCCAAGTTGAGTCAGGATTTAAGACCTACTCCTGTCTCTACTGTGGCAGAGGTACTTGTCACGAAACCCACACAAAAAAGCACTCTGTCTTATAATTTGGGTCCTTGGGCTAGGGAGCCCCACTATAGATTAAGGAATCAAAGGAGAATGTTTCTCTCATCTTTTGCCTTTCCTGTTGAACCAGAGTTGCAAACCCCAGTAGGGGAATCTCAGGGTCCTGGAGCGGTGCCCGATGCTCAGGGTCCTGGAGCGGTGCCCGATGCTCAGGGTCCTGTAGCGGTGCCCGATGCTCAGGGTCCTGGAGCGGTGCCCGATGCTCAGGGTCCTGGAGCGGTGCCCGATGCTCAAGGTCCTGGAGCGGTGCCCGATGCTCAGGGTCTAGGAGCGGTGCCCGATGCTCAGGGTCTAGGAGCGGTGCCCGATGCGCAGGGTCCAGGAGGGGCATTGGATATAATGGCTCAGGTGTCAGTCCCAGAGGGGGTCTCAGAAGCTGTTATCCCAGGTAGGGACTTGAAAGGCGCAACCCCAGAAAGGGTATCTAAATCCACAGCTCCAGAAGGGAACTTGAGAAGCACAACCCCGGAAGGGATCTTTGAAGCAGTATCCCCAGGTGGGGTCTCGAGAGGCACAGCCCCAGGAGGAGTTCTAGATATCGCTTCCCCAGGAAAGGACTCAAGAGGCATAGCTTTAGTGGAGGTTCTGAAGGTCATAGCTTCAGCAAAAGACCCGAAGGCCATAACCACGGGAGAAGTCTCTATAATTATTGACCCAGAGAGGGAGTCTGACGGTCCGGTCCTAGAGAGGGAGTCCGACGGTCTGGTCCCAGAGAGGGAGTCCGACGGTCCGGTCCCAGAGAGGGAGTCCGACGGTCCGGTCCCAGAGAGGGAGTCCGACGGTCCGGTCCCAGAGAGGGAGTCCGACGGTCCGGTCCCAGAGAGGGAGTCCGACGGTCCGGTCCCAGAGAGGGAGTCCGACGGTCCGGTCTCTGTGAGAAAGTCCGACGATCTGGTCCTAGCGAGAGAGTCCAACGATCTGGTCCCAGCGAGAGAGTCCGGAGATCCGGTCCCAGCGAGAGAGTCCGGAGATCCGGTCCCAGCGAGAGAGTCCGGAGATCTGGTCCTAGCGAGAGAGTCCGGAGATCCGGTCCCAGCGAGAGAGTCCAGAGATCCGGTCCCAGCGAGAGAGTCCAGAGATCCGGTCCCAGCGAGAGAGTCCAGAGATCCGGTCCCAGCGAGAGAGTCCGAGGTGCCTACCCCAGGAAGAGACTCGGAGGCCACTGCCCCAGAGGGGTTCCTGGAGGCCACTGCTCCAGAGGGGTTCCCGGAGGTCACTGCCCCAGAGGGGTTCCCAAAGGCCACTGCCCCAGAGGGATTCCCAAAGGCCATTGCCCCAAAGAGGGTCCCAAAGGCCACAGCCTCGAGTAAGGTCGGTAGTAACCTGGTCCCAGCAATGCACTCCAGTCAGTCAGATGGGAATGAAGCGGATCCTAATGCTTTTTATGATATCTCTACATCTATAGTTTTTAATTGGGACTTAGCCCAGTTTTTTGCGCTCACCAAACACTATGTTACCATTATGCAGTCTAGACCATCTTTGGGCATCACTTCGGAGAACTTTGTGCTCTATCTGATTTATTCCTTTAGAGGAGAGCCTTTTGAATGGGCATCCAACTTAATTAAAATGAAGATCCCATTCTTCAGGATGCCCGGGCATTCAGTGATGCTGTCATTAAGAAATATGGTCCCAAAGAGATTAGTTCAGGTTCCTCTAAGTCACCTGTCTTATCTGCTGAGAGTCCACCGAATATTATAAAATCGGCACAAAAATCTCAGCCTATTGTATTGACTGCGGGATGTGCTTTTCTGTCTTCTTTTTGCAGTACTTCTGAAAGTTCAGCCCCCAAGGTTAGAAAACCAATCTCGGGATTGAACCCAGCCTTGCTGGAAGGTACCATCAGTTCAGACAATGTTTGGGGAATTACCTTGGTCAGACCTCAAGAGCCATGTAAAAAAAAGAAGAAAAAGAAATAATTGCTGACTCTTGCCTTGTTGTTTAAAAAAATATAATAATTTATTGTCTTGTGTCCGGGGGGCACTGTTACAAGCTGTTGCCACAGCTTGTTTCTGTCTTCTTGCCATTGTCTGTTTATACCAGTGTATCAGGTTTATTTTTAATGTATCCCTTGTTTTGGAAAGCCTGGATTTTGGGGTCCTTTGACCTCTCCTCAAGGAAGGGGGGGTACTGTTATGAGCCGCTACAGTGGCTCATTCCCCATTGCATTCTGTTTATGTATGTTATACTTTTGTTTCTGTTCCCCTTGGCTTTTATGGGGTGTCCGGAGTCCACCCTTAAGGAGGGGGTACTGTTATGAACCACAAGCAGTGGTTCATTCCTGTTTGCTTTCTGTTCATGAATTTTATGTTATATTTCTGTTTGCATGCCAGGATTTCTCTTGTACTTGTTTAGAAGACTCTTGTTGGCCGCCTGTGGTGAGTCTGTGTAACTGCAGTCTGTTTTCTATGTGTTAAGCCTCACCTGTCAGATAATTTGGTCATTATGTGGTGAGTTGTGTATTGCAGTCTGGCTCTTGTCTGTGTAGCCTCACCTGCCAGTATTTTGGCCGTTACCTTGTGCCTGGCTTCCAGCCATCCTGATTGGGGAGTGCTTCCCTTATTACCCAGCTAGCCCTGCAGTCCAGCGCCGGTGATAGAAGTTTGTTGTTGTACCTGTATGGTCCAGTTCTTGGTTAGCTTCCTGCAAGCTTGTTCCTGGTCCCTGTCTTCCTGCCTCTGGTGGGTTCTTGCATCCAGCTTGTGTACTCCAGTGTCCTGTGTCCAGTTTCCAGAGTCCTGTCTGAGGGATTGTTTCCTGCTGTCCTCCGAGTTGCCTTCCAGTAAAGTGGTCTGGTATCCGAAGCTTCTGGGTTCTGGTCGTTTCCTGCACACACCTGTCGTGGTGTTATGAGTAGCGGCTCTGCCGCACTTTATGGCTGAAGCCGTATTGTCTTTATCTCTTTTTGGTTGTGTCATTTTTGCGGAGGTTTCCACATTGTTGTCCTCGCCTTATTACGACGGGTTCGTATTTGGCAGTTAGGTTACATTACTTGATTTGCTGTTGTTCCAGGCGGCCGCGCCGCACATAAACTACTTTGTTATTTTTTGTATCCTTCTCTGTTTTAGTCGTGTCAGTTTTCCCCTTGTTCTCCTTGGTCTCGGTTAACGCCTTGTCTCCTATTAAGACCGGGGGGGCATCGGAGTCTGGGCGGACCTAATTCGCCCAGTCAAACGTGGCTGCCGTGGGCACAAGAAACCATAGTCTTGCAGGCGTTAATCGACCACTGGGAAGGACAACGGAGTCAGGGATTTTTGTTAGGGGAACCTGCGTATCTCAGTTCTATCGCAGCTTCACGTATCTGTACTCGGAACCCTTCTATTGCCACCCAATCTCTTGGGTTCCAAAGATGTTGAACATAACAACCGGTAGGTAATTAAAATCCTATTTTCTCTTACATCCTTGAAGATACTGGGGTCCATTTAGTACCATGGGGATGTACCAAAGCTCCCAAACTGGGTGGGAGGGTGCTGAGGTTCCTGCAGAACAGATTGACCAAACTGAAGGTCCTCAGAGGCCAAAGTATCGAACTTGTAGAACTTAGCACACGTGTTCAAACCTGACCAAGTAGCTGCTCGGCAGATCTGTACAGCAGAGACACCCCGGGCAGCCGCCCAGGAAGAACCCACCGACCTAGTAGAGCGGGCCTGTACAGATTTTTGAACCGGCAAACCTGCCATAGAATAAGCATGCTGGATAGTAAGCCTGATCCAGCGAGCAATAGACTGCTTTGAAGCAGGACACCCAATTCTATTGGGATCATAGAGAACAAACAGTAAGATTTTCTGTGACGAGCTATCCGCTTCACATAGATCTTCAAAGCCCTCACAACATCCAAGGACTTTGAAGCAGCAGAGGTGTAGGTAACCACCGGAACCACAATAGGTTGGTTGATATGAAATGCAGACACCACCTTAGGAAGAAATTGCCGACGAGTTCTGAGTTCAGCTCTATCTTCATGAAAAATCAAATAGGGGCTTTTGTGAGACAACGCCCCCAGTTCCGACACACACCTTGCTGAAGTTTTCCACATAAGAAACTTTACGTCAACCTCCTGTAAAGGCTCAACCATACTGATTGTAGAAACTGCAACACCACGTTGAGATCCCAAGGTGCCGTGGGAGGCACAAAGGGCGGTTGGATGTGCAGAACACCCTTCAAGAACGTCTGAACCTCAGGGAGGGAAGCCAATTGTTTCTGGAAGAAAATGGATAAGGCTGAAATCTGGACTTTTATGGAGCCCAAGCGTAGCCCTCATCCACCCCTGACTGCAGAAAAAGGAGAAAACGTCCCAGTTGAAATTCCACCTCAGAAAATTTCCTGTTCTCAGACCAAGAGACGTATTTTTTCCAAATACGGTGGTAATGTTTAGACGTTACCCCCTTTCTGGCTTGGATCAAGGTTGGAATAACCCTGTCCGGGATCCCTTTCCGTGCTAGAATTTGACACTCAACTTCCATGCCGTCAATTGTAGCCATGGTAAGTCTTGATAGACGAATGGCCTTGCGAAGAGGTAGAGGCCACGGGTCCTCTAGGAGCATCTCCAGTAGATCCGCGTACCAGGCCTGTCTTGGCCAGTCCGGAGCAATGAGTACTGCTTGAATTTTTTCTTTTTTCATTCTTTTGAGAATTCTTCGGAGCAATGGAAGTTGTGGAAACACGTACGCCATCTGGTAAACCCATGGAGTCACAAGAGCGTCCACCGCCACAGCCTGTGGGTCCTCAACCTGGAACAATACCACATGAGCTTCTTGTTGAGACGAGAGGCTATCATGTCGATTCGTGGAATTTCCCACCGATGTGTCAAGCACCTGAACACCTCCGGGTGAAGGCCCCACTCTCCTGGGTGGAGGTCGTGTCTGCTGAGGAAGTCTGCTTTCCAGTTGTCTACTCCCGGAATGAAGATTGCCGACATCGCCACAGCGTGGCTTTCTGCCCAGAGGAGAATCTTTGTTACCTCTGACATGGCTGCTCTGCTCTTTGTTCCTCCCTGTCGGTTTATGTACGTTACCGCCGTCACATTGAATGGCTTGATCTTGAAGATGTGATGCCTGTAGAAGGGCATTGTATATGGTCCTGAGATCCAGAATGTTGATTGGAAGAATGGTTTCCTGACTTGACCATTTTCCTTTAAACTGTTCCCCCTGGGTGACTGCTCCCCAACCTCTGAGGCTTGCGTCTGTGGTTAGCAGAATCCAATTTTGAATCCTGAACCTTCGGCCCTCGGTCAGGTGAGAAGTCTGAATCCACCACAAAAGAGAAATCCTGGCTCTTGGCGACAGACGTAGCCTCCGGTGCATGGGAAGATGCGATCCGGACCATTTCTCCAACAAATCCAGCTGAAAGGGCCGTGCGTGTTTCATCAAGAGGCTACCATCTTCCCCAGAAGACGAATGCATAGATGCACCGATATCCGGGTTGGTTTCAGAACATCCCGCACCACTGACTGGATTACCAATGCCTTTTCCAATGGAAGGCATACCTTCTGTGACTCCGTATCCAGTATCATCCCCAGGAACGGAAGCCTCCGTGTTGGTTCTAGGTGAGATTTTGGTAGGTTCAGATTCCACCCGTGATCCTGGAGTAGTCGAGTTGAGAGGGCAATGTTGTCCAACAACCTCTCCCTGGATGGTGCCTTTATCAGCAGATCGTCCAGGTACGGAATTATGTTCACTCCCTGTTTGCGGAGGAGAAACATCATCTCTGCCATTACCTTGGGGAACACCCTTGGTGCCGTGGAGAGGCCAAATGGCAGGGCCTGGAACTGGTAGTGACAGTCCTGTAATGCAAACCTTAGATAAGCCTGATGAGGCGGCCAGATCGGAATATGAAGGTATGCATCCTTGATATCCAGAGACGCAAGGAATTCCCCCTCCAGACCTGAGATCACCGCTCTCAGAGACTCCATCTTGAATTTGATCACCTGTAAATACGGGTTCAGTGACTTGAGGTTTAAAATGGGTCTTATTGAACTGTCCAGCTTCGGTAAAGGGAAGTAAAGCTGAACCAGGTAATTATAGACCAGTTAGTCTTACATCTATAGTGGGGAAAGTATTGGAAGGTATTCTAAGAGATAGTATTCAGAAGTTCCTTGAAGTCAATAAGGTCATTAAAAGGAATCAACATGGGTTTATGAAGGACAGATCCTGTCAAACCAACTTACTTGGCTTTTATGAAACAGTAAGCGCAAACCTAGATCAGGGTAAAGACGTGGATGTAATCTTTTTAGACTTTGCCAAAGCGTTCGATACTGTACCACACATGAGACTTATCTACAAGCTACAAGAATCAGGGCTAGGAAGCACAATATGCACTTGGGTCAAAAACTGGTTAGATAATAGGGAGCAGCGCGTTGTGGTTAATGGATCTTTTTCAACTTGGACTGAAGTGCTAAGTGGTGTGCCGCAAGGCTCAGTATTAGGACCGCTATTGTTCAATATTTTCATTAACGACCTAACAGAAGGTCTAGAGAGCATGGTGTCAATTTTTGCAGATGATACCAAATTGTGTAAGGCTATAAATACAGAGGAGGATGCAGAGTCTCTTCAGAACGACTTAGTTAAATTAGAAGCATGGGCAGCCAAATGGAGAATGCGCTTCAACACAGACAAGTATAAGTAATGCACTGTGGTAACAAGAACAAAAACTACACCTACCTACTAAATGGGGTAAAATTAGGGGATTCTGTACTGGAAAAGCACTTAGGTGTCCTCATAGATAGCAAACTAAACAGTAGTACCCAAAGTAGGACTGCAGCAAAGAAGGCTAATAAGATATTAGCATGCATAAAACGGGGTATTGATGCTAGGGACGAGAGTATTATACTCCCGTTATATAAATCACTAGTGAGGCCACACCTTGAATACTGTGTACAATTCTGGGCACCGTACTACAAAAAGGATATCCTGGAGCTAGAAAAGGTTCAGAGGAGGGCGACCAAACTAATTAAGGGCATGGAGACGATGGAATACAAGGAAAGGCTTGAAAGACTAGGCATGTTTACATTGGAAAAGCGGAGACTAAGAGGGGATATGATCAACATCTACAAATATATAAGGGAACAATACACAGAGCTTGCGCGGGACCTGTTTTTGGTTAGATCAACACAGAGGACTCGTGGACACTCGCTCAGGTTAGAGGAGAGGAGATTCCGCACAATACGGCGTAAAGGCTTTTTCATGGTAAGGACAATACGTGTTTGGAATTCCCTGCCTGAGGGAGTTGTAATGGCGGAATCTGTCAACACCTTTAAGAATGGGTTAGATAAATTCCTAATGGATAAGGATATCCAGGGGTATGGTGCATAGTCATGCATTAGTTACTTTAAATAGGGATAAAATGGAACGGCTGACAGCAGCATCAGTCAGAAATTTTAGTCAAATCATCATGCATAGGAGACCACAAATAGGTTGAACTCGATAGACAATTGTCTTTTTTCAACCTCAGATACTATGTTACCACAAACAGGTTGGAATAATAACCCTTGTTGTGCAGATGAGTTGGAACTGGAACAATGACCTGAGTCTGTACCAGTTTTTGAATTGCTTCCTGTAAAGTTATACTTGCTTCCTGAGAAGCTGGTAAGCCTGATTTGAAGAATCTATGAGGTGGGAGTTCCTGAAACTCCAGTCTGTAACCCTGGGCAATAAGACCTTTGACCCAGGGATCCAAGCATGATGTCACCCATATGTTACTGAAATGTCTTAATTGGGCTCCCACCTGCCTTTCTTCCAGGCAGTGCGGGCCACCATCATGTTGAAGGCTTTGAGGAAACAGAACCTGAGTTCTGTTCCTGTGATTCTGCAGTTGCTGGTTTTCTGGGTTTACCTCTATTGCCTCTGGAGGCTGTAGAAGAACCTCTGGTTTTATTTTTAAATTTGTCCGTCCGAAAGGACTGCAAAGTAGTAGCAGAGTAGGTCTTCCTAACTGGGGGGGCTGCGGAAGGAAGATATGTAGACTTACCCGCCGTAGCCTTGGATATCCACGTATCCAGTTCATCTCCAAATAGCGCTTCATCTTTGAATGGTAGGCTTTCCACGCCCTTTCTGGAATCTGCATCCGCAGTCCACTGGCATAGCCATAAGCCCCTGCGTGCTGACACTGCATTGGCAGTGGTGCGTGCGTTGAGCAAGCCTATTTCTTTTATGGCCTCCACCATAAAATTTGCAGAGTCCTGTATATGTTGTAGGAATAAAACTACCTCCCCCCTGGATAAGGAATCTAATCCCTCAATTAGGTTACCTGACCATTTTGCAATGGCCCTAGGGATCCATGCACAAGCAATAGTGGGTCTTTGGGCCACCCCAGCAGCTGTATATACAGATATGAGAGTGGTCTCAATCAGCCGTGTCCTTTAGTGAGGCTGCCCCAGGGACAGGTAAGATTATTTTACGTGACAACCTAGATACTGATGCATCAACAATCAGTGGATTTTCCCATTTCTTCCTATCATCCAGAGGAAAAGGGAAAGATGCGAGTAACCTTTTAGGGATCTGAAATTTCTTATCAGGATTAACCCAAGTCTCTTCAAATAGGGAATTTAACTCTTTTGATGCAGGAAAACTAGCAGAGGATTTCTTTTTTACATTAAAAAAAGATTCCTCATCCTCCTCTGTCACCTTACCAGAAATGTGCAGGACGTCTCTAATAGCTTCTATCAGGGCCTGAATTCCTTTTGACAGAGCTGCATCCCCCCCTCCTGAGTCCACCTCGCCCTCCTCCGCGTCTGATACGTCATCATCAGTGTCAGCCTGCAGGTTCTGGGCCAGTGTACGCTTTTGCGGACAAATGGTAGGGGTCTGAGACACTGGTATGGGAACTGAATCTCTATTCATCAGGTCATCATCAGACTGCCGTAAGTATTGCGTCTCTTTCTCATTATGGGATAATTTATTTGAAATATTTGAGATCATCCCTTTAAGGGAATCCAACCATGCTGGTTCAGACCCACTAGCCTGAGAATGTGTACACTGTAGTGAGCCCCGTGGGGAAGGACACTCTGCCGTGCATGAAACACACTCCTTGCCTGACATTGTAAATGTGAAGCACACATACACACACAGGAAAAAACACAGTTAACCCACACAGAGCCCTTCCAGGGAGACACAGAGTATATAGGAGCCAGCCACACAGCGCCCTTAGTTCTAATGCTAAGCTTAGCTGGGTCGCAGACTAAGAACCTTGATAGGGGCTTAGTACTCTAATAACACTCCCCCCCCCCTCCATACTATGAGCCCCTGGTACCGCTGAGGTAAGCTGGAGTCCTTCTGGAGGAGCTGCACTTCCCTGCCAGTCTGTCTGTGTAGAACTGCAGAGGGAAAATGGCGCTGATGAGCTGCTGGATCTGCTCATAGTGAAGCCCCGCCCCTTTAATGGCGTGCGGTCTTCCCGGTTTTTGTAAACTGGCTGAGGTGTTTTAGATGCATAGCCCCTGTAAGGGTATTTTCCAGTGTGGGTACTGTATAGGATGACTCAGCTCGCCCCTTATAGCGGTGCAGCCAGCGCTGATCTGAGCCCGGAGATGCAGCATGCTCCTCAGTGCTGCGCTCCGTACCCTCATGCCGCCATAATAGCCGGTGACCCGCTAACCGGGACGCCGGCATAACACTCACCACTTTTCTTTCTTCTGGCTCTGTTAGGGGTGGCGGCGTGCTATGGGAATGTACGCTCGCAGTGGTGGGGCTTGCGAATGGTTCCCTCAGGAGCTCAATGTCCTGTCAGCGGGGAACGGGATATAGGTGGTTGGGCTGTTCCCCCCCCCTAAGTCCCACGAAGCAGGCAGGCTGGTGCCAACCATACCTGCCTGAAAATAACAAATAGAAAATAAATGCAGAAAACTCTTCAGGAGCTTCCCTAAGCGTGACCGGCTCCTCCGGGCACATTTTCTAAACTGAGTCTGGTAGGAAGGGCATAGAGGGAGGAGCCAGCGCACATTATCAAATTCTTAAAGTGCCCAAGGCTCCTAGTGGATCCGTCTATACCCCATGGTACTAAATGGACCCCAGTATCCTCTAGGACGTAAGAGAAAGAATATGTATGTGCAGACACAAATAGCTTCATAAAATGCTGACCTCCTAATTTACAAGTTGCTGCTCCCAAAAGGTAATCTGGAATAATACCTTAGAATACACAAGTAGATAAAAATATATATGGCGCAGATATCATGAATTATATAAATTTTAATACTTCAATAAGATTAAAATACATGTAAGACAAATATACCATATAAATAGCCACCATAGTCTATATGACCATACTCTTAGATTATATATTGATAATTATCTGACCATCCATATCGACCTGGCGATATATCAATTTCCACAGTATATGCAGTTATAGTTCAGTGATAGTCTCACTTATTTGTATGTACCCATTGCACTGACCAGCGCTATGCTCTACCTCCAGCTGCATTGAATAGCATGTGTACAGCTATTCCGACCC
Organism: Pseudophryne corroboree; assembly: GCF_028390025.1. Lineage (NCBI taxonomy): Eukaryota > Metazoa > Chordata > Amphibia > Anura > Myobatrachidae > Pseudophryne > Pseudophryne corroboree. The sequence goes on along the minus strand of NC_086451.1, from coordinate 147,917,849 downwards.
GTTCGCACCGCAGCGAAGAACCGCTGCGTGCGAACGGGTCGGAATGACACCATTGTCAAAGTCAAAAATATTACAAAAAGAGAACATACAAACTACACACACTAAAGTCGCTATACTTGCAAATACGCGCAGCGAGCACAGCAATATATGGTAACGCACGCATTTACACGGATATGCCACAGAGATAGATTCGACACTTATTTCATACAGTACATAATTATAATAATATCAAGCGCCAGTCATCATGAGGATTTAGAATTATATATATTGAATTAATGTCATGTATGTGTATTATTTGAACGAAACCAGATACACCGGTCATGTTTACTATTAAAACAACCAGCTTAATGTGTAGATTCATTTGATACTTGTTATGAAGTTGTGGGACATTGCAGCGAATAGTTATGATTACATGTATAAAAGCTAAAATCACTTTTTGTTAGAACAGCAAACAGGAAACTCAGGCCAGCCCCTTTGGATGTCTTCAAGGCTGAACCTGATCAGCATATGCAAAGAAACTAGTGACCCAATCATGAATGAATGAGAGAGAGAGAGAGACCCCTACCCCAGAAACTAGATAACATATTGATTACACTGGAGCTTAGTTACTTGCTGTTTGGTCTCAGAGGAGGATGATGGAGGAGTTGCTAGCAGTTCAGTTTCTGTATTTATTTACAGAGAGAGGGAGACTTAAGCTGCATTGGAAGGAATGGTAATTGTATCGCTGGCATGTAACTGTAATTGTATCTGTAATTGTATGTAACTGGATGTATGTAACTTTATGTATTAACTGCTTACTGTATGAGTTGTAACTATAGGTATACTGTACTTTGTAATATATATTGAATCTATATCCTTTTTAATAACAAATATATACATCAATGAGCTTTGGAACTCAGATAATGTGTGGGTGTATTGTTTTCTCTTATGGGATGCAGTGTTTTGCGATGTACAGCGCACTTTTATCGTATATGGTAATAAGATGCGCCTGCCGTCTGCAATATATATTAGAGCGGGCATTTTAAATATTTGTGAGAAATCAATTTGGCATTCTTACCATCATTGATTAGCTTTTGAATTAGAGATTATAGAGAGACTTTTTGGTAGTTGAGAAAATATTCACTAGCAGTTTCATGGATTTACCCCTTTGTACTTTTGTTATAACTAAAAGTAGTGCTTGTATCTCGCATCATAATCTGCAGTTGTGTATAGAACTTGAGTCTTAATTTTTTTTTTCTATTTTTTTGCAATATGTTAACTGAAAACAGTGCATTGTGAATAGAGAAGTTTATAATTACCTTTATTTAAACCATATTTTATGTACTATTGAAGGAATTGGTCATGATTTTAACTTCAAATTCAGAAAGTTTTTGTTTATAATAAAATACACATAAAGTTTAAAGATGCACTACCACTTATGAACCTTTTTCTTGTCTGAGCCTCTACTGTAACAGTCCCAATTGCAAGCAGCAAACTCTTTATTGCAGTTTACCATTGGTTCTTCTGATAGCAACGCTCCGCACCTCAGTTTCGGCCTCGGTTGTGAGAAATGGAGGAGCCCTATGCAGAACTGCTCTGGGCTCTGGCTAAGAATCCTGGATCACAGTAGTGAAATACATTTTAAATTGTAAACACTACAGGCATAATCTGATTTTGTGATGCTATTTATTCCCTTTAGAATTGCAGCTACAGGTTGAGTATCCCATATCCAAATATTCCGAAATACGGACTTTTTTGAGTGAGAGTGAGATAGTGAAATCTTTGTTTTGTGATGGCTCAATGTACACAAACTTTGTTTAATACACAAAGTTATTAAAAATATTGTATTAAATGACCTTCAGGCTTTGTGTATAAGGTGTATATGAAACATAAATGATTTGTGTGAATGTAGACACACTTTGTTTAATGCACAAAGTTATACAAAATATTGTCTAAAATTACCTTCAGGCTGTGTGTATAAGGTGTAAATGTAACATAAATGCATTCTGTGCTTAGACTTGGGTCCCATCACCATGATATCTCATTATGTTATGCAATTATTCCAAAATACGGAAAAATCCCATATCCAAAATACCTCTGGTCCCAAGCATTTTGGAAAAGGGATACTCAACCTGTATTAGAACATCTAACATTTGTACATTTAACACATGTAAAGGACACCAATATTTCTCTAACATCCATAAGGGATACTGGGATCACTTAGTACAATGGGGTATAGATGGGGTCCAAAGGAGCTGGTGCATTTTAAATTTCTTCAACTGGGTGTGCTGTCTCCTCCTCTCTATGCCCCCTCCCACAGCTAGTTTAAAGAAATGTGCCCTCAGGAGAGGATGCACACTCTGGAGCTCCAGAGGATTTTTTCTTCAGTTTATTTTAAACTTTATTTTCGGTATATTGTTTGGGCAACAGTATACCTGCACCGTGGGGGTTAGGGGGGGGGGGGGGGTTACCGGTCTCTTCAGGAGTCAGAGCCGCTTCCCCGCAGCAGGACTACCATCCTGAGAGGTTGTTGGTACCGCAGGTCATTGCGCCTTAGCGAATGCAATTGCAGCACGCCGCACACCCCTAACATAGCCTGAAGGTGAGAAGAGTGGCGAGTACAAACCGGGGGCCCCGCTAAGGGGGTCTCCCAGTTCTTGGTGCAGCGCAACGCAAGGGTGGCATACGTAACCCTCCGTGGGGGGATCCGCTTTACCCCCCTGTGTACAATGGCAGCGGTAGTGAAAACTAGCATTTATGTGATGTTTTACACTGTATAGGAGACATTGCCAGTATAAATATCTACTTAGCTCCGGCTCCATTACAGGAGGAGGAGCTTCCTCAGAGTGGTACCAGCAGCGGTTTGGCGCCTTCTTCTGCTTCCAGCTGCAGCAGCAAGGACACACAGCTCCTCCAGACACTCACAAATACTCAGGAAACTGGTACAGGGGTGTATATAAGGGGGAGAGCCGCTATTGTACACTGTATAGTGTCCTGAAAAGGACAATAATTCCGGTGTTTCACTGTGACATATGTATAGCTACAGCTTGCAGTCTCACTGAGTCTGACAAGCTTGGGTGTGCTGTCCCTCTCTCATTCTGTGTCTCCTCCTCACATAGAGTAAGGCAGGTTTGCTATTGTAATACTTGTCTGTGTGTGTTTGGGAGTGTTGTCTACTGTAAACATGGTCATACACCAATTATGCAGTGTATGTCACACCAGATTCTCTCCCTCTACGGCTGGTTCCCTATCATGTGAACAATGCACTCAGTCCTCCCAGGTTAGTGAGGAGGCTGGGGGGGGGGAGGGTCAGGAGCCATCCTGGCTCAGTGCCATAAAAACTTTTTGGCAGATATGTCATCACAACTCACTCCAAATACTCAGAAGACACAACAGCTGCAGCAGGCTGTCACAGACCTAGCTGCAAAGGCAGATGATAAGCAACCCCCCTCCCTAGCTCAGGGCCACATAAATGTGGGCTGCCTGATTTACTCTCAGATTCTGAGAAAGATGTACAGGGGGAGGGGGAGGAATTAGATCCTCTTACTGAGGATTCAACTTCTGCACAGGGTATTGAGCCCCTCAAACTGGCTATCAGGGATGTGTTAAAAATCCCTTTAGAAGACGCTGCAGCACCGCAGTCATTTTTCTTAGCACAGAAAAAGCTCAGTGTCACTTTCCCTGATTCTATGGAATTAGATGACATGTTTAAGCAAGCCTGGAAAAATCCTGATAAAAAATATCAGGTGACAAAAAGGTTTTTGCACACTTTCCCATTTGCCCCAGAAGGTAGGAAAAATTGGGAGGAATCCCCAGCCATGGACGTATCAGTCTCCCGCCTGTCAAAGAAGGTGGTACTGCCAGCTCCGGTCTCCTTTACATTAAAGGACCCTGGGGATAAAAAAATAGAAACTACACTAAAGTCTATTTACAAAGCGGCAGGCGTATCACAAAGACCTGTGCTTGCGGGTTGCTGGATGACACATGCCATTCATACATGGGCGACTCAAATTCAGGAGGGTCTTAGTGGAGATATGCCCCTGGTTACTACAGTGACCATAAGACATACCCAAGATACTGCACGCGTCCTGTGTGATTCTCTCAAGGAAATAGGCGCTCTTAATACTAGGACTACTGCTATGGCAGTGTCGGCAGGCAGAGCTTTGTGGCTGAGTCAGTGGATAGCGGATGCAGATTCCAAGCGCAGTGTGGAGTGGGAGTGGCTGTTCGGGGGTTGAGTTGGATACGTGGATTTCTAAGGTTACTGTGGAGAAATCCACGTTTTTCCCCTCTGGGGCCCAGCCGTCTAGACGTTCCTACTCGGGGCTGTCTGCCCAGTCCTTTCGGTCTAACAAATTTAGATCTAGAGCCAGAGGTGCCTCCAATGCGACTAGAGGCACCAGAGGTAAGACAAGAAAACCAGCAGCCGCAGGTTCTCAGGAACAGAGCACCAGTTCAGCTTCCACTAAGGCCCCAGCTTGACGGTGCCCACCCACCCCGAGGGGACCTTGAGGTGGGAGCTCGACTGCGTCACTTCAGCCGCATCTGAGAAAGCTGGAGTTCACGTTATGTAGACAAAAACCAATGTTTCCGCACAGGTACAGTACGACTGTTAGACTATCGACTGAGTGCACCACAGTGCTACCTCCCTTCTTTTTGGTAAAAGCTGGAGTTCGACAGCGTTCCTGCCCAACAATTTTTCAAATCAAGCTTAGCAGCTTTGGAGGATACCCAAGTTACACTGCAACAGACCATCTTAAAGTTGGTCCAGTCCCAAGTCATTGTTCCAGTGCCACTACAACAACAGGGAAAGGGTTACTACTCCAACCTGTTTGTGGTACTGAAACCGGATGGTTTGGTAAGGCCCATTCTGAATCTAAAATCCTTGAACCCTTACCTAAAGGTTTTCAAGTTCAAGATGGAATCCTTGCGAGCAGTGATTGCGGGTCTGGAAGAATGGGAGTTCATGGTCTCGCCGAATATAAAGGACGTCTATCTCCATATCCCGATTTGCCCGCCTCACCAGGCTTACCTGCGGTTTGCTCTGCTGAACGATCACTACCAGTTCCAGGCATGTCCACAGCTCCGAGGGTGTTCACAAAGGTGATGGCAGAGATGATGTTCCAACTCTGGGTCCAGGGGGTCAATATTGTCCCTTATCTGGACAATCTCTTGATAAAAGCGAGATCCAGGCAGCTTTTATTGCTCCATATAGACCACACTATTCAGCTTCTGTCACACCATGGGTGGATCCTCAATTTACAGAAGTCCCACCTGGAGCCAACTCAGTGGCTCCGCTTCCTGGGAATGTTTCTGGATATTGTGGCTCAGAGAGTGTTCCTCCCAGAGGACAAAGCAAGAACACAATAGGACAGGCCTGGCCAACCTGTGGCTCTCCAGCTGTTGTAAAACTACAAGTCCCATCATGCTTTGCCACAATTTTGCTATTAGGGAATGCTAAAACTGTGGCAGGGCATGCTGGGATGTGTAGTTTCACAACATCTGGAGAGCCACAGGTTGGCCAGGCCTGCTCTAGGAGATGGTCCAAATGGTTCTACGGCCTACTCGAATATCCATCCATCTTTGCATAAGATTGTTGGGGAAAATGATAGCCTCATATGAGCCGATCCAGTATGGAAGGTTCCATGCCAGAACATTTCAATTGGATCTCCTGAGCAAGTGGTCCGGATCACATCTTCAGATGCACCGGATAATACGGATGTCACCTCAGGCCAGGATTTCCCTCCTGTGGTGGCTACAGTCTTCGAACCTACTGGAAGGTCGAAGTTTCGGGATTCAGGATTGGATCCTCCTCACGACAGATGCAAGTCTGAGAGGATAGGGAGCTGTCACCCAGGGGGCTCAGTTCTAGGGCAGGTGATCAGCCCACGAAGCCCTACGTCCGATCAACATTCTGGTACTTCGGGCGATCTACAATGCTCTGCTTCAGGCCTCTCCTCTACTCAAGGATCACACGATCCAAGTTCAGTCGGACAACGCCACGGCGGTGGCGCACATAAATCGACAAGGAGGGACAAAAAGCAGGGCCTGCATGCGAGGTGTCAAAGATACTCCTCTGGGCAGAAAGAAATGCAAGAGCAATGTCGGCAATCTTCATTCCGGGAGTGGACAACTGGGAAGTGGACTTCATGAGTCATCACGATCTCCACCCGTGAGAGTGGAGTCTCCACCATCAGGTGTTTCAACAGATCATCGAATGGTGGGGCTGCCCACAAATAGACATGATGGCTTCTCGACTCAACAAGAAGCTTCACTGTTATTGCTTGCAAACCAGGGACCCTCAGGTGAAGGCAGTAGATGCACTTACCTTGGCCTTACCGGCTGGTCTACCTGTTTCCTCAGATTCCATTGATCCCAAGATTGCTAAAGCGAATCAGGAATCATAGTACAGGCAATTCTGATTGCCCCGGATTGGCCTCAGAGGGCGTGGTACGCGGATCTTCTGGACATGTCCGTCGAAGACCCGTGGCCTCTGCCAATGAGAAGAGATCTTCTTCAACAAGGACCGTTCGTCTACCCGGAGTTACGGCGACTTCATTTGATGGCATGGAGGTTGAGTAGAAAATTCTAGCTCACAATGGCCTTTCCAAAAAAGGTTATTGCTACCATGGTTCAGGCCAGGAAGCCTGTGACGTCAAAACACTGTCATCATATCTGGAGAAGATATGTCTATTGGTGCGAGGAACGCACGTTTCCGCCTGCAGTGTTCCACTTGGGACGTTTCTTGCGTTTCCTGCAGGCTGGTGTGGGTTCCCTTAAGGTCCAGATTTCAGCTATCTCAGTTTTCTTCCGGAAGAAGTTGGCAGTATTGCCAGAAGTTCAGAACTTCTTGCAAGGGGTACTTCACATACAACCTCCTTTTGTGCCACCCACGGCACCATGGGATTTGAATGTAATTTTGGAATTTCTACAGTCCTCCTGGTTTGAATCTCTGATGACGATAGAAGACAAGTACCTTGCGTGGAATATGGCGATGTTACTGGCCCTGGCTTCTGCTAGGCGTGTCTCAGAATTGGGGGACCTATTGTGTAAAAGGCCCTACTTGGTCTTTTACGAGGACAGAGTGGAGTTTAGGACTAGACAGCAGTTCCTGCCAAAGGTTGTCTCTGCGTTCCACTTGAATCAACCTATAGTGGTTCCGTCATGTTCTGGCACTTCTGCTCCTCCGGAGGCATTGGATGCTGTGCGAGCCTTGAAGATATTGATCAAGAGAACGGCTCGGATCAGAAAGACGGATTCCTTGTTTGTGCTCTATGATGCGCAGAAAAAGGGTTGCCCTGCTTCTAAGCAGTCCATTGCTCGTTGGCTTAGGCTTACTATCCAACAGGCTTATGTGTCGGCAGCCTTACCTGTTCCACAGTCTCTGAAGGCCCACTCTACAAGATCAGTGGGGTCTTCCTGGGCGGCTGCCCGTGGAGTCTTAGCCTTGCAACTATGCCGAGTTGCTACCTGGTCGGGGAAGAAGACCTTTGTGAAGTTCTACAAGTTTGATACCCTGGTCAAAGAGGATACCTAGTTTGGGCAGGCGGTGCTGCAGACATCTCCGCACTTTCCCGCCCATTCTGGAAGCTTTGGGACGTCCCTATCATACTAAGTGACCCCAGTATCCCTTATGGATGTTAAAGAAAATAGGGTTTTAATACCTACCGGGAAATCCATTTCTCGTAGTCCATAAGGGATACTGGGCGCCCGATGTGTCTGCAGGTTTTTCTTTTCAAGAAGTTTACCTGTTCAGCTGTTGCTGTTTGTTACCAGACATTGCTGGTCGTTTTATGTTGTTGGTGTGCTGGTGTATGAATCTCACCACTCACTGATGTTATGTTCCTTCTCTCAAGTATGTCCATTCTCCTTCGGGCACAGTTTTACCTATACCGGCTGTAGGAGGGGGCATAGAGGGGATGAGCCAGCACACCCAGTTGAAGAAATTTAATGTGCACCGGCTCCTCACTTAGTATGATGCACCCCATCGTACTAAGTGACCCCAGTATCCTTTATGGACTACGAGAAAAGGATTTACCGGTAGGTATTAAAATCCTATTTTTCTCAAATGACCTACCAGAGTCTATTAGAATTCGGTTTAAACAGATTGACAAACATTTTTTTTTATAATTGTTTTTACTGTTTATATAGTTTTGTTTTTAATTGAGGCTAATGTGCTTCTCACTCAGGATACAATGCAACAGTGCTTGCATATGGACAGACAGGATCAGGGAAAACCTTCTCAATGGGAGGAGCTTACACTCATGACCAGGAGAATGAGCCAGTTGTGGGAGTCATCCCAAGAGTTGTCAAAGCTCTGTTTAAAGAAATTGAACAAAGGTCAGACTGGGAATTTCTTTTGACAGTGTCCTACTTGGAGGTAAAACTACAAACTACTATTTTTTAAATGTTCATTACACATTTTATTTATTTTTTTCAAAATGCATCGTTTTTACCAAAAAAAAAATTCAAATATTCATCCAATTTTCAGATTTATAATGAAGACATACTCGATTTGTTGTATTCTTCTCGGGATAAAACGAGGCCTCCGATTAAAATCCGTGAAGACCCCAAAGAAGGCATTAAGGTATATTTGTCATCTATTAATTACTGGTTCAGTGCAGGGTTATTTATTTGTTGGAGTTGTAAAATGTAGTTGTTTATTATATTTTTTTTATATTCAGATCTGTGGGTTGACTGAGCGTGATGTAAAGACTGCCTTGGATATGATATCTTGCTTGGAACAAGGAAACAGCTGTCGCACTGTTGCTTCTACAGCCATGAATTCGCAGTCTTCTCGATCACATGCTATCTTCACTATCTCTATAGAGCAGAGGAATGAACAAGAAAAGTAAGTAATCTGTGCAGCACACACTGTCAGACAACACCAGCAGTGCCGTTTCTTGCGGCGGGCGAGCCATACACGGGTTCGAGCCATACTCGGATTCTCCCGTATGGCTCGGGTAACCCGAGCGCGCCCGAACGTCATCATCCCGCTGTCGGATTCTCGCGAGATTCGGATTCTATATAAGCACCCGCGCGTCGGCGCCAGTTTCACTCGTGCATTGGAAATGTTAGGGAGAGGACGTGGCTGGCGTCCTCTCCGTTATTGTTGAATTTGATTGTGCATTATTGCTTAATTCATTGTGGGGAGGACTGGGGAGCAGCTGTATAATATAGGAGGAGTACAGTGCAGAGTTTTGCTGATCAGTGACCACCAGTTATCTGTTCTCTGCCTGAAAAAACGCTCCAAATCTGTGCTGTGTGCTGCATATATCTGTGCTCACACTGCTTAATTGTGGGGACTGGGGAGCAGCTATATTATATAGCAGGAGTACAGTGCAGAGTTTTGCTGACAGTGACCACCAGTATACGTTGTCTGCCTGAAAAACACTCCATATCTGTGCTCAGTGTGCTGCTTTATTGTGGGGACTGGGGACAACCAGTATAATTAATATTATATAGGAGGAGTACAGTGCAGAGTTTTGCCGACAGTGACCAACAGTATACTATATATAGCTGTACGGTACGGAAGGCCACTGCTGTACCTACCTCTGTGTCGTCATTAAGTATACTATCCATCTACATTCTATACCTGTGGTGCATTTCAGTTGTGCAGTTTGCTGACACAGTGACCACCAGTATACTATATAGAGCAGTACGGTACGGAAGGCCACTGCTGTACCTACCTCTGTGTCGTCAAGTATACTATCCATCCATACCTGTGGTGCATTTCAGTTGTGCGCAGTATATATAGTATACTTGGTGCGCCTCTTTTTCTTTGCATCGTGTGCTGTTTGGGGACAATTTTTCTGAAGTGCCATCCTGTCTGACACTGCAGTGCCACTCCTAGATGGGCCAGGTGTTTGTGTCGGCCACTTGTGTCGCTTAGCTTAGTCACACAGCGACCTTGGTGCGCCTCTTTTTTTCTTTGCATCATGTGGTGTTTGGGGACAATTTTTTTGAAGTGCCATCCTGTCTGACACTGCAGTGCCACTCCTATAAATCTCGCACTGGGAGCCAAATTGGCTAGAAACGGCCCTGAACACCACAACTGGATCTGCCATCAGATGACTGCTTACTCTGGATGTATCAGTGAGGAATCAGAATTATAACTGTCCCCTACTCTTCCCCATCTAGAAACAACAGTTTTCGTTCTAAATTTCATCTTGTTGATCTGGCTGGGTCTGAAAGACAGAAAAAGACAAAAGCAGAAGGGGATCGTCTAAAGGAAGGTAAGGAAGATCCTGAGAGAACTTCTCATTGGTAATAAGAAAAAAATGACTGACATTGAAAAAGACACAGGATCTATCTCCCTCTTTGATAGTGTGTTCTGTGCTGCCTTATATTCTCTACAAAGACCATGAAAAACAGGTTAATGGTCAGCCACAGCATTATTAAGACTAGAATACATACAATATTTTGCTGTAAATTTAAATAGGTAATGTTATAAATACAGACTGCAGTGAAGGCTATTAAAAAAAAAGTAAAAATTAAAAAAATTAATAAGTAGCTAATTTTGTTAAATAACAAAATCTGCAGCAAACATGTTTTATAAAATCAGCTAATGCACTTGTATGTATAATTCATGCTCAGTCTGCCTCTAGGTATGCATGAGCCCCCTACTCTGCTCTCCAGAGCATACACTGACTTGCTGGCACACTTTGAGCATAAAGTCAGATGTGGCTGTAGAAGGGGTGTACGGAGCCTCACATTCTAATTGTAAATTGCAATGTATGTTTTGGCAGTCTCTGCTATAGAACATTTAGCGATGGGATGAGGTATTGGCACTGACTGAGTGTGTGTTTTGAAATTAGTAGATACTGTATACTGGAAAGTTGTTTTTAATCCAAAGAAAAATGAAAAATACAAAACCTCTTGGAAGCAGCAGGAGGCGTCTATTAAATGCAGACACCTCCTCCTGCACTAGTGATCCGACCTGCATCCTAGTATGCAGAAACGGATCAAACCACCCATCATCGGGCTGCTTATGACACCTATGGTGCTGCGCAGTGCCGTAACTAGGCATTTTAGCGCTGTGTGCGAGAAACGACAGTGGCGCCCCCCCCCCCCCCCATGAAAGATCGGGTAGTGCGCGCCGCAGGCGTGCAAAATTTTTCTAGGGGCGTGGCTTCACGGGGAGGGGGCGTGGCCACAAAATAATAGCAATTCATACTACGGTGCACAGTAGTCTACATTATTCAAATTACGTTGCACAGTAGCGCCACTACACCAGGTAGAGCCCCTTTTATACATTACAGCAGACAGTGTCCCCCTTTTTACACATTGCGGCAGCCAGTCCCCCTTTTTACACATTGCGGCAGCCAGTCTCCCTTTTTACACATTGCGGCAGCCAGGACCCCTTCTTACACATTGCGGCAGCCAGGCCCCCTTTTTACACACTGTGGCAGATAGACCCTTTTTACACATTGCTGCAGCCAGTCCCCCTTTTTACACATTGCGGCAGATAGACCCTTTTTACACATTGCGGCAGCCAGTCCCCCTTTTTACACATTACAGCAGCCAATCTCCCTTTTAACACAGTGCGGCAGCCGGTCCTCTTTTTTACACATTGCGGCAGCCAGCACCCCTTTTTACACATTGCGGCATCCAGGCCCCCTTTTTACACATTGCAGCAGCCAGTCCCATTTTTTACACATTGCGGCAGCCAGTCCCATTTTACACATTGCGGCAGCCAGTCCCTCTTTTTACACATTGCAGCAGCCAGTCCCCCTTTTTACACATTGCAGCAGCCAGTCCCCATTTTTACACATTGCAGCAGCCAGTCCCATTTTTTACAGATTGCGGCAGCCAGTCCCATTTTACACATTGCGGCAGCCAGTCCCATTTTTTACACATTGTGGCAGCCAGTCCCATTTTACACATTGCGGCAGCCAGTCCCATTTTTTACACATTGCGGCAGGCGGTGTCCGAGAGAGAGAGAGAGAGAGAGAGGGGGGGGGGTATACTTACCTTCTCCCCGCTGACAGGCTCCTCGTGCAGCTCCCTCGGTGCAGGCAGTGAGGTGAGAAGAAGGAGGAGGGAGGGGGAGCAGGGAGCCGCAGCAGCGCTATGTTATTGGTAGTAAGCGCCGCTGCAGCATCCCCCTCTCCTTCCGTATTGGCTGCCCTATCTTCACATCACGGCGCAGAGACTTAGAGGCGGCATGTAATGAGTCAATTTGACTCATTACATGCCGCTGGCCGTGCGCCCTCAGGGCAACTGCGCTGTGTGCCAAGCCCACTTGGCACACACGTAGTTACGGCCCTGGTGCTGCGTAAGGTGCCCGTTGCAGAGGCTAGAAAATTTCCATCCTACAACAGAGATCCCTGGCCTCTTACCACCCCTAAGATGGCGGCAACATGCCTCCATTTTCACAAATGGATGCCGTTGCCGCCCCCAAAACAGCATCAGACTGTCAAGGGTCATTCTGTGTCAAATCAACACACTTTGTTAAAATTTTACATCACCAACTCAGATTTTGTTCAAATTTAGTATATGCAGAGTATATATGTAGTCTAAGAAAAATATTAAATCTTATGTAAATATCTCATGCAACTTCCAAATTATGGCTATGTAAAGTTTTCAAAAGTCTGTCAAAAATGCACAACCAGCATATTTTCAAATTGCCATAGCAGCTCTCCTAATTAAGCTAGAGAGATGGGATTGGTGTCATTTCACTGTGTTATGACCTATCCTACGATATACAATACAATAGGCTTTGTGAGGAAAAATGTCCACATTCAAACTGAAATTTTTGATCATGATTATCTCAAAGTGTGTCGACAAAGTTAAAAAAAATTCAGGAAATAGTCCATACTAATGTTAAATGTTTGTCAAAATGTAAAAGTGGGAGGATAATGGTTTCACAGTTAATTTTTTTTTAAAGCAAGGTAGTATATTGAAAAAAAAGCCGTGTGTATTATAGAGATGAGCGCCGGAAATTTTTCGGGTTTTGTGTTTTGGTTTTGGGTTCGGTTCCGCGGCCGTGTTTTGGGTTCGATCGCGTTTTGGCAAAACCTCACCGAATTTTTTTTGTCGGATTCGGGTGTGTTTTGGATTCGGGTGTTTTTTTCAAAAAACCCTAAAAAACAGCTTAAATCATAGAATTTGGGGGTCATTTTGATCCCAAAGTATTATTAACCTCAAAAACCATAATTTCCACTCATTTTCAGTCTATTCTGAATACCTCACACCTCACAATATTATTTTTAGTCCTAAAATTTGCACCGAGGTCGCTGTGTGAGTAAGATAAGCGACCCTAGTGGCCGACACAAACACCGGGCCCATCTAGGAGTGGCACTGCAGTGTCACGCAGGATGTCCCTTCCAAAAAACCCTCCCCAAACAGCACATGACGCAAAGAAAAAAAGAGGCGCAATGAGGTAGCTGACTGTGTGAGTAAGATAAGCGACCCTAGTGGCCGACACAAACACCGGGCCCATCTAGGAGTGGCACTGCAGTGTCACGCAGGATGGCCCTTCCAAAAAACCCTCCCCAAACAGCACATGACGCAAAGAAAAAAAGAGGCGCAATGAGGTAGCTGACTGTGTGAGTAAGATAAGCGACCCTAGTGGCCGACACAAACACCGGGCCCATCTAGGAGTGGCACTGCAGTGTCACGCAGGATGGCCCTTCCAAAAAACCCTCCCCAAACAGCACATGACGCAAAGAAAAAAAGAGGCGCAATGAGGTAGCTGACTGTGTGAGTAAGATAAGCGACCCTAGTGGCCGACACAAACACCGGGCCCATCTAGGAGTGGCACTGCAGTGTCACGCAGGATGGCCCTTCCAAAAAACCCTCCCCAAACAGCACATGACGCAAAGAAAAAAAAAAGAAAAAAAAAAGTGCAAGATGGAATTGTCCTTGGGCCCTCCCACCCACCCTTATGTTGTATAAACAAAACAGGACATGCACACTTTAACCAACCCATCATTTCAGTGACAGGGTCTGCCACACGACTGTGACTGATATGACGGGTTGATTTGGACCCCCCCCAAAAAAGAAGCAATTAATCTCTCCTTGCACAAACTGGCTCTACAGAGGCAAGATGTCCACCTCATCATCATCCTCCGATATATCACCGTGTACATCCCCCTCCTCACAGATTATCAATTCGTCCCCACTGGAATCCACCATCTCAGCTCCCTGTGTACTTTGTGGAGGCAATTGCTGCTGGTCAATGTCTCCGCGGAGGAATTGATTATAATTCATTTTAATGAACATCATCTTCTCCACATTTTCTGGATGTAACCTCGTACGCCGATTGCTGACAAGGTGAGCGGCGGCACTAAACACTCTTTCGGAGTACACACTTGTGGGAGGGCAACTTAGGTAGAATAAAGCCAGTTTGTGCAAGGGCCTCCAAATTGCCTCTTTTTCCTGCCAGTATAAGTACGGACTGTGTGACGTGCCTACTTGGATGCGGTCACTCATATAATCCTCCACCATTCTTTCAATGTTGAGAGAATCATATGCAGTGACAGTAGACGACATGTCCGTAATCGTTGTCAGGTCCTTCAGTCCGGACCAGATGTCAGCATCAGCAGTCGCTCCAGACTGCCCTGCATCACCGCCAGCGGGTGGGCTCGGAATTCTGAGCCTTTTCCTCGCACCCCCAGTTGCGGGAGAATGTGAAGGAGGAGATGTTGACAGGTCGCGTTCCGCTTGACTTGACAATTTTCTCACCAGCAGGTCTTTCAACCCCAGCAGACTTGTGTTTGCCGGAAAGAGAGATCCAAGGTAGGTTTTAAATCTAGGATCGAGCACGGTGGCCAAAATGTAGTGCTCTGATTTCAACAGATTGACCACCCGTGAATCCTTGTTAAGCGAATTAAGGGCTCCATCCACAAGTCCCACATGCCTAGCGGAATCGCTCAGTGTTAGCTCCTCCTTCAATGTCTCCAGCTTCTTCTGCAAAAGCCTGATGAGGGGAATGACCTGACTCAGGCTGGCAGTGTCTGAACTGACTTCACGTGTGGCAAGTTCAAAGGGCATCAGAACCTTGCACAACGTTGAAATCATTCTCCACTGCACTTGAGACAGGTGCATTCCACCTCCTATATCGTGCTCAATTGTATAGGCTTGAATGGCCTTTTGCTGCTCCTCCAACCTCTGAAGCATATAGAGGGTTGAATTCCACCTCGTTACCACTTCTTGCTTCAGATGATGGCAGGGCAGGTTCAGTAGTTTTTGGTGGTGCTCCAGTCTTCTGTACGTGGTGCCTGTACGTCGAAAGTGTCCCGCAATTCTTCTGGCCACCGACAGCATCTCTTGCACGCCCCTCTCGTTTTTTAAAAAATTCTGCACCACCAAATTCAAGGTATGTGCAAAACATGGGACGTGCTGGAATTTGCCCATATTTAATGCACACACAATATTGCTGGCGTTGTCCGATGCCACAAATCCACAGGAGAGTCCAATTGGGGTAAGCCATTCTGCGATGATCTTCCTCAGTTGCCGTAAGAGGTTTTTAGCTGTGTGCGTATTCTGGAAAGCGGTGATACAAAGCGTAGCCTGCCTAGGAAAGAGTTGGCGTTTGCGAGATGCTGCTACTGGTGCCGCCGCTGCTGTTCTTGCGGCGGGAGTCCATACATCTACCCAGTGGGCTGTCACAGTCATATAGTCCTGACCCTGCCCTGCTCCACTTGTCCACATGTCCGTGGTTAAGTGGACATTGGGTACAGCTGCATTTTTTAGGACACTGGTGACTCTTTTTCTGAGGTCTGTGTACATTTTCGGTATCGCCTGCCTAGAGAAATGGAACCTAGATGGTATTTGGTACCGGGGACACAGTACCTCCAACAAGTCTCTAGTTGGCTCTGCAGTAATGATGGATACCGGAACCACGTTTCTCACCACCCAGGATGCCAAGGCCTCAGTTATCCGCTTTGCAGTAGGATGACTGCTGTGATATTTCATCTTCCTCGCAAAGGACTGTTGGACAGTCAATTGCTTGGTGGAAGTAGTAAAAGTGGTCTTACGACTTCCCCTCTGGGATGACCATCGACTCCCAGCAGCAACAACAGCAGCGCCAGCAGCAGTAGGCGTTACACGCAAGGATGCATCGGAGGAATCCCAGGCAGGAGAGGAATCATCAGAATTGCCAGTGACATGACCTGCAGGACTATTGGCATTCCTGGGGAAGGAGGAAATTGACACTGAGGGAGTTGGTGGGGTGGTTTGCGTGAGCTTGGTTACAAGAGGAAGGGATTTACTGGTCAGTGGACTGCTTCCGCTGTCGGCCAAAGTTTTTGAACTTGTCACTGACTTATTATGAATGCGCTGCAGGTGACGTATAAGGGAGGATGTTCCGAGGTGGTTAACGTCCTTACCCCTACTTATTACAGCTTGACAAAGGGAACACACGGCTTGACAAATGTTGTCCGCATTTCTGGTGAAATACTTCCACACCGAAGAGCTGATTTTTTTGGTATTTTCACCAGGCATGTCAACGGCCATATTCCTCCCACGGACAACAGGTGTCTCCCCGGGTGCCTGACTTAAACAAACCACCTCACCATCAGAATCCTCCTGGTCAATTTCCTCCCCAGCGCCAGCAACACCCATATCCTCCTCATCCTGGTGTACTTCAACACTGACATCTTCAATCTGACTATCAGGAACTGGACTGCGGGTGCTCCTTCCAGCACTTGCAGGGGGCGTGCAAATGGTGGAAGGCGCATGCTCTTCACGTCCAGTGTTGGGAAGGTCAGGCATCGCAACCGACACAATTGGACTCTCCTTGTGGATTTGGGATTTCGAAGAACGCACAGTTCTTTGCGGTGCTACTGCTTTTGCCAGCTTGAGTCTTTTCATTTTTCTAGCGAGAGGCTGAGTGCCTCCATCCTCATGTGAAGCTGAACCACTAGCCATGAACATAGGCCAGGGCCTCAGCCGTTCCTTGCCACTCCGTGTGGTAAATGGCATATTGGCAAGTTTACTCTTCTCCTCCGACAATTTTATTTTAGGTTTTGGAGTCCTTTTTTTACTGATATTTGGTGTTTTGGATTTGACATGCTCTGTACTATGCCATTGGGCATCGGCCTTGGCAGACAACGTTGCTGGCATTTCATCGTCTCGGCCATGACTAGTGGCAGCAGCTTCAGCACGAGGTGGAAGTAGATCTTGATCTTTCCCTAATTTTGGAACCTCAACATTTTTGTTCTCCATATTTTAATAGGCACAACTAAAAGGCACCTCAGGTAAACAATGGAGATGGATGGATACTAGTATACAATTATGGATGGACTGCCGAGTGCCGACACAGAGGTAGCTACAGCCGTGGACTACCGTACTGTACTGTGTCTGCTGCTAATATAGACTGGATGATAATGAGATGTAGTATGTATAAAGAAGAAAGAAAAAAAAAACACGGGTAAGTGGTATACAATTATGGATGGACTGCCGAGTGCCGACACAGAGGTAGCTACAGCCGTCGACTACCGTACTGTACTGTGTCTGCTGCTAATATAGACTGGATGATAATGAGATGTAGTATGTATAAAGAAGAAAGAAAAAAAAAACCACGGGTAGGTGGTATACAATTATGGACGGACTGCCGAGTGCAGACACAGAGGTAGCTACAGCCGTGGACTACCGTACTGTGTCTGCTGCTAATATAGACTGGTTGATAATGAGATGTAGTATGTATAAAGAAGAAAGAAAAAAAAAACCACGGGTAGGTGGTATACAATTATGGACGGACTGCCGAGTGCCGACACAGAGGTAGCTACAGCCGTGGACTACCGTACTGTACTGTGTCTGCTGCTAATATAGACTGGATGATAATGAGATGTAGTATGTATAAAGAAGAAAGGAAAAAAAAACCACGGGTAGGTGGTATACAATTATGGACGGACTGCCGAGTGCCGACACAGAGGTAGCTACAGCCGTGGACTACCGTACTGTACTGTGTCTGCTGCTAATATAGACTGGATGATAATGAGATGTAGTATGTATAAAGAAGAAAGAAAAAAAAAAACCACGGGTAGGTGGTATACAATTATGGATGGACTGCCGAGTGCCGACACAGAGGTAGCTACAGCCGTGGACTACCGTACTGTACTGTGTCTGCTGCTAATATAGACTGGATGATAATGAGATGTAGTATGTATAAAGAAGAAAGAAAAAAAAACCACGGGTAGGTGGTATACAATTATGGACGGACTGCCGAGTGCCGACACAGAGGTAGCTACAGCCGTGGACTACCGTACTGTGTCTGCTGCTAATATAGACTGGTTGATAATGAGATGTAGTATGTATAAAGAAGAAAGAAAAAAAAAACCACGGGTAGGTGGTATACAATTATGGACGGACTGCCGAGTGCCGACACAGAGGTAGCTACAGCCGTGGACTACCGTACTGTACTGTGTCTGCTGCTAATATAGACTGGATGATAATGAGATGTAGTATGTATAAAGAAGAAAGAAAAAAAAACCACGGGTAGGTGGTATACAATTATGGACGGACTGCCGAGTGCCGACACAGAGGTAGCTACAGCCGTGGACTACCGTACTGTGTCTGCTGCGACTGGATGATAAATAATGATATAAAAAATATATATATATCACTACTGCAGCCGGACAGGTATATATTATATAATGACGGACCTGCTGGACACTGTCTGTCAGCAGAATGAGTTTTTTATTTTATAGAATAAAAAAACACCACACAAGTCACACGACGTGTGTTTAACTTTTACAGGCAGACAGTCAATCACAATACAATATAGTATACTATACTGGTGGTCAGGTCACTGGTCAGTCACACTGGCACTGGCAGTGGCACTCCTGCAGAAAAAAAGTGTGCACTGTTTAATTTTAATATGTGCTCCTGCTATAACCTAACTGCTCCCCAGTCTCCCCCACAATTAAGCTGTGTGAGCACAGTCAGATATTATACATAGATGATGCAGCACACTGGGCTGAGCACAGATATGGTATGTGACTGAGTCACTGTGTATCGTTTTTTCAGGCAGAGAACGGATTATATTAAATAATATAAAACTGCACTGGTGGTCACTGGTCAGTCACTAGTATAACTAACTAATACTATCAGCAAAATTCTGCACTCTCTGTCTGAGTACTCCTCCTAAGCTCCAGTAAATGAAGTGTCACTGTCTCACTCTGTCACTATAACTAACTAATACTATCAGCAAAATTCTGCACTCTCTGTCTGAGTACTCCTCCTAAGCTCCAGTAAATGAAGTGTCACTGTCTCACTCTCACTCTCCTATCTATTTCTTCTCTAAACGGAGAGGACGCCAGCCACGTCCTCCCACTATCAATCTCAATGCACGTGTAAAATGGCGGCGACGCGCGGCTCCTTATATAGAATCCGAGTCTCGCGATAGAATCCGAGCCTCGCGAGAATCCGACAGCGTCATGATGACGTTCGGGCGCGCTCGGGTTAACCGAGCAAGGCGGGAAGATCCGAGTCGCTCGGATCCATGTAAAAAAACCTGAAGTTCGGGCGGGTTCGGATTCCGAGGAACCGAACCCGCTCATCTCTAGTGTATTACAAGTAGTAATAGGTAATGTGACCGGACGGTCCCGTACGAAAAGCCCTCACCGCTTTCGCGTCCCGTCCCCAGTGCACAGAATGGATATTTAGGTCACACGGGACCTGGCCACATAGGGGATTCCCGCTTACCGTCAGTAACTGCCTGTTACTGACTCATCCCACTGCGCCGTGGGTTTATGCTGCCACCACCAAACTCCTAACCTGCCGTGGATTTGGAACCACGGTTCTACTCTGTATGTGCCGACACGCTGCCTTACCACACCTGTGTGGTGTTGCCGAATCCCCACTAGCCGCTGGACTAGGCCTCTACCGGTAGCTGGCGGAAGGCGGAACTTGGAGACACTGGTTCACCCTGGACAGCCAGTGAACGGGGCTAGGTTTCGCATAGCCCTGTAGGTCACAAGATGACGCAATCTTCTTGAGGCAGATGATGTTTTAATGCCAACAAATAGTTCTGAAAAGAACTCAGCAGTACAGCAAGATGTTACAGCAGAATCAAAATGGTATAATACACTCTGGATGCTCGCAGGCCTCCTTTTTATGTCAATTTTCCACACAGTACAACAGCGGGGTAAGCCCTCCCAGTCTTCTCCAACCAATCAGGTTATCGCACAAAATACAAATAAAACAATTTCCTCTTTCCTGTCACACAGACGTTGGTTATCAGTTTAACATTCACTATTGATAAATTTATCACATAGCTTCAAATACGGTTTGTATTTTATTTCCCAAATAAATGTTATTCCTTCCTGCATCTACCATTCAGGATTCGTATATCAATGAAACCAGCTACATAAATAAATACAGGTTCCCAACCCAATCTGACACTCACACACAGCCATTATCTGCTGTGCACTGTCCAACATCAAAAGGGTTTTGTCATTCACACCTCTGCTAACAGAGGCCATTAGCATGTCACTACCTATTCCCAGGAGATAGGAGATGCTTATTCAGACAGATATAGTAAGTGCATTTTTCCCTTTAAAATACAGGTGAGCACATCTTAAATATAATTACATTTAAAAATGCAATCCTATAACTGTGCACAGAGCACTACATATGACGTTAAAACACATCATTAAACATATTTTTAAACAGTCCGTGCCCAGCGCCGTAAGTACGTTTAACAGTGACGCCAAGCGCCTATTGTCCAAATGGTGCCTGGCAGCTGAGGATTAACCCCTTCAGTGCCACGCCATTAACCATGTGGCGGAGGGCTCTCTCCAGCCACACTCCTCCCCCCCCCCAATTCAAGCGGGAAAACCAGCGAGTCATGTCCCAACGATATGGCTCCTGGTCCCGCAGTCCTTTGGGTTGAAGGGGAAGCTACCTAGGGGGTGTAGGCTCCGGCCTAGACAGTTCATCCATATTATGGTGGCCCGATTCTTGTGGGGACACAATGTTCAAATAGTCCACATGAAGTCCAAGTCTCCACCACAACAGTCTGTCAGATTTCCCCAAGGTAGGTTGCAGCCACCTAACAGGTGGGTGGTAAGTCACCACTGTGGGGGGCCAGTTACACAAGCAGAGTAAAAACTGGTCCACTGTACACACAAGTGCCACCCAAGGTGTCCCAATTGTGGCATACCCCACCTCCCACCATAGCAGTTTTCTGCTCAAACAGGCCACAGGGTGCTCCCGCCCATATGGCTCCTCCTGGCTCAGTACTGCTCCCAGTCCGTGCAGTGGCGCAGTAGTTCGTAAAACACAGTCCTGGTCAAGAATGTGCGCCATCAGCACTGGAGCGGGTACCAGAGCCTCCTTCAATGACTGGAATGCCAACTCGCAAGCGGGTGCAAAGTCCACTGACTTGGGAATGCCCTTCCTAGCCATCTCTGTAAAGGGGTTCACTACAGGACTAAAGTCAATGACAACGTATCCGTAGGGCCTTACAGGTTCTAAGTTCAGTACCTGTCTGGGTGATGTGGGTCGGGGACAGCCTCTGGTTGCCTCCACCCCATCTGGTTTGGGCCTACCCCTGTCTCCTCCCACATGGTGCCCCAGGCACTGCACCTCTGTCATTCCTATCTGGCAACTGTCTGCCTTAACTGTCAGACCTGCCCTCCAATCCTCCTCTGTCGACCTATGACTCGGGAAACCTACCCTGTGACCTAGGTCTGCTCTTTCCTCCTTGTCTGCTACCTGTGCCACAGTGATGGCGGCCAGACCACCAGCCTCTGGATCCTGTGTGGCATCTACTACAGGGAGGCTGCGTGTCTTCCCCGATCTACTGCGCACAGGCAGGGGACCTGCTATGTCCACAGCAACTCGCTGTAAAGGTTCTCCTATGGGCAGAGGCCCAGAGACAACACAACCGCTGGAGTGCCCCAACTGCCAACGCATGACACCAGCTTTACAGTTGGTCTGGGCGTCAGACATTCCTGACCAGGGTAAGCTCTATGACAGGCACTTCAGGGTACGGTCTGTCTTCGGGTTACTGTCCAAAGGGGTTTCGCTGGCAACCGACACCGGTTGCGCAGGAAAGTTCCCTGGGGGGACCAGTTGGACACGTTCCCTATCTGGTCTATCCCCTCCCACTTTCCTGTCTACCCTGTACCTTAACTCTTCCCGCCAGGTCAAACTTCCTGCCCCAACCCTGTCAAGGCCGCTGCCACAGTGGCGCCTCATGCCTTTCAGGGATGGGTCAGAGAGTTGAGCCTCCCTAAACTCCTGCCTGCGGCCCTCAATCTCTCCTAAATTGGGACACACTACAGGGGGATCTAGGTGGGGACTACTAGGGTCAGTCTGGTAGGGGTCAGTCATGGAAAAGTCAGTGTGGTTTCTCATACTCACCGCCGGAGTTGGCAAACCACTTGGGTCAGGAGCATCATTGGGCACCCCCACAGGATCAAACGAGCTGGAACCAACATCCTCTGCGTTGCTAGGGGATGTAGGCATACCAGAGGCAAAAGGCATGCGGGGTTGATGTACTGATCTAGCCGCTGTAATCTTTTCCTCTGGGCTGGTTGATGCTGTGGTTGGCTGTGCTGGCAGTTGTCTAGCAGCTGTAGTCTTTTCCTCTGGGCTGGGCTGTGCTGGAGTAGCTGATGTCAACGGTGGTTGTGGAACTTGACTCCGGGAAATGGCGCCAGCAAACGTGGTGACGATCCCACCACCCAGGTCATTTCCTAGGACCACATCAGTTGGGAGACCATCCATGATGGCAACTTCTCGCAACTCTGGTCCAGCTCCCCAGTCCAGGTAGACTCTTGCCATGGGATCCTTTTTCTCCGTTCCATCTGCCAGGGAGACCGTGGCAGTGCGACCCTGCGATACTGCAGCAGGATCTATAAGGTGGGGGCTCACCACAGTGATTGAGGCCCCAGAGTCTCTTAGGCCTTCCCCCTGCAGGGGGGAAGGCCTAAGAGACTTAGTCGTAATTCCCACAGTCCTCGGTGGCCACTCCTCGATAGGCCTCCAAGGCCTCTCCATGCAGAGTGGGCACAAGGTGTCTCACCCACTCAGACTTGGGTAATTCATGTAGTCTGCAAGTCCTCTCAAAAACTTGTAATTGTCCATCAATATCCCCATTACTGTCTGTAAACTTAGCAAACTGAACGCGTCCCGATCTGTGTACAGCAGTGGTCAACGGCTCCCGGGGTACCACGGCTTGTGATGCCTGCTCCGCATGCCACATCCGAATGACAAGCATGCGTTCTTGCTCCGTTGCAGTGTCCCCCAATTCCGCTAGCCGATCTGCTAGGGTATCCGGGCTGCCCCCCCTGGGACGTTGGGATCCTGGCCCTGCTAGGGATTGCTGGGAAACATGGCTGCTGCTAGAAGGGGTGGGGCTTGTAGGTCTCACCGGTTCCGTACGAAGGTCCACTGGTGGGCCGTCCTCTGCGATGCTGATGCCGTCAGTGCTTTCCACCTACTTCCGACTTGACTCCTCCAAGCTTATGAGCGCCGCCCTCATGACGCTTCTGGATGCGTTGAAAGGGATATGCACACCCTTCTGCCGACACACGATCTCCAGATCATCCTTGGACATTCCGCTGAAGTCCGCCATCTTGTGCGTTCTCCTGCGCTGCAGTTACTCCTCTCCTGAGTAACTCGGCTTCTCCAGTCGGGTGACCGAAAAAGCCGCCTGGGATTATCCCACCGCTATGCCACCAATTTCTGTGACCGGACGGTCCCGTACGAAAAGCCCTCACCGCTTTCGCGTCTCGTCCCCAGTGCACAGAATGGATATTTAGGTCACACGGGACCTGGCCACATAGGGGATTCCCGCTTACCGTCAGTAACTGCCTGTTACTGACTCCACCCACTGCGCCGTGGGCGGGTTTATGCTGCCACCACCAAACTCCTAACCTGCCGTGGCATTTGGAACCACAGTTCTACTCTGTATGTGCCGACACGCTGCCTTACCACACCTGTGTGGTGTTGCCGAATCCCCACTAGCCGCTGGACTAGGTCTCTACTGGTAGCTGGCGGAAGGCGGAACTTGGAGACGCTGGTTCACCCTGGACAGCCGGTGAATGGGGCTAGGTTTAGCATAGCCCTGTAGGTCACAAGATGACGCAATCTTCTTGAGGCAGATGATGTTTTAATGCCAACAAATAGTTCTGAAAAGAACTCAGCAGTACAGCAAGATGTTACAGCAGAATCAAAATGGTATAATACACTCTGGATGCTCGCAGGCCTCCTTTTTATGTCAATTTTCCACACAGTACAGCAGGGGGGTAAACCCTCCCCGTCTTTTCCAACCAATCAGGTTATCGCATAAAATACAAATAAATAAATACAACAATTTCCTCTTTCCTGTCACACAGACGTTGGTTATCAGTTTAACATTCACTATTGATAAATTTATCACATAGCTTCAAATACGGTTTGTATTTTATTTCCCAAACAAATGTTATTCCTTCCTGCATCTACCATTCAGGATTCGTATATCAATGAAACTAGCTACATAAATAAATACAGGTTCCCAACCCAATCTGACACTCACACACAGCCATTATCTGCTGTGCACTGTCCAACATCAAAAGGTTTTTGTCATTCACACCTCTCTGCTAGCAGAGGCGATTAGCATGTCACTACCTATTCCCAGGAGATAGGAGATGCTTATTCAGACAGATATAGTAAGTGCATTTTTCCCTTTAAAATACAGGTGAGCACATCTTAAATATAAATACATTTAAAAATGCAATCCTATAACTGTGCACAGAGCACTACATATGACGTTAAAACACATATTTTTAAACAGTCCGCGCCCAGCGCCGTAAGTACGTTTAACAGTGACGCCAAGCGCCTATTGTCCAAATGGTGCCTGGCAGCTGAGGATTAACCCCTTTAGTGCCACGGCCGCCATTAACCATGTGGCGGAGGGCTCTCTCCGGCCACAAGTAATAATAGATTTGACAGCTTCATTAGTTTCATTATATAAATCAAGTTGAATAGAAATACTTGACATTGTATTAGTCAGTCAACAATGTTAGCTGAAGATAGTTTGACAATGCCTCAGTAGTTTTTAAAGTGTCAACAGGAGACGTGACATAAATTCTTCTAGTTTGAGATATGGGGCGACTTTGTTTAAGACATCTATTAGAGCAGTGGTTCCCAACCTCTGTCCTCAAGTACCCCCAACAGTTCATGTTTTCCAGGTCTCCTCACAGGATTTCAAGTGAAATAATTTACTCCACCTGTGTGTCTTTTTTAAATGTGTCAGTGAGCAACTGCTAGGTGACATGGAAAACATGAACTGTTGGGGGTACTTGAGGACTGAGGTTGGGAACCACTTTATTAGAGGTATCCATAGTACATCCGGCTTCCTTGGATAAAAGAATGAAGGTGACGGTCCAGCTGGATAAAGAAAAGTGACTTTCAAATGGTTTTCATCTTCATTCTTGTCCATCACATAAGCAAGCCACCATTTCCTGTTATACACAACGGATATATAGCCATTTATTTGTGTCAACTGGAGTTTATCTATAGATTTTGTAACGAATACTGCAAACGATGTTGTAGCCTTAGAAAAGGTTTTCACAGATATTTTTGATGTACAGTACTTGAATTAGAGATGTGCAGTTGGCATTTTTCGTGTTTTGGTTTTGGATTCGGGTCCGCGGTCGTGTTTTGGATTCGGACACGTTTTGGCAAAACCACCCTTTCGGGTTTTGGATTCGGATGCGTTTTGGATTCTGGTGATTTTTTTAAAAACCTCAACAACAGCTAAAATCATAGAATTTGGCGGTAATTTTGATCCTATAGTATTATTAACCTCAATAACAATAAACTCACACCTCACAATATTATTTTTAGTCCTAAAATTTGCACCGAGGTCGCTGGATGACTAAGCTAAGCGACCCAAGTGGGCGGCACAAACACCTGGCCCATCTAGGAGTGGCACTGCAGTGTCAGACAGGATGGCACTTAAAAAAATAGTCCCCAAACAGCACATGATGCAAAGAAAAAAAAGAGGTGCACCAAGGTCGCAGCATGGCGGTGGCTGGATGGCTAAGCTAAGCGACACAAACACCTGGCCCATCTAGAATTAGACTCCAGTATCATGTGAATTATAAGGCAATATCACTGGAATTATTCGTTCTAATCAATGGAATTATTGGTCCAAATCACTGGAAGAAAATGACAAAATCACTAGAATTAAAAGCCAGTATCACAGGAATTATATCAAATGGCAGACACTGAGCAGCACAAGACACTGAGCACTGACCAGTGATACTGAGCACTGATGATACTACTGAGCACTGATGATACTACTGAGAACTGACACTGAGCAGCACGATGCAGCACAAGACACTGTACTAGTATTAGTAATGTAGTATTACTGAGCACCACAAGACAATGAGCAGTGATACTGAGCACTGATGATACTACTGAGAACTGATACTGAGCAGCATGATGCAGCACAAGACACTGTACTAGTATTAGTAATGTGGTATTACTGAGCACCACAAGACAATGAGCAGTGATACTGAGCACTGATTATACTACTGAGAACTGATACTGAGCAGCATGATGCAGCACAAGACACTGTACTAGTATTAGTAATGTGGTATTACTGAGCACCACAAGACAATGAGCAGTGATACTGAGCACTGATGATACTACTGAGAACTGATACTGAGCAGCATGATGCAGCACAAGACACTGTACTAGTATTAGTAATGTGGTATTACTGAGCACCACAAGACAATGAGCAGTGATACTGAGCACTGATGATACTACTGAGAACTGATACTGAGCAGCATGATGCAGCACAAGACACTGTACTAGTATTAGTAATGTGGTATTACTGAGCACCACAAGACAATGAGCAGTGATACTGAGCACTGATGATACTACTGAGAACTGACACTGAGCAGCACGATGCAGCACAAGAGAGACACTGTACTAGTATTAGTATTAGTGAGCAGCACAAAAGCACTCTGGAATGGTCACCCCCCAGATACCACTGTGACTGGAATGATGATGACCGATGCAGTCACAGGACACTACTACCACAGCACCCTACAGCAGCAAGATGCAGCACAAGAGAGACACTGTAGTAGTATTACTGAGCAGCAATAAGCACCGATACTGAGCCCTGATACTGAGATTTGACACTGAGAGAACGTAGCCACGTCCTCTCTGTGGCTTCTACAATGCCCGAGTGAAAATGGCGGCGACGTGTGGCTCTTTATATGGAATCCGAATCTCGCGAGAATCCGACAGCGGGATGATGACGTTTTGCCTCGTTCGGGTTTTCCGAGTCAGGCGGGAACAACCGAGCCTGGCTCGGACCCGTGTTTGACACGTGGAGTTCGGGGGGGTTCGGTTCTCGGCGAACCGAACCCGCTCATCTCTAACTTGAATCAACAGGTATAAAAACGTGATACTATTGTGTTCCCTGAATAGTTACTGACTGGCTGTAACGATCATTTAAAAATGTTTATACTCCATATAGTCTTCTTGCTTTGTGAACGTCAAATAATTTGCAGATACAGTACATCTTCTACTGCTCATTCATAAAGTTATATAACCGTTGTGTATGACAAGATATTGTGGCTTGCATATGTGATGGACAAGAATGAAGATGAAGACTAATTAAAAGTGACCTTCTTTCATCCAGCTGGACCTTCACCATCATTCTTCTATCCAAGGAAGCCTGAAGTGTTATTGAAGCATTGTGACTTTCAAAAGCAAAGACTAATTTTTTCAACCTAACAGTACTGTCATTTAGGGGGACATTTACTAAGCAGTGATAAGAGCGGAGAAGTGAGCCAGTGGATAAATTGCCCCATCAACCAATCAGCAGTTCTGTATCATTTTATAGTATGCAAATTATAGATGTTACTTCAGTGCTGATTGGTTGCCATGGGCAACTTCTCCACTGGCTCACTTCTCCGCTCTTATCACTGCTTAGTAAATGTCACCAGTAAACACTGGTGAGTGCAAACCCCTTCCCTTCTGCATATATCATTGACTACAGGGGCTTTGGTTACCCCTGCCAGGGTCGTGTAGCCCCCAATTCACCAAGCACTACCAGTTAGTGAGCAATTAGTACCCTCAGTCTCTAATTATCCAGGCATAGTGAATCCGACGTTTCAACGACACACTGGCGTTTTTCTCTAGGTACTGTATGCACAAAACAGACAAACAGAGCGGTGTACCTTTCTTACCTTAAATAGGTGTAGTACTGTCTATTCAGACCCTGTTTTGCCGTGTTTGCGGAAGCTGACGGCGAGCCAGATGTGCGCGCTGGTGTTTGATGTGACTTCACTCCGTTCCTGAGCAACCGCATTTCCCCGGCTCACCTTTCTGCTGTCACTGGAAAACACTGCAAGGGGAATAATAGAGTGTAAATATTAAAGTGCTGTGTGCAAACAGTGCATACTGTATATTGATAAGACTGTTAAATAAAAAAAATATATATTAAGATGCTACTAGATGCCACTGTCTATTGTGGCTAAATATACCATATAGGTACAGGTTTAGTATCCCATATCCAAAATGCTTGGGACCAGAAGTATTTTGGATATTGGATTTTTCCGTATTTTGGAATAATTGCATACCATAGTGAGGTATCTCTGGGATGGGATCCAAGTCTAAGCACAGAATGCATTTGTTTCATATTCACCTTATACACACTGAAGGTCATTTTAGCCAATATTTTTATTAACTTTGTGCATTAAACAAAGTCTGTGTACATACACACAATTCATTTATGTTTCATATACACCTTATAAACACATCCTGAAGGTCATTTAATACATTATTTTTATTAACTTTGTGTATTAAACAAAGTTTGTGTACATTGAGCCATCAGAAAACAAAGGTTTCACTATCTCAGTTTCACTCAAAAAATTCCGTATTTCGGAATATTTGGATATGGGATACTCAACCTGTAATACGTGACATGTAAGTATAATTTTAGTTAAACTAAGTGTATCCAGGAATAATCTATAAAGCAAATATCACATCTAAGATATACAGTAGATGTATATATTGATAAGTAAATACATCTGCTGAAGTAGGTGTCAGACTACTGGATACTGTACATGTTATTATTAGAGATGTGCGGCGGGCACTTTTTTTCGTGTTTTGTATTTTGGTTCTAATTCCCCGCTTGTGTTTTGGTTTTGGGTTGGTTTTGCCAAAACCACCCTTTTGGGTTTTGGTTTTGGATCTTGATGATTTTTGAAAAAAACATAAAAACAGCTAAAATCACAGAATTTGGGGGTAATTTTGATCCTACGGTATTATTAACCTCAATAACATTCATTTCCACTCATTTCCAGTCTATTTTGAACACCTCACAATATTGTTTTTAGGCCAAAACGATGCACCGAGGTGTCTGTATGACTAAGCTAAGCGACACAAGTGTGCAGCACAAACACCTGGCCCATCTAGGTGTGGCACTGCAGTCCCACTGCACTAATGGCGGATACCGGATGCATGTCTAACACCAGCATAGTTGTTATGGCCTCAGTAATCCACTTTGCAACAGGGTGTGTATTATATATATATATATATATATATATATATATATATATCTTATGTAGAAAAGATCACACACACTAAGGGTCCATCATAGGTGCAGGGTCCACAATTTATATAGAAATGTCCATGCCATCAGACTCCACCAGGGGCTCAAGCACAGACAAGACCTGCACAATTGATTGAATGCATAAATGTGATATATTTAAACCATATTAACAGCTTCAAAATAGGCACTTCAGGATGTAATTCAGCACATCATACTTTACATGCCACAGTAGAAAATGGAGACATCAGCTCATCCCTACAGCTGTTTCGGTCCCAACCGTCATCAGGGGAGAGTTCACTCAGTAATGCACTGACGCTGATATTTAAACATGTGCACATTAACTTAATCATGATAACCTGAGCGCCATGGCGCCACTGCACGCCGCACAGCCCATCAGATACGCGTTGAGTGTCCGGGAGCCGTCCGCTGTCAATGACGTCACACTGGAAGTGACGTCAACCGACGCGGCTTCACCCGGAAGTGACGTCAACCGACGCGGCCTCCCCCTGGCAACAACAGCGTCCTTCCTGGTTACCGGGCGGTATGGCAACAGCTGCCATGGAAACCCAAAACATAAACACACCTAAGTGTAATAGACAAAACAAAATCAATTAACATATAAAAATATATAAAAAACAACGTTTATATCCAGAGCTTATAAGCGAGATGTGGATTTATTCAATAAGAAAGAGTAATTAATCGTTTATAGAAAACATCTCATACTCAATACGCATCTGGATATTTCCACATACAAAGAACTAGCAGACCGCTTCGCAGACCAATCAAACAAAAACTATCATTATTTTATATAAATGTCTGCAATGCAGTTCTGTCAGCACTTAAGCATAAATACACACCAAACAATTCAATATAATGTTTATGAATATAGATGGAGCTCAATGTGGGTCTAGCAAAGAGAACAAGAAAATTCAATAAATGATCTCACAATAAGACAGGGTATCACGCAACCACAGCACATAGTACAGAAACAATGTAAACATAAATTCCTCATTCAGTCCCTCGGGTGCCATTGATTTCAACACATATATCCAGCGACATTCCTGTCTCAACAGCAATTGATGTCTATCACCACCCCTACGCAACGGGGGAACATGATCTAAAGGCATAAAACAAAGTCGTTTAAGGTATGTCCAAAATTCACAAAGTGCCTGGCAACTGGAGGCGTCGGTTCCATTTTCAGTGCAGCCTTCTTAATGGACGACCGATGCATAGCAATTCTTTCTTTAACAATGCGAATGGTCTTGCCCACATATATTTTCTTACATGGCCATAGAATGGCTTAGGTCACAAATTTGGTCTCACAAGTTATCCGATGGCGCAACAGGAACCTGTCTCCACTGATAAAGGGGGGGGAGGGGGGAAACCATCTTCAGTATATGTAAATATGATTAAGATATGGGGGAATAATAGAGAAGTAAGGAGTTTTGCATAGTAAGTAAGTCTTTGATGGGTATTCTGAATGTACGTCACTAATAACAATGTGGGTATTATTATTATTAAGTATAGCTCTGTATCGACATTATATCTATATGGATTTATATGTGTACATTATACCAGCAGTGTGGAAGTGTGGCATTTTTCTGTAGATGTAGTGGGATCATCTAAATAAACCTGTTTTCCGTCTGAAGAGAATATAGTTGGGAGTCTAGAGAGACAGTTTATGAAGCAAGAGATCCCGGGATCGAACCCCGGACTGATCAAATTTGGGAAGAGGAGATATATGTATATATTTTATAAGTTAATTTAAATAAATTAACATTTATTATTGTTTCTCCGATGAATAAACCCAAGAGATGTATAGTATAGGGGTCATAGAAATGGCCTCAGGTCCAAAAAGTATTTAAGTCCATGAATTCAATCCTGGGTCCGATCAACTAATTGTTTGATTGTCAATTTACAAATTATATTTTATATATTTATGGACTCCAAGTCCGATAAGGACATGATAATGTTCTGCATACATTGATAAATACATTTTTACCCGTTTATTAATAGATAAAATCGGGTTACTGTCAGAAATGAATTGTATATAGTTTTAGGGATTAGAAACAAAAAATGGAGGTGGATCTTACATATGGAAAAAGGTGGAAGGAATAATCACCAACAGGTGTGTGAATCAGAGAGACCAATGGGAGACTTTGAGCAGGTATAAAAGAAGTCACCAGTCACTGTGAAAATACTCTTTGAGGAAGCTCCAGGAACGAGCGAAACGCGTTAGAGGAAGAAGGGACATTTGGTGACCGTACCATTCACTGAGGATATCCCTGTTTATTTCACTGTGCAACACCGGACGCCAGCAAAATCCATCAGCGGCTTCCTGGGACTGCAGCGGCATTTACATGCTGGAGATCGGAGACGTCCGGAGCCTCCTAGCCGCACCCGACCGGTACACAGTATATGTCTAATTGGATCCGTCATACGTACCAAGACGGAGGGTGAGCGCTCACATATACAGATAGCCTGACTGGGCTTTCTAGAGTTTCTCTTGCTATTTGCACAATTAGTCCGCCGAGACTTTTTAAATAACTGCTAAGTGATAATTAAATCAATCAATACCTGGTCTCCCTGCACTTGCTAAGTGAACGGTTTGAGGACATTTGGTGTTCACTATAACTATAAGGATTGTCCTTCATGCATACTGTGGACATTTTATATATCTAGATATATTATATTATATGATTTGATTCACCTCCACCGAAATCCACTATATTTATAGGTATATGAAAAGCCGGCAATAGAAATAGGAACAAATTTTGTTTTATTTATGAATTATAGTGGCATGATATTTTATGTATGTATTGAGTCTGTTGTAGGAAATATTTTTTATATATCTTGGAGAATACATATACATTATTTGAAGATCTGTATGATAATTTTATTGAATAAAAGAAAAATATTATACATACATGTGATTTCACTTTATTTTAAACCTGGTAGAATCAATTAGCGCAGAGTGCTTTCCAATATTGTCCAGTTGGTTCTCCTATTAAAATAGGAGACCCTTCTTTTTTGCATATGCCCACACAAGCATAATTAACACTCAGCAGCTGAATACAATTCAACTCCTATTAAGGTTTTTTATAAAAATAAGGAATCCAACAATTAGCGCCGTGAGACATTTCTCTGTAAATTACTAGCGAGCGATCAACTCAGAATGAGGGCCATTGGTGGTCATTCCGAGTTGATCGCAGCCAGCAACTTTTTGCTGCTGCTGCGATCAACTAGTCCACGCCTATGGGGGAGTGTATTTTAGCTTTGCAGGGCTGCGATCGCTTGTGCAGCCCTGCTAAGCTAATTTTTTTTAAAGCAGAACAAGACTAGCCCTGGACATACTTACCCTGTGCGACGATCTCTGCGATGCTGGAGCCGGCTTTGACGTCAGACATCCGCCCTCCGTTCTCCTGGACACGCCTACGTTTTCTTCTCCACTCCCCGAAAAACGGCAGGCAACGGTCTGGAGACGCCCAGGAACGCCTTCTTTCTGTCAATCTTCTTGCGGTCGGCTCTGCGACCGCTTTCTTCATTAAGCGTGACGTAACCCGGCGACCCCTGTCACCGGGCAACAACAAGCGTGTGCAGTGCGGCCGCCACGCATGCGCATTCTAGACCCGTTCGCACAGCAGCGACAAACCGCTGCGTGAGAACGGGTCGGAATGACCCCCATTGCCCATTAAAGTTGTCTTAAATTAGTCCCACAAAATGTTTTCAATATCAAATACATTTGATCTGCAGGTATATCTATGGACGGATCGGGCAGTGTGCTGTGCATACACACTGCTCGTTCAGTCGGGGACTGAAGTCGCCCGTACACGCACAGTGATGAATATATCGGCAGATATATTGGCCATCGGCTGTGCTGCGGGGCCGACGCGATATGTCTGTGAACGATGGAGTTCACAGACATATCGCCCGTACACACTGGCCGATGGACCCGCGATATATCGGCCGTTCAATAGAACGGCCGATATATCGGCCAGTGTGTACCCACCTTAAGTCAAATATTTTTTTTTTCTGAAATAGTGGAGTGTATTGAAATGTACCATTTGTTTTGTAGAAATTAATGATAATTTCAATACAATCCACTTTTACTTCAAGAAAAAAAATATATTTGATGAAGTGACAGTGTAGTTTAAAGGTAAACTGTACACTTTAACTTACAATCCAACAGTCCACAATCTGTTTCCACACAGACTCTCTAACTTGCTCCAAAAAAGAAATCATAATTCAGCTAGCAGCTGAAATGGTTGACACAGTAAGAAAAAGATCGCAGAGGAGAATAATGAGGCGCGCACTTCAGATTCTCTCTCTTAACAGCGACACTCCTCCCACTCTGCTCCTAGAATGCCAAGCGGTGACGGCATGCATAATGACACTGTGACAGGTATCCTACTAGGATACTGCAGTGTTGAATTGTCCCCCATACCTGATAACTCCCCCAATGCCTCAACAAAAAAAAAAACCTGCCAACCCTGGACCTGATAACCGCCCCGCCAAAGCCTTGTCCACTACATGTGACAACAGCGCTCTCTATCCATACGTCCAATTGGCTGTTGCCGACCTAGCTGTTATAGACGCCTCTCTTCCCCCCAGTGGCAGAACTAGTGACTGGTGGGCTCAGGTGCGACAATGTGGTTTGGGTCCCCATCCCAATATAGGGCCTCTTTGTGCACCCCAAAAACAGGCATGACCTTGCCTTCACATACTAGACAGCATCACCGACCCCTGTATACTATAGACCTCATCAGTGACCCCCAAGACCGGATCAGTGACCCCCATATGCAGTCCATATACTACAGACCGCATTAGTGACCCTTCTATACTATAGACCGGATCACTGACCCCCGTATACTACAAACCGTATCGGTGAGCACTATATACTACAGACATCATTAGTGACCAGCGGCAGATTGGTACACCGGGACGCCGGGAGAGATTGCCGGTAGGCTGCCAGACTTGCGCACTTTAGTGGCTGTCCCCCCCCCCTCCCCAATGCCAGATAGCTACGGCCGCTGCAGCTGAAGCCTGGGCTGCAGCGGTGAAGGTTCTGTATGCCGTCCACTATCACAGCAGCAGAGCGAGGGAAGGCTGTTGTGTTCCTGCGCTGCTGCCGCGGAAGAGGTGCACCCCATGTGAGTGTGAGGGGAGCGGCTTCCACGGCTCTGCCTCTGTCACTCACTGTGTACATTTCCCTCCAGTGTGTGAGCTGTGAGGTCCCTCCTCCCAGGCAGCCCCGCCTCCACATACGAGAAGCCAGGGAGTGCATCAATCATCTGTGCTGACTCTGCCCCGGCCGGCACATGAAGAAACTCTGTTCCAGCCAGGAGCTACTGTGTCGCTGGTGAGTCACTGATCAGCTCCACAGGCAGACACAAAAAGCACTCTCTGCTCTGCACTGGGGGGGAGGAGGGAGGCTGTGTCATTATGTTTTCACTGGCTCCCATACAGGGCATGATGAGGTAAATTAGGAAATGTATTACAGATGTTGGGTCACTGCCAGGTCACAGTGTCTACTCAGGGCCTGGTTAACAATGGGGGTGCGGGTGCACCCCCAACTCTCATACGTATGTCCCCTCCATCACCTCCATACGTACGTCCCCTCCGTCACCCTGTGTGTACGTCCCCTCCGTCACCCCCATACGTACATCCCCTCCGTCACCCTGTGTGAACGTCCCCTCCGTCACCCCCATACGTACATCCCCTCCGTCACCCCTGTGTGAATGTCCCCTCCGTCACCCCTGTGTGTACGTCCCCTCCGTCACCCCTGTGTGTACGTCCCCTCCGTCACCCCCATACGTACATCCCCTCCGTCACCCTGTGTGAACGTCCCCTCTGTCACCCCCATACGTACATCCCCTCCGTCACCCCTGTGTGAATGTCCCCTCCGTCACCCCTGTGTGTACGTCCCCTCCGTCCTCCGTCACCCCTGTGTGTACGTCCCCTCCGTCACCCCTGTGTGTACGTCCCCTCCGTCACCCCTGTGTACGTCCCCTCCATCACCCCTGTGTACGTCCCCTCTGTCACCCCTGTGTGTACGTCCCCTCTGTCACCCTGAGTGCATAACCCACTGTCACTCTGTGTGTACGTCCCCTCCGTCACCCTGTGTGTACGTCCCCTCCGTCACCCCTGTGTGTACGTCCCCTCCGTCACCCCTGGGTGTACTATATCTTTACATTTAGTGAGGTGTAGTCGTGGTGTAAAGGACAGAGTGTGATTCCTGATTAGTGAAAAAAAAAAGAAAACAAACACTGAACAACATTACCAAACAGGTAATTTCAACTTTAAACTTGACATTTATTTTGTACTGTCTGGACATGGCTACTAATAATAGATGCACAGACAAAATTCTTAAAGCTATGTGTGCAAATGCTAGGAGCTTAGGAGACAAAATTCCAGAGCTAATTGCGATAATGACAAGGGATGACCTGGATATTGTCGCAATTACTGAGTCATGGTGCAATAAGAATCATGAGTGGGACATAGCTATACCAGGATACAATTTATTTAGGAAGGATAGTGTCATGACTGTGCTTTTGTGAACTCGGTGTTAGTGAAGTCTGTGCGGGCAACTGGAGAACTATGTGAATATTAGGCTGGTCTGTAGGAATCAGTGAGAAGAAGGAACAATCCCTGACCGGGGATCGAACCCGGGCCTCGGCAGAGGAAGCCGTATCCTGACAACTGGATCACCAGTGACTTTGATAGCAGGATGATGAATGTATAGGTGAGACTGTACTGGATATAGAGTCACAGGAGTAGGTGCTTATGTACTCGAGGTTACTGGCAAGATAGTAAGACGGACTGGTTACTGGTGAGACTTGGGATGCAACTGTAATGCGTGCTGGTACCGGATATAACTGGAAACGCAACTGAAAGTAGAACGATGACTGTGGCTATAACTCTAGTACAAGGCTGAAGAACCCTGCGGCTGTGACGGTTGAACACTGCAGCTGTGGTTTCCAGTTGAGACTGTGGAACACTGCACCGTGCCTTTAAAATGAAACGCTGCAACCGTGCCTTTAAGTGGAGACTGTGGAATACTGTACTGTGCCTTTGAGTGGAGACTGTGGAACACTGTACTGTGCCTTTAAGTGGAGACTGTGGAACACTGTACTGTGCCTTTAAGATGAAACACTGCAACTGTGCCTTTAAGTGGAGATGGTGGAATACTGTACTGTGCCTTTAAGTTGAGACTCGTGGAAATACTGGATATCAATGGCAACACAAATGTAATCCAAACTGGGTAACAAAGAAACAGAGTTTTTACAGGAACTAAAGTACAAGGGTTACCTTTAGGGAGCTCAGCTTCAAAGCTCACACAGAGCTGTGTGTGACACGAGGAACTGGCAGCGTTTCCAACTCCAGCCTTCAGACTTATACTTCCTGGTCCTTGGTGATTGGTGAGCAGTGTCAGGTGATTCAGAGCTGGCACAGGATTGGACAGCTCTGGGTCAGGTGAACAGTCACTATCATGTGAGTACTCTAGACTAGGCTGTGAAGTGGAGCGAGGCCTAGCAGGCCGAGAGAACACTGAAGCCTGAACTTCTGCAAACAAACAGAGAATGCTGGCTTTTAGGCCTAAACTTCAGATTGCTGAATTCAGACTCACACCAAAGATTAATCACAGGTAGAGCTCGTTAACTATTACCTTCCAGGCAGAGAACTCAGGAAACTCATGGTGCTGACAAGCTATTTATCTCAGTGAGCAAAACAGCACAGGATCCAGGACAGATGGCAGAGGTAAGTCACCAAATACGAAAACTACAGTCAGGATCGTGACAGATAGAATGGGAAGAATAAGAGGAGGGGTAGCAATGTATGTGAAAAAAAGCATAAATGCTACTTTAATACAAAATATTGAGGACAAAACTGCAGCCCTTTGGGTCACCACAGAAACCGGGGAGAAGGACATTATCGCATTGGGGTGATCTATAGACCACCAGGCCAGGGGCAGGATTTGGACAGGAACCTATTGTTGGACATCTCTAAAATGGCTTTAAAGGGAGAAGTCATAATCATGGGAGACTTTAATTTACCTGATGTAAATTGGGAAGGGTCCTTTGCAAGTTCAGCTACAAGTGGCAATTTTTTTAATTCCTTACAGGGAGCATCTCTCAAGCAATTGGTGAGGGAGCCCACTCGCAAAGACTCAATATTAGATTTAATTCTTACAAATGGTGACAGGATATCAGACATATATGTGGGTGAGTACCTGGGATCCAGTGATCATCAAGCAGTATGGTTTAGTATAAAGACAGGATCCAACTGCTGTCACACAAAAACAAAGGTGTTGGATTGTAGAAATGCTGACTTTGCAAAAATGGGGAGATGTTTAAGTGATTCATTGGCGCACTGGAGGAACTTGGAAGGGGTGCAGGAGAGGTGGGAAAAACTGAAAAGTGCAATACTAAGGGCAACAGACCTTTGTATCAAAAGGGTTAGGAAAAGCACCAGGAAAAGGAAGCCAGTGTGGTTCACAAAAGAAGTATCAACTAGTGTGAAAGCAAAAAAGAGGGCTTTTAGGAAATACAAACAGACTCAAAATAATAATGACAAAGAGGTGTATCTTGACAGACGGAAGGATGCTAAGAAAGTGATCAGACGTGCAAAGGCAGAAGCTGAGGAGAAAATGGCCTAGTCAGTAGATAAAGGGGGCAAAACTTTTTTTAAGTATATAAATGAAAGGAGAAAATCAAATGGAGGCATAATAAGACTTAAGACAGAGAGTGAGAATTTGGTGGAGGGAGACAAGGCAATAGCAGATCACCTAAATAATTATTTTTGCTCAGTATTTACTACAGAAGGAGAAGGGAAGGGACCAGAGTTAAGTTGCAAGGACATTCATAAAAATAAGGTAGATGAAAGTACATTTACAGAGGAGAAGGTCATAACTGAACTTTCAAAACTAAAAGTGGATAAATCAATGGGGCCAGATGGGATACACCCAAGGATACTAAAAGAGCTAAAAGATGTGCTGGTGGCACCATTAACAGAATTATTTAACCAGTCGCTAAATACAGGTGCCATTCCAGAGGACTGGAAAAGAGCAAATGTAGTTCCACTGTACAAAAGTGGAAGCAAGGAAGAAGCAAGTAACTACAGACCAGTAAGCCTTACATCAGTAGTAGGGAAAGTAATGGAAAAACTACTAAAAAAAAGAGTTGTGGAATATCTTAAATCTAACAATTTACAGGATCCAAAACAGCATGGATTTACTGGTGGGAGATCATGCCAAACAAATCTTATTGTCTTTTTTGCTCTGTGATGAAAATAATAGATCAAGGGGGAGCTGTAGATGTAGCATATCTAGACCTTAGTAAGGCATTTGACACTGTCCCACATCGCAGACTGCTAAATAAACTTGAAAGTGTAGGGGTGGATTATAAAATGGTTAAATGGATAAGAAACTGGTTGCAGGATAGGAAACAGACAGTTGTAGTAAATGGAGTGCAATCTATGGAGGGAAATGTTACCAGTGGAGTACTGCAGGGATCTGTACTCGGACCAGTTCTCTTTAATATCTTTGTTGGTGACATTGCAGATGGTATTGAAGGGAAGGTATGCCTTTTTGCAGATGATACAAAGATATGCAACAGGGTAGTCACACCAGGAGGGGTAAAACAAATGATTGATGACCTAGCTAGACTTGAAAAATGGTCAAGAACATGTCAACTACAGTTTAATGCTAAAAAATGCAAAATCATGCACTTGAGTCTCAAAAACCCAAAGGCTAAATATAGTATCAAGGGTACTATAATGGAAACTACTGAGGAGGAAAGGGATTTAGGAGTCACTATTTCAACTTGAAGGCAGGAAAGCAATGCAACAAAGCAATGAGAAAGGCAAGTCAGATGCTTGGTTGCATAGGAAGAGGAATCAGTAGCAGGAAAAGAGAAGTAATAATGCCACTGTATAGGTCATTGGTGCGACCTCATCTGGAATACTGTGTCCAGTTCTGGAGACCATATCTCCAGAAGGATATAAATACATTAGAGAGTGTACAAAGAAGGGCAACTAAAATGGTGCATGGCCTACATCACAAAACTTACCCGGAAAGGCTAAAAGATCTTAACATGTATAGTATGGAGGAGAGAAGGGAAAGGGGAGACATGATAGAAACTTTCAAATATACCAAAGGTTTTAACAAAGTTCAGGAGGGAAACATTCTTCAAAGGAAGAGAAGTATAAGAACTCGAGGACATACACTGAGACTGGAGGGGGGAGGTTCAGGGGAAATGTAAGAAAAAATTACTTCACAGAAAGGGTAGTGGATAAGTGGAATAGTCTCCCATCAGAGGTGGTAGAGGCTAAGACTGTAGAGCAATTTAAACATGCTTGGGATAGGCATATGAATATCCTTACAAAGAATTAAGGTTCAAAAAGGGTTGACATTACCTAAAGAATAAAAAGTAAAAGGGGCAGACTAGATGGGCCAAGTGGTTCTTATCTGCCGTCAAATTCTATGTTTCTATGTTACGTCCCCTCCGTCACCCCTGTGTACGTCCCCTCCGTCACCCTGTGTGTACGTCCCCTCCGTCACCCCTTTGTGTATGTCCCCTCCGTCACCCCTGTGTACTTCCCCTCCATCACCCCTGTGTACGTCCCCTCCGTCACCCTGAGTGCATAACCCACTGTCACTCTGTGTGTACGTCCCCTCCGTCACCCCGTGTATGTCCCCTCCGTCACTCTTGTGTATGTCCCCTCCATCACTCCTGTGTATGTCCCCTCCGTCACCTCAAGTGCATAACCCACTCTCACTCCTGTGTATGTGCCCTCCGTCACTCCGTGTATGTGCCCTCCGTCTCTCCTGTGTATGTGCCCTCCGTCTCTCCTGTGTATGTCCCCTCCGTCACTCCTATGTATGTCCCCTCCGTCACTCCGCGTATGTCCCCTCCGTCACCCCGTGTATGTCCCCTCCGTCACTCCTGTGTATGTCCCCTCCGTCACCCCGTGTATGTCCCCTCCGTCTCTCCTGTGTATGTCCCCTCCATCACTCCGTGTATGTCCCCTCCGTCACTCTTGTGTATGTCCCCTCCGTCACTCTTGTGTATGTCCCCTCCGTCACTCCTGTGTATGTCCCCTCCGTCACTCCTGTGTATGTGCCCTCCGTCACTCCTGTGTATGTGCCCTCCGTCACTCCGTGTATGTCCCCTCCGTCACTCCGCGTATGTCCCCTCCGTCACCCCGTGTATGTCCCCTCCGTCACTCCTGTGTATGTCCCCTCCGTCACCCCGTGTATGTCCCCTCCGTCACTCCTGTGTATGTCCCCTCCGTCATCCTGTGTATGTCCCCTCCGTCACCCCGTGAATGTCCCCTACGTCGTCCTGCATGACAAAAAAGAGGGACGTTGTTCGTAGGGATGGCATATCATGAGAGAACACACCCCTTAGAGTGAAACCACACTGCTCTTCTGTCAGCACACGCGCCTATGGCACGTGCAAATATACCTAGAATTGGTCAACTCGCCCTTGCCCTGTCATGGTGCTCCTCCTGTCATTTTCTTCTGGATCCGCCCCTGCTCCCAACCCCCACCCCACCCTTTCTGCTACTCCTGGCTGCACCTGTAAATTGCAGCAGGCCTGCTGGAGGGAAGTCAGGCAGACACCGGGCACTAGGACCCAGCGCCTTGCTGGAGTCCCAACAGGCGCTGCCTGCTTACAATGGCAGTTAACTCCAGCTAGCGGTATACACAACATAAGACCCCGCACAGACACGAAACACACTACAGTGGTGGCCGGCCAGGTCAGTGGCTAATGGGGTGAGGGGAAAATTGTGTCCATGTGCACTGTTTGTCCCTCTGTCATCCTACATATATGCACCTGTGTCACCCTGCGTATTTCCATGTCACCCCACATATACTGTATGCCCCTCTGTCACTCTGTGTATGCCCCTCTATCACCCCACTCATATGTCCCTCTGTCACCCTGTGTATGTGTGCCACTGTCACCTTGTGTATGACCCCCTGTCACTCTGTGTTTGTCACCCGGGGTGTTGATAGATAGATAGATAGATAGATAGATAGATAGATAGATGCCAAAATGGTGTCCGGCACTCAAAGCTCAACGTAGTACTTTGCTGCGGTGCCCTCCTGGTGGGACGTGAATCCCAATGTACAGTTCAAAGAGTAATGCAGGCGGCACTCAGCAGTCTGTAATCCGTTAATTCTTTATTAGCAACAAGCCAACATGTTTACTGCCCTGAGGACGGAGGAAGCTCCGAAACATGTTGGCTTGTTGCTAATAAAGAATGAATGGATTACAGACTGCTGAGTGCCGCCTAGATAGATAGATAGATAGATAGATAGATAGATAGATAGATAGATAGATAGATAGATAGATAGATAGATAGATATTATTGGCAATTTGTTAGAGGCGGCACTCACCGGACTTATACATACAAATAAAGACACTGCATTACCACCAGCACAGTACTAACATTTCGAAGTTTAATCCTTCATCAGAGTACTCTGATGAAGGATTAAACTCCGAAATGTTAGTACTGTGCTGGAGGTAGTGCAGTGTTTTAATTTGCATGTATAAGTTCAGTGAGTGCCGCCTCTAACAAATTGCCTGTCTAACTTCTTTAGGATGGCACTGGGGCCGTTGTAACGTCTATTATGAGTGTCGGGTTCTGCTGCAGTTATATGTATATACAGTATGTGTGTGTGTGTGTGTGTGTGTGTGTATGTATATATATATGTATATATATATGTGTGTGTGTGTGTGTGTGTGTGTGTGTGTGTGTGTGTGTGTATAATGTGCTTTACCTGGAGCAATGTGTATAATGTGATTTACCTGGTGCAATGTGTATAACGTGCTCTACCTGGCGCACAGTGTATAACGTGCTCTGCCTGGTGCAATGTGTATAACGTGCTCTGCCTGGTGCAATGTGTATAATGTGCTCTGCCTGGTGCAAAGTGTATAACATGCTCTACCTGGCGCAAAGTATAGATCTGCTCTATCTGGCGCAATATGTATAACATGCTCTACCTGGCGCAGTGTGCATAAGAGGTTCTACCTGGTGCAATGTGTATAAGTGGCGCTACTGTGTGGTGTAATGTGAATTGGCACTATTATGTGGCCACACCCCTTCCCCACGAAGCCACGCCCCTAAAATTTTGTGCTACCTGCATGTGATCAGGTCTTCTGGGCAGTAATCCTGGCCACTTCACAGACTCCACCCCTCAACAGACCCCACCCCTATTAGGGCTGCTTCCATAAATTTCCCTGGCTGGTTTTCGATCCCAATCCGCCCCTGTTGGTGACCCCCGTATACTACAGATATCATTAGTGACCCGCATATGCTAGACAGCATCGGTGATCCCCATACATTACACACAGCACCAGTGACCCTCATTTTCTACAGACAATATCAGTGATCCCCATATACAACAGACAGCATCGTTGCCCAGAAACTCCTAATTAAATCCCTCAGTCTCGTAAAATAAAAAAATCTTAAAACACTGTGTTTATAGTGTGAGTGTGTACTATTGCAGGCGGCACTCAAGGGTCTTCAAATAATAAGCCGCAGAAACTGTTTAGTAGTTCGTTTCGGTCTTTCGACCTTTATCAAGAGCATGCAAACACA
Source organism: Pseudophryne corroboree (assembly GCF_028390025.1). Classification (NCBI taxonomy): domain Eukaryota; kingdom Metazoa; phylum Chordata; class Amphibia; order Anura; family Myobatrachidae; genus Pseudophryne; species Pseudophryne corroboree. The sequence goes on along the minus strand of NC_086451.1, from coordinate 147,874,750 downwards.
ATACAATAACATACGGTACATTATATAACTGGTCACTTCCAGTGCAAGCCACGTGCCCTGACGTCACCCGGCGGGCGGCCACCAAGCACCTAAACGGGAACACCCCCCTGTACGCAACGGTAGTCATAGCAACTACTAACTGGCACAGAAACCATCAAATAAAACACAGGTCACTAAAATATATTAAATAAAAATTACCACATAGAAAAACAAAAAAATGTCAAGTAAATATACAAAAAAATGAAGAACGCAATAAAAATTGTAAACAATATACAAAATGCAGAATGCAGAACGCAAAAAAATATCCAAGAAAAAAAACCATACATGCTGAGACTCAAGTCTTCTATAAATCTCCACATGTTCAGGGCCTCTCCAGCTGTGGTGCCACTACAAGTCTCAGCACATCCAGCTGACAAGATATACTGGGACTTGTAGTCTCACCATATCTGGACAGGCATAGGGCCTAATTCAGTAAGGATAGCAAATTCTGCTAATTAGCAGAATTTTCCATCCTTTGGATCGCATGCTGGGGGCCGCCCATCGCTGGGCAAGGCCGCCCAGCATGCTAACCGCCACCTCCCCCTCTTCAACAAGCAGAAATTACGATCATATCCAATTTCTGCTTGTTCTGCAGAAACAGGACGGCTCCCGCCGGCGCAGCTTAGCTGCGCCCACAGGAGCCCTGCCGCCATGTTCGTGATAGCGGCGGCTGTGTGATCACGCCCCCCGCAATCCACCGTTTGACCGCCTCCACTCCCCCATTCGCGCTGCCCTGCCCCGGCAACGCTCCGTCTCCTCCCTGGAAACGGAGCATTGCCCGACCCCGCCCCACCTCTGCCTGATTGACAGGCAGAGGCAATCGTATTTTCTGTGCCCCCCGCAGAAAGTGCGGGCGCATGCGCAGGACAGGTGCGCATGCCCCCACGGGGCGATCGTAAAAATTCCGGTTGGATTGCGATTTGCGATCCAACCTGCATTAGTCCCATAGTTAGCATTTTAGTTTCCCTTAGGCGTACCATTTCTTGCACAGCTCCAGAACAACAGCAGTAAGCACCATGTCCCAGACTGCATAGACACACATGGTGAGGCCCCTGCACTGGCATCCTCCCTCTCTCACCGCGCTCTTCCCTCTAAGGGTCGTGGGTTCAGCTGGGCAGGCAGGCTGCATGCCGAGTACTTGTGGGCGAGTGCTGTGTACGCTGCGCTGTGCTCCTCTGTCTTCTCCCCCGCTGCCGCTCACAGAATCCCGTGCACAATGATGGTATGCTCGCACTGGCATTGAGAGGGAACAGCTCACCAGGCAGCAGCAGCACTGTCCTGATGGCACGAGCCGTGCGACTGCGGGTATAATGGCACGACTGTCAGCGGAGGTGCGGGCATAAGTGGCGGTCAGTGCAGGGGGGTGCGGGTGTGAGTGTGGCTCTTTTTGGTGTCACCCCTCTTGAAGGGCCGCAACCCCATTGTGACGCCTCTGCATGTATTGCTAAAGCTTCTGTTTTCTCAAAATGTATAAAAAACCCGGATATCATTTGAAAATCAGTTAAGATCTTTTGCTCTGGTCAGATGAGACTAAAATTGAACTTTTCGGCCACCAAGGAAAACGCTGTGTCTGGCGCAAACACAACACATCCCATCACCCCAAGAACAACATCCCCACAGTGAAACATGGTGGTGGCAGCATCATGCTGTGGGGATGTTTTTCAACAGCAGGGACTGTGAAGCTGTTTCAAGTCGAGGGAAAGATGGATGGTGCTAAATACAGGGATACAGTATGCTTGAGCAAAACCTGTTTCAGTCTGCCTGTGATTTGAGACTGGGACGGAGGTTCACCTCCCAGCAGGACAATGACCCGAAGCATACTGCTAAAGCAACACTCGAGGGGTTTAAGCGGAAACATTTAAATGTGTTGGAATGGCCTAGTCAAAGCCCAGATCTCAATCCAATTGAGAATCTGTGGTCAGACTTGAAGGTTGCTGTTCACAAGCAGAAACCATCCAACATGAAGGAGCTGGAGCAGTTTTGCCTTGAGGAATGGGCAAAAATCCCAGTGGCAAGATGTGGCAAGCTCATAGAGACTTATCCAAAGCGACTTGCCGTTGTAATTGCCGCAAAAGGTGGCTCTACAAAGTACTGACTTTAGGGGGGTGAATAGTTATGCATGCTGAAGTTTTCTGTTGTTTTGTACTATTTGTTGTTTGAAGATTTTTTGTTTTTTATTGTGAAGCAAAGTTGTAGCCATGTTCTGTGAATGAAATGATACAAACCTTCAAACAATCCATTTTCTGCAGCGGGGTACACTGGTATTCCACAGGGAATAACATTGGGGTGCAGAGTAGGATCTTGATCCAAGACACCAACAGGCTAAAAGCTTTGACTGTTCGAAAGATGCTCAGCGCCGCCTCCTCTATAACCCCGCCTCCGTGCACAGGAGCTCAGTTTATAAGTTGGTGACTGCAGTGCAGGCAGCTAACAGGCAGCCTGCACTGCTCCAGCAGCCCTAAGAAGAGCTATTTTAAAGAAGATAGAAGACTTCAAGGGCTGCAGCAGAGGCAATCTAGTGCTAGATATCATTCTGATATCTCCTGCTGCAGCTCCAACACCTCCCCAAGCGGCGCTGTATACTCCCGCGGCCCTGGTTGCCGGGTACTTACAGCGGAGGCTCCGGTTCTTCACCCAGGGCACGCACACTAACCGAAGTTCCGTGGGATCGTGTGGCCACACTCAGGGAGGAGGTAAGAGGGACCCGCTGGAAATCGCAATCAGGCGCGGCCATGGACACTGTGGCCGTACAGGGACCCCACTAGACCACCAGGGCAAGGGCACAGGTCGGATTAGGCTATAATCCATTTTATTAAAGGCCCGCAGCACCTGGTGGTGAAGTCCAGCAAGGGGATAAGGCTCTGGCCTGTAGCCCCTCCCCCAATCCCTGGGCGCCATTTAGAGCAAATGTTCCCGCCCTGGAGCTGCATCTCTCTGTCTCCCTCACTCCCTGTCAGCGTCTGGGCGCCATTACACACAGCTGCGCCTATTCTGGGACTGCTGGGTAATGTCTCCTCTGTAAAGCCGCCTGCATCATCAGTGCTGTACATTTACAGGACACTTAAGTATTCTACATGTCGTTTAGACAGTGTTAGTTAAGAACAAGTGCATAACTTCAGGGTTATTTAGTACAAGTACCCTGTGATATTCATCCAGTTTTTACTGTGCATTGATATATCTGTTTATATACATAGCCTTACTCAGTAATAGTATTGCTAGTCCAGTGCAGTTTTATTGTTTGTCATAATTCCTGCATTGTACATGTGACTGCGTGTGTGTGCATATAGCTGCTGGGTGATCTCTACTCCGTGTATCTCACTCCTACTGCTATCCCTATATTCTGTAACCTGAGGGGGCTCCGTGCGTCAGGGTTATTAGATAATATAGGTATTTCACAGGATATACGTATTTTGTATTTTTCTCTGTGTTTTTCAGTCCCTATGGGATCTCCTGTGCCTTATCAGCCTTATATGGTCCCTGCGGTTAACCCGCCATGGATAGATACTCTGTCCACTCAGTTACAGCACTTGAATAACTCTTTGGATAAACGTATTCCTGACCCTGTCCCGCCTAAGACTAAACCTAAGAAGTCCTCTAAGCGGGCTGTTACTTCCTCTCAATCCAGTCCAGGGACGTGCGGTGAGGTAAATTTCTTAGGAGACACTGGTTAGTACCAAAGCCAGATTTACACACAATATATGAGCCAAATGGTTCATGTGGGCATTATACACAGGTGCAGCAGTATAAACTCCTGTAAATTTGGTGGGTTTTGATCAGAGATGGGCGGAAAAGATAAGCAAGTGAGGCACTGCCTCACCTGCCATAGACTTTTTACTCCAGAGATTTGACTATAAAAATGATTAGAATGATACAAAGAAGATATTTTGAACATATTCTTTGTATTTTTTATATACTTTATACAGTCAAAACTCTGGCACAAACGTTAGTATGATAGGAAAGGCTCTGCCTCACCTGCCTCACCCCACCGCACGTCACTGCAATCCACGCATGTTCTGGATACCTCTTCCGATGAAGATGGCGTGTATACTGACCCCGCCGACTCTGATCATGACGTTTCTGATGGGGAATCTGTTTCACAGGTGGATGTTCCTGATCTCTTAGAGGCTATCAGGCTCATTCTTCAGATTGATGATGATCCTGAACCTGCTACTACATCTAAGAAACCGGACAGGTTCAAACGTCAGAAGGTTACTAAATTGGTTTTACCTCACTCTGACCACTTGGTTGACATACGTTAGGAATCCTGGGAGATCCCAGGAAAGAAATTCACCCCGCACAAGAAGATGCTAGCCCTCTATCCCCTTGCAGCAGCATTGAGTAAAAATTGTGAAACGCCACCGCCGGTGGACTCGCAAATCGCTCGGCTGGTGGTGTCATCTGCTCTGCCTGTCACTACCGTCACTTCTCTCAAGGAGCCGACGGATAAGCGTGTGGAGGGCTGCTTAAAAGCTATCTATACCTTTGCAGGGGCTGCGCATAGGCCCACCATTGCGGCTACTTGGGCTGCAGAAGCTATTAAGGCCTGGGCTCAGGAAATAGAGGCTGAGTTTCCGTCCGATTTTCTTGAACATGCCAGACAATGTCTCTCTTATATTGTCACGGCATCTCATTACATTAAAGAAACAGCTTCAGATGCCGGTGTTCTGGCGGCCAAGGCTGCTACGACATCCATTTTGGCTCGCCGTATTCTCTGGTTACAGTTCTGGTCGGTGGACTTGAACTCTAAGAAAACCCTGGAGGTGCTCCCGTTTAAAGGAGAACATCCTCTTTGGTGAGAATCTCAACAAGATTGTCGCTGACTTGGCATCTGCTAAGACTGCATGTCTATAGACAACAAAAGAAAAGAGCCAAGCGCTCATGGGTTCAAGCTAATGTTCCAATAAACGTATTCAGAGCCGGTAATTATATTAATTAAAAAGATTTGTTTATTAATACTTATAATAACATCGATAGTTAATAATCCTAAAATATTAAATGCACCTTATACAATGAATTAATACTTTTCCTTGCTGGCCAGCAGTTTTGTTATTGGCAAAAGAGAATCAGCTTCCCTCTATGAGGAGTATTGCACTTCAGAAGCTGCGTTGTAACACTGTCAGTATTTGAAACTTAGTATCAGTTAGTATGGTAACTGTTGCACATGAAAAGTATAGCGGTGTAACGGCTGCAGAAAGCGTTTAAATGTATCCAATTACCTCCTTTGTAAATACAGCGGTGTGGTCCTGCCCCCTATGCCAAGCGTCCTCGGCAGTGTTTGGTTTGTCCACGGGGGTTGCCCTATCTTCTCACCGGCTGTGAGTGCAGATTATTCCGCAGGAGGAAGGATGTGGAGACGATCTTTTGGTACAGCCGCTTATTCCATCATGAAATGGCAGAACTCGTAGCGGGATGGACAAATGGCAAAGTCCGATGTTACTCCCGCTCTGCTGAGCCGTACACCTCCGTGCTTGCCAAAAGCACTGCTGCAGCAACGAACTGGTGGGCGGAGACTGACGCGTTTTGTCACGGAAGCACGTGACTTTTTCAAAGTGATTTCTCCTCACCCTTTAGTAATCAGGTGGCGAGCGAAGCGCACATTTTTCCAGGGAATGCTGCACATTCAACCTCCTTTTGTTCTTCCTACAGTGCCTTGGGACTTAAGTTTAGTCCTAAAGGCCCTTCAAGTTGCCCCATTTGAACCACTAAAACAAGTGGATCTTAAATGGTTGACAGCTAAAGTTCTCTTTCTACTGGCTATTGTCTCAGCTAGAAGAGTTTCAGATTTATGGGCTTTGTTATGTCACCCTCCTTTTCTGTTTTTTTTTTTTATAGAGATAGAGCGGTTTTCAGAACCAAATATGGGTCTCTTCCTAAGGTGGTGTCTAAATTCCACCTTAACAAAGAAATTGTAGTAGACTTCCATGGGCAGGACCTTTCTGCAGGAGATGCATCGTTGGACATAGTCCGTGCCTTAAGGATCTACGTGGATCATACCAGTGCCATCAGAAAAAACAGATACGATCTTCATTCTCTACGGATTTCACAAGAGAGGATGGCCTGCTGATAAGCAGACACTGGCGAGGTTGCTTCGGATGACTATTTCAGAAGCATATTCTCAAGATGATCTCCCTGTTCCGGCTAATGTCTCTGCTTACTCTACTCGTAAGGTAGGTCCATCATGGGCAGCACAACGTGGTGCTTCAGCAGAACAGATATGTAAGGCAGCCACATGGTCTTCCATTAACACATTCATTAGACATTATGCCTTTGATACCTTTGCCTCTCAGGATGCTGAATTCGGGCGAAGGATTGTAATGTCCAATTAGGAGCGTCCCCACCACTAAATTGCTTTGGGACATCCCAATGTTATCCTGTGGATAACCTGTGGACCCTGCCAGAGAAATAATCGTTATGGTAGACTTACCGTTGATAACGCTATTTCTCCTAAGTCCACAGGATCCACAGGGATCCCACCCTGACACACCTGATTTCAGGTGCTAGAAAAGGGGAGGGGTCCCACAACAATACCTGAACCTATCTGGAATCTAATTTCAGAGATATTTGTTACATGAATTTGCAAATACATGGTTAGCTGCATAGCCGCGTCAAGGCTTCTCTGATATCAGCAGTTCTAACACTACCTAATAGCAGTGCCCACATAAGGCCATGTGATTTGCCTACAGTAAGGTCTCATGATAAAGGCTAATACAAAATTTCACTCAGATTGAGGGCTAGTTTACCTTAGAGCCACCCCTAAGATCTCCCATTAGCATTACAAGGACCAGCATACCTTCCAAATGCTGCTTCCATTCAGTGCCTTCTCACACATGCAAGCAAACACAGTGGTAGCTGCTCAATCACTATAGAGATACTTATCAGGTGCTAGAAAAGGGGAAGGGTCACAGCAAACAGGGGGGGAGTGCTTTTACCCCCCCCCCCCCCCACCCTGGTATCCCCCCAGCACACTGACTAATAGCAGCAGGTATCAGTCAGTGTGCTGGGGGGGATACCGGGGGGAACACCCCCCCTCTCTGTTTGCTGTATTAACACAAGCACAAGCTGCCATGGTACTGTACACACATCAGGGATCTGGGGACTCTTCTAGTAGGCGCTTTAGCGATTCGTTATGATATGGTCCTTTCATCTCTTGTACATCCCATTGATTCTGCAGTTGGAAGGCGTCACCTTGATCCTGGTAGTTCCTGATTGACCACAACGAACTTGGATCATGGATTTTCTCAGCCTCTACATAGACTCTGTGCTGCGACTTCCTTCTGGATCAGGGGCTGTGCTTCCATCCAGATCTGGCCCGTCCTTTTGATGTGGTGGCTCTTGAGAGATCCGTCCTGGGAGCTAAGGGTTATTCCAACTCTGTAATTCGTACCATACTGAATGCATGTAATCTTTCTTCTGCCAGGATTGATCTCCGAGTTTGGCGGACTTACTTCACCTGGTATTCAGCTAAAGGTTTTAAGTCCACATTGTTTAGACTCTAGCTGGTCCTCCCCTTTCTGCATGCTGATCTGGATTTGGGCTTCCACCTGTCTTTCTAAAGGTGCACCTTTCCACCCTTTCTGTCGACTGATTGGCTGATGCCTGACGTTCTGACTTTCCTATAGGATGTCCTCCATGTGCAGCCCCCGTTTGTTCCTGCGGTGGCTCCATGGAACTTTGTCTTTGGTTCTTCGAGCTCTTCAATTGTTTCATTTTGAGCCCTTGGACACTGTGGACATTCGCTGGCTTACAGATGTCTGGAGTTTGTTGGGATGCTCAGCGCTGCACTCTGATGGGTACTGATGTGCTTAAGAGCAGCTGGATCATAATAGGGGTATCCTACCCCATAACAGTAATAAATGTAAAACAGTGAGGGTTGGGTCCACGCTAATCAGGGTTTGGTGTGAGATTAAAAAAAAGATGTTTATATGAGGTATGTGTACTATTAAAAATTATATATTTATTTGGAGTCTCAATGCTCCAAATATGAATGTAAACCAATGGATAACTACTGCCTCGCCACGGTAAATACACATGTATTGGTTGCAAATGATAAATACAGCTGATAATACACTGCGTAAATATATCAAAATACTTTGACAGTGGTCCTTAATGATAAAATTAATGCTGTGAGTTATAAGTAATTTCAGTCAAATTTGACGTTAATGAATAAATAATAGCAGGTAACTAATATGCTGTGACTATATACAGGTCTCTTTAACAGTTTCTAGGTACTTGGAAGTTAATAGCAGTAGGTGTAGCAGGTGGGGGTCCTGTGTTCTGAGGGGGCGGCAGCCCTCAGATGCACAAGAACTTGCCCTTCCGGTGTTTGTCGTGGGTGCTGAGTCCGTCTGTACTTTTATTTTACTCTGTCCTATCCCCGCTGTGCTCCAAGTCTTACCAGTGTTTAAGCCTGCTGACCTAACTTGGATTGCCGGTCGCCACGGGACTTCACGAGATCACGCTCTAACCCAGTGTCACGGGGCTTTACCAGCCGCTCGACTTTTACATACATCTTACATACTGTTTCGTACATCTGTCTATCCACATACATCTACAGTATCTTCCATGTGCTACAAGTCACGTTACACAACGCGTGAGCGCCGGGTGACTTGGTAGCTCCGATCGTAGTCTTTTTTTTGTTGTTGACAGTTTTTCCGTTATTTTGCTAAATTAAGCTAATAGGATGCACAAGCAGCTTATGCTGATTAAAATGAAATGCGGCATGCCTATATTCTGTGTGGGACTGCAGCTGTATCTGCATACGAAATGCTTTTCCAGGCAACAATGTAGCATGGCATTTTGTATGCAGATACAGCGGCAGTCACACACCAACTATAGACATGCCACATTTCATTTTAATCAGTAGAAGCTGCTTGTGTGTCTTATTAGCTTCATTTTGCAATAGGACACATTGTAAGAGAAAAAAATCACAAAAAAATTATGCTCGTTGCTACCGAGTCACATTACGGCATGTTGTGACTAGAAGGGCTGTTTAACGTGATAGGAGGCTAGATTTTTGTGTACACCTGTACGTGTAAGATGGTTTTCCTACTTGCCATAGTATCGCCAAGGTGGGTGTTGGAGCTGTGCGCGTTGCTTTGTCTCTCCTCCATTTGTGGTTTTCCACTCGGACTGGGCCTTGCTTCGGACACAATTAGGCGACCCTCCTAAGGTAGTGTCTCTTATTAATTTCTCCGGCAGGGTCCACAGGATAACATTGGGATATGACGCAACAGTGGATTTGCACCAATCGATCAAAGCATTCGGCCTCTCAGCATGCAACGGGCCCGTCCATATATCCCCACCTCCTGGCTCAGGCAAATCAGTTTTTTGCTTGGTGCAGCAGGAGCCGGACCATGGTAAAGAGGGCTGCTGTTTTTTAGCAGCCATAAGCTTTTTTTATTTTATTTTTATAGTCTTATTATTTTTCTTGAGTGGTCTTTCTAAAAAGCATCTTATACGTTCCTTCAGAAAGAGTCGCTCTAACAACTCCCCGCCGGGTCGCGACAACGCTTACCCACGAGTACATTGCTGTTTCGGTGGGCGTCTGTGTTGGATATACTAGCGAGTCCAGCAGACGTTATCAGGCTGTGGCCGGAGCATGGGGAGAAGGTAAGGCATCAGTTCCGCTTAGAGGGGAAACATGGACTTCCGGTTCTGGCGTTGATGGTGTGAGGCGGCTTTCTCCCCACCTCCGGTGCTGACCGCCCGTTTACCCTGCTTTGTGAGCCCACCCTACCACACCAGTGACCCCCCCCCCCCCCCCCGCTGTGTTACCGAGTCACCAGGGCCCCGTCCTGGCCACTCTCTGCCGCTCTCCTCGGTGCTACAGAGCTCCGGTGACTAGACTGCGGCCCTGCAGTGAGACGCGCTGCGGGCTCTCCCTCGGCCCGCACCCAGAGCACGCTTGGAGCCCTCCATCTGCCGCCCTCCTCACAGTCCCGCTGGCTATAGCGGAATCTGCACCGCTTCTGACCCCTGTGAAGTTCCAATTATTTTAAATATTTAAAATGTCAGCGTTAATATATACTACAGACGCAAGGCGCATCTAATTACCATATACGATAAAAGTGCGCTGAACGTTGCAGCACTATATCCCTTAAGAGAAAGCAAGCAGTCGCACACATTTGTATACTGAGGTCCAACGCTCAGAGATATATGTATTTGATATAAAAAGTTATGCATACAAAATAACATATGTACAGTATATCATTAAGTATAACATGTGTAATTATGGTTACAGAGTTACAATTACACAAGAAGCAGTTACAGTTACAAAAGAATCAGTTACAGCCAATATACATACACTTAGTTTCACTGGAATCAGGCAGCCTGTCATCAGGTAGGAGACTTCTGGTAAGGGTATGTGTGTGTGTTTGTGTGTGTGTGTGTGTGTGTGTGTGTGTGTGTGTGTGTGAGTGAATGAGTGTGTGTGTGTGAATTAGAATGTGTGTGTGTGTGTGTGTGTGTGTGTGTGTGTGTGTGTGTGTGTGTGTGAGAGTGTATATGTGTGTGTGAGAGAGTGGATGAGAATGTATCAGAGTGCTGCCTGCTTCTGGATCCCTATTTTTATACAGTAAAATAATGGGTGTATACAACGGTGAGTTTCATCTTCTTCCATTGGTCCAGAGGCCAGACCTCTCAAGAACTCGACGGCTCATAGGTCAGTGTGAGGGCTTTTGTCCTATGTTGCAAATACATGTGTTTGCCCCCAGGGTCATGCTATGAGGCCAGTTTCAAGTCTCAGAAAGTCCTTTGCAATGATTAGTTATGACCAAATGTATGAATACAATGTGCTACAATTTACCCAAAGCTATCAAATTAGTCCACACATTCTCCTGATCATTTTGACACTAAGCATTCCAATAATACATATATATCTGATTTTATACTCTATTATATAATTACAATTTAATACAGAATGGTGCTTAACATGTCTTTGTCTATGTGTTGTATGATTATGTGTTGAATATGCCTTTGTGGCTTGTCTGTGTGAATGCGTATTCTACCGTATATCCTGTGCATGCTGCGTGTATGCGCACGAACAGAGACCTCTCTTTGGAGTTTGTATATTGTGTGTATGGAATATTTTTGACTTCGACACCCCATTATTAATCTCGCACCGCAGGGTTAAAGGTCACGACCAGCCACACGTCTATAGCTGTTCTCAGCTATATTTCAGAGACAGGTGCCTCAAAACCCTGCAGGGTTTGGCATCCTTCAGCTCCACATTCCTCTATGGACAAATATTTGTCAGGTCCAATGCCTGGAAAGCACCCGCGCCCGGAACGCTCCACGTCCCACAAAATGGCCACAGGGACAGCTGCAGACATGGACACCTCCACTATCAGCCTCCCCCAATTGTCATTACCTTCTGCTGCTCCTTCTAAGATTCAACAACCCCCCCACAGCCACTGCTGCACCATGCCACCCCGCACTTGCTCCCCCCCCCCTCCTCTCTTACATATGCTGATGTGGTGCGAGCTGTGAGGGAGACAGTGCAGCCTATGCTAAAGGAACAAGCTGCAGTTAATGCAGCTGCACTTCAACAAGCAGTTACGGACATTAAGAGCCAGTGTAAACAACTGGCCAAAAGAGTCTTGGCAGTGGAACAGGATCAGCCCAGCCGGCAGCTATGGTGACAGAAGTAGGTGGACACTGCTGGCCAGTGTCCACCTACTTATCGTTCAGTTGGGGGGAAAGTTCCCCCTACACCTGAACGATTAGTTGGGAAAATCAAACAGGTTTGATTTCCCAACTAGTTGGACAGACCGTTTCTGTCCGTTTTTCAGCGTGTGGGAGCAAAACTGCTGATAATCGATTGCTCCCACACACTGCCAGATTATCGTTCCAACCAGCCAAAAAGTTGGCTGACTGGAACGATATCGTTCTGATGTGTGGCCAGCATTACCATACTATCCCTTCTAAACAAGAACGCTCAAGAATTACACAGGTTCTGTGGCTGGCTGACTTGAAGCCTGCTCTTCATTTGGTTTTAATCAGTCACAGAACCTATGGAATTCATGAGTGTCGTGGTTTAAAAGGATAGTGTAGTAAGCCTAACAATGAGGAAAGGAGAGGGCATCTAGACTAGGCATTTGATGAAGGCACCATATTGCCGGAGTGACCAATTAACTAACTATATCTGTAAATTATTTCAAAGTTTCAGTAGAATACAGGTCATATGTTCTATCTGATGTCTGACAGTATTTAATACTGGCTGTAAGAGGAAGGCACAGGATGCTTCCAGACAGCCTGTAAATAACAGGTAACCGGATGTTAGGTCGACATGACAATGGTCGACACATGAAAAGGCTGTCATGCGGTTTGGGGAAAAAAAAAAAAATTCAGGACTTTTTCATACTTCACTATCCACATGGACTACAATTAGGGATAGTAACCTAAAGCATGGCGAGCAAAGCGGTGCACTAATTGGGGGTCCATGTACTGAAAGGAACATTAAAAACGTGTGTCGACCATTTTCCTTGTCTTTGATTTAATTTAGCTATTTCTGTTCTGTTATGAATATTGTTTCTCTTCACAGCTAGGCCATAGTATAATATTGTATTGCATAGTTTTAATTGTTTATATTGTTTATATTGGTTTGTCTCGGAAGGTAATAGGGAGCTTGAGTTGTCAAGGAAATGCGTGGGGCCGTGATTGAGAATCTCACTCAGTGCAAGTCGTGTAAGATATATGCGCACTTAGAGCAACCGGCCCAGTGTGAATACATTTGCGTGAGGTGTGTGCGAACGGTTGCTCTTGAAGCCCAGGTAATGGATCTAGAGCAAACCGTTACGCGGCTGAGGGATATTCACAATCTCGATCAAAGCTTAGATAGAACGGTGGAGGAGTTGCAGGGGGAGACATTGGTAGATGAGGATGAACAGGTAGCCAGCTGGGTCACAGCTGGAAGAAAATAAGGGGGAGGCACGGCATCTCTGAACTACCGAACCCCAATAAATTTGCTCGATTAGACATAGATTCGGAGGATGGTAGTGAGAAAATGTCGGCGCTGGAGGAAACTGTTCCCTCTATCAACCGGAGGAGCAGTCCCTCCGGCATGGATGGGGTAAAAAAAAAGCAAGGTATCTAGTCAGATTGTGGTGGTATGGGATTCTATTATCAGGAAGACAGGGCAATCTGCTACTGAGACCGTGATCGCCGTTCAGTCTGTTGTCTCCCGGGTGCTCAGGTACGTCACTTCGCGGACCGGGTGGAGAGATTGTTGGGAGGGGCTGGGAAAGACCCGGCTGTCTTGGTGCACGTTGGCACCAATGACAAAGTTAGTGATAGGTGGGATGTCCTTAAGAAAGATTATAGGGACTTAGGCAAGAAACTAAAGGCAAGGACATCTAAGATAATATTCTCTAAATATTACCCGTGCAACGTGTTAGCCCAGGGGGGCAGAAAGATATTAAGGAGGTAAATGTGTGGCTTAGAGACTGGTGTAGGAAAGAGGGGTTTGTGTTCCTGGAACACTAGGCGCACTTCTCAGTCAGGCGCCATCTTTTTTGTCGGGATGGATTGCACCTGAATGAGAATGGGGCAGCAGTGCTGGGGGGGAAGGATGGTTAGAAGGTTGGAGTAGTTTTTAAACTAGGTGCATGGGGGGAAGGTTTAGCTAGAAACTACGGGTCAAGCAGTGAGAATAGTGGAGATGGAGGTAGTGAATGAAATGGGGGTGGAGAAGGGGGTAGGGAAAGAGCAGCCGTCAAGGGTATTAACATGGGTATTACCAATACACTAACTAACAACGATTATGGGTCACATTACTGCATATAGAAATTAGTGATGTGCACCGGACATTTTTCGGGTTTTGTGTTTTGGTTTTGGATTCGGTTCCGCGGCCGTGTTTTGGATTCGGACGCATTTTGGCAAAACCTCCCTGAAAATTTTTTGGCGGATTCGGGTGTGTTTTGGATTCGGGTGTTTTTTTACAAAAAACCCTCAAAAACAGCTTAAATCATAGAATTTGGGGGTCATTTTGATCCCATAGTATTATTAACCTCAATAACCATAATTTACACTCATTTTCAGTCTATTCTGAACACCTCACACCTCACAATATTATTTTTAGTCTTAAAATTTGCACCGAAGTCGCTGGATGGCTAAGCTAAGCGACCCAAGTGGCCGACACAAACACCTGGCCCATCTAGGAGTGGCACTGCAGTGTCAGGCAGGATGGCACTTCAAAAAAATTGTCCCCAAACAGCACATGATGAAAAGAAAAAAAGAGACGCACCAAGGTCGCTGTGTGACTAAGCTAAGCGACACAAGTGTCCGACACAAACACCTGGCCCATCTAGGAGTGGCACTGCAGTGTCAGGCAGGATGGCACTTCAAAAAAATTGTCCCCAAACAGCACATGATGCAAAGAAAAAAAGAGGCGCACCAAGGTCACTGTGTGACTAAGCTAAGTGACACAAGTGGCCGACACAAACACCTGGCCCATCTAGGAGTGGCACTGCAGTGTCAGGCAGGATGGCACTTCAAAAAAATTGTCCCCAAACAGCACATGATGCAAAGAAAAATGAAAGAAAAAAGAGGTGCAAGATGGAATTGTCCTTGGGCCCTCCCACCCACCCTTATGTTGTATAAACAGGACATGCACACTTTAACGAACCCATCATTTCAGCGAAAGGGTCTGCCACACGACTGTGACTGAAATGACTGGTTGGTTTGGGCCCCCACCAAAAAAAGAAGCAATCAATCTCTCCTTGCACAAACTGGCTCTACAGAGGCAAGATGTCCACCTCATCATCATCCTCCGATTCCTCACCCCTTTCACTGTGTACATCCCCCTCCTCACAGATTATTAATTCATCCCCACTGGAATCCACCATCTCAGGTCCCTGTGTACTTTCTGGAGGCAATTGCTGCTGGTGAATGTCTCCACGGAGGCTTTGATTATAATTCATTTTGATGAACATCATCTTCTCCACATTTTCTGGAAGTAACCTCGTACGCCGATTGCTGACAAGGTGAGCGGCTGCACTAAACACTCTTTCGGAGTACACACTGGAGGGAGGGCAACTTAGGTAGAATAAAGCCAGTTTGTGCAAGGGCCTCCAAATTGCCTCTTTTTCCTGCCAGTATACGTACGGACTGTCTGACGTGCCTACTTGGATGCGGTCACTCATATAATCCTCCACCATTCTTTCAATGGTGAGAGAATCATATGCAGTGACAGTAGACGACATGTCAGTAATCGTTGGCAGGACCTTCAGTCCGGACCAGATGTCAGCCCTCGCTCCAGACTGCCCTGCATCACCGCCAGCGGGTGGGCTCGGAATTCTTAGCCTTTTCCTCGCACCCCCAGTTGCGGGAGAATGTGAAGGAGGAGATGTTGACGGGTCACGTTCCGCTTGACTTGACAATTTTCTCACCAGCAGGTCTTTGAACCTCTGCAGACTTGTGTCTGCCGGAAAGAGAGATACAACGTAGGTTTTAAATCTAGGATCGAGCACGGTGGCCAAAATGTAGTGCTCTGATTTCAACAGATTGACCACCCGTGAATCCTGGTTAAGCGAATTAAGGGCTCCATCCACAAGTCCCACATGCCTAGCGGAATCGCTCTGTTTTAGCTCCTCCTTCAATGTCTCCAGCTTCTTCTGCAAAAGCCTGATGAGGGGAATGACCTGAATCAGGCTGGCAGTGTCTGAACTGACTTCACGTGTGGCAAGTTCAAAGGGTTGCAGAACCTTGCACAACGTCGAAATCATTCTCCACTGCGATTGATTCAGGTGCATTCCCCCTCCTTTGCCTATATCGTGGGCAGATGTATAGGTTTGAATGGCCTTTTGCTGCTCCTAGATCCTCTGAAGCATATAGAGGGTTGAATTCCACCTCGTTACCACCTCTTGCTTCAGATGATGGCAGGGCATGTTCAGGAATGTTTGGTGGTGCTCCAGTCTTCGGCACGCGGTGGCTGAATGCCGAAAGTGGCCCGCAATTCTTCGGGCCACCGACAGCATCTCTTGCACGCCCCTGTCGTTTTTTAAATAATTCTGCACCACCAAATTCAATGTATGTGCAAAACATGGGACGTGCTGGAATTTGCCCACATGTAATGCACGCACAATATTGGTGGCGTTGTCCGATGTCACAAATCCCCAGGAGAGTTCAATTGGGGTAAGCCATTCTGCGATGATGTTCCTCAGTTTCCGTAAGATGTTGTCAGCTGTGTGCCGCTTTTGGAAAGCGGTGATACAAAGCGTAGTCTGCCTAGTAACGAGTTGGCGTTTGCGAGATGCTGCTACAGGTGCCGCCGCTGCTGTTCTTGCTGCGGGAGGCAATACATCTACCCAGTGGGCTGTCACAGTCATATAGTCCTGAGTCTGCCCTGCTCCACTTGTCCACATGTCCGTGGTTAAGTGGACACTGGGTACAACTGCATTTTTTAGGACACTGGTGACTCTTTTTCTGAGGTCTGTGTACATTTTCGGTATCGCCTGCCTAGAGAAATGGAACCTAGATGGTATTTGGTACCAGAGACACAGTACCTCAATCAAGTCTCTAGTTGCCTCTGAATTGACGGTGGATACCGGAACCACGTTTCTCACCGCCCAGGCTGCCAAGGCCTGAGTTATCCGCTTTGCAGCAGGATGACTGCTGTGATATTTCATCTTCCTCGCAAAGGACTGTTGGACAGTCAATTGCTTACTGGAAGTAGTACAAGTGGTCTTCCAACTTCCCCTCTGGGATGACGATCGACTCCCAGCAGCAACAACAGCAGCGCCAGCAGCAGTAGGCGTTACACTCAAGGATGCATCGGAGGAATCCCAGGCAGGAGAGGTCTCGTCAGACTTGCCAGTGACATGGCCTGCAGGACTATTGGCTTTCCTGTGTAAGGAGGAAATTGACACTGAGGGAGTTGGTGGTGTGGTTTGCAGGAGCTTGATTACAAGAGGAAGGGATTTAGTTGTCAGTGGACTGCTTCCGCTGTCACCCAAAGTTTTTGAACTTGTCACTGACTTCTGATGAATGCGGTCCAGGTGACGTATAAGGGAGGATGTTCCTAGGTGGTTAACGTCCTTACCCCTACTTATTACAGCTTGACAAAGGCAACACACGGCTTGACACCTGTTGTCCGCATTTGTGTTGAAATAATTCCACACCGAAGAGCTGATTTTTTTTGTATTTTGACCAGGCATGTCAATGGCCATATTCGTCCCACGGACAACAGGTGTCTCCCCGGGTTCCTGACTTAAACAAACCACCTCACCATCAGAATCCTCCTTGTCAATTTCCTCCCCAGCACCAGCAACACCCATATCCTCATCCTAGTGTACTTCAACAGTGACATCTTCAATTTGACTATCATGAACTGGACTGCGGATGCTCCTTCCAGCACTTGCAGGGGGCGTGCAAATGGTGGAAGGCGCAAGCTCTTCCCGTCCAGTGTTGGGAAGGTCAGGCATCGCAACCGACACAATTGGACTCTCCTTGGGGATTTGTGATTTAGAAGAACGCACAGTTATTTGCTGTGCTTTTGCCAGCTTAAGTCTTTTCATTTTTCTAGCGAGAGGATGAGTGCTTCCATCCTCATGTGAATCTGAACCACTAGCCATGAACATAGGCCTGGGCCTCAGCCGTTCCTTGCCACTCCGTGTCATAGATGGCATATTGGCAAGTTTACGCTTCTCATCAGACGCTTTCAATTTTGATTTTTGGGTCATTTTACTGAACTTTTGTTTTTTGGATTTTACATGCTCTCTACTATGACATTGGGCATCGGCCTTGGCAGACGACGTTGATGGCATTTCATCATCTCGGCCATGACTAGTGGCAGCAGCTTCAGCACGAGGTGGAAGTGGATCTTGATCTTTCCCTATTTTAACCTCCACATTTTTGTTCTCCATTTTTTAATGTGTGGAATTATATGCCAGTATCAATAGCAATGGCCTACTACTATATATACTGCGCACAACTGAAATGCACCACAGGTATGGATGGATAGTATTCTTGACGACACAGAGGTAGGTACAGCAGTGGCCTACTGTACCGTAATGCTATATATTATATACTGGTGGTCAGCAAACTGTGCAAAACTGAAATACACCACAGGTATGGATGGATAGTATACTTGACGACACAGAGGTAGGTACAGCAGTGGCCTTCTGTACCGTACTCCTATAAATTATATACTGGTGGTCAGCAAAATTATGCACTGTACTCCTACTATATACTACAATGCAGCACAGATATGGAGTGTTTTTCAGGCAGACAACGTATACTGGTGGTCACTGGTCAGCAAAACTCTGCACTGTACTCCTCCTATATAATACTGCTGCTCCCCAGTCCCCACAATTAAGCAGTGTGAGCACAGATATATGCAGCACACTGAGCACAGATAACGGATAAGGAGCGTTTTTTTCAGGCAGAGAACGGATAAAACTGGTGGTCACTGATCAGCAAAACTCTGCACTGTACTCCTCCTATATTAATAATACAGCTGCTCCCCAGTCCCCACAATTAAGATATAAGCAAGCACAAATATTTGCATCAACAATAAATAAACAGAGAGGACGCCAGCCACGTCCTCTCCATAACATTTCCAATGCACGAGTGAAAATGGCGGCGACGCGCGGCTGCTTATATAGAATCCGAATCTCGCGAGAATCCGACAGCGGGATGATGACGTTTGGGCGCGTTCGGGTTAACCGAGCCATACGGGAGAATCCGAGTATGCCTCGGACCCGTGTAAAATGGGTGAAGTTCGGGGGGGTTCGGTTTCCGAGGAACCGAACCCGCTCATCACTAATAGAAATTAATGTCCCTAGCGCAAGGGAAAATACTTATCTTAATTGTTTGCATGTAAATGCTAGAAACCTTACAGGTAAAAAGGGGGAATTAGAATTCCTTGCAGCAAGCAAACAGTATGATATTATTGGCATTACTGAAACTTGATGGGATGAATCTCATGATTGGACAGTCAATCTAGATGTTTATACGCTGTTCAGTAGAGACAGATTAAATAAACTGGGTGGAGGGGTATGTCTTTACGTAAAGCTGTTTTTAAAACCTGATATACAGGAAGATATTCAAGAGGGGACTGTAAATACTGTTGAGACGTTATGGGTAGAAATTGCATGCAGGGGAAAGGGAACATAAAAGTTAGTATTGGGGCTATGCTACAAGCTGCCTGGTATTGTGTCTGATGAAGAAATGTTACTGAAGCAAATTGAAAAAGCAGCAGGAGTAGGAGACGTAATAGTGATGGGAGATTTTAATTATCTAGAGATAAATTGCACAAACAATTCATGTGATACTGCTAGGGGTAATATGTTTTTAAACAGACTGAATGATAACTACTTAGTTCAATTAATCGAGGAACTAACTAGGTACAGTACAATGCAATCTTAGACCTGGTATTAACTAACAATGGGGAATTGATATCAAATATTATAGTAGGGGAGCCCATGGGAGACCACCACCACAATATTGTCACATTCAATATCCGGTTTCATAAGCAGCCCTATACTGGCTCAACTAGGACTGTATACTTTAGCAAAGCCAACTTTGACATGATGAGGGAAGCATTAAGAGACATTGAATGGGAAATTTTGTTTCAAGGAAAAAACACTACGGAGAAATGGGAGGTATTAAAATCGCTGCTAGTTAAGAATACTTGAAAATTTATTCCCACGGACAGCAAACAAAGGAGTAAAAATTCCTAACCAATGTGGCTTAACAAAAAGATAAAGGAACTAATGGGCAAAAAAAGGCGAGCATTCAAAAAATACAAATCTGACGGGAATGCGGAGTCATTTCAGCACTATAATGATTGTAACAAAATATGCAAAAAAAGAAATAAGAGCGGCTAAAGAAGAAACTGAAAAGCTAGTAGCAAAGGAAAGCAAAGCAAATCCCATTTTTTTTTGTTAAATATATCAACAGCAAAAGATTAAAGAAGGAGAGTATAGGTCCTTTAAAGAACAAGCTGGGAGTCTTAATCAAAAACGATAATGACATAGCGGACAAACTAAATGAGTTTTTTTCCATCTATATTTACAAGAGAGGACCAGATGCAGAGATTAACACACAATCTCAACAAAGATAATGTCCCACTGCTAAGTGCTTATTTAAGTGAAGAGGTAGTCTGTGACCGATTTAAAAATATAAAGATTAGTAAGTCACCTGGTCCCGATGGAATTCATCCAAGGGTTCTCATGGAGCTT
Source organism: Pseudophryne corroboree (assembly GCF_028390025.1). NCBI lineage: Eukaryota > Metazoa > Chordata > Amphibia > Anura > Myobatrachidae > Pseudophryne > Pseudophryne corroboree. Next base: position 147,854,531 of record NC_086451.1, on the reverse strand, counting down.
CACTCTATACTAGCAAGACCGCTATTTTTGATCTTCAATGATTCAGTTATATCAGGTATGGTTCCCAAAGACTGGCGTATAGCGGAAGTAGTGCCGATATTCAAAAAGGGAAGTAAAGCTGAACCGGGTATTTATAGACCAGTTAGTCTTACATCTATAGTGGGGAAAGTACTGGAAAGAATTCTAAGGGATAGTATACAGAAGTTCCTTGAAGCCAATAAGGTCATTAATAGGAACCAACATGGATTTGTGAAGGACAGATCATGTCAAACTTACTTGACTTTTATGAAACAATGCGAATCTTGATCAGGGTAAGGAGGAGGATGTAATCTTTTTAGACTTTGCTAAAGCTTTCGAAACAGTACCACACTTGAGACTTATCTATAAGTTACAAGAAATAGGGCTAGGGAGCACAATATGCATATGGTTCAGAAATTGGGTAGATAATAGGCAGCAGCGCGTTGTGGTAAATTGAACTTTCTGCAGCGGGGTACACTGGGATTCCACAGGGAATACATTGGGGGGTGTAGAGTTGGATCTTGATCTGAGGCACCAACAGGCTAAAGCTTTGACTGTTCCCAGGATGCACTGCACCGCCTCCTCTATAGCCCCGCTTCCAGGCACTGGAGCTCAGTTTGTAAGTTGGTGCGAACAGGTCACTAACAGGTGGGGATGCGCTAGGCATCCCTGAAAAGAGCTTTTTAAGAAGACTTCAAAGGCTGCAGCACTGTTTATCCTCCCCAGCAGCGCTGCATATTGCCACGGCCGGGTTCCCGGGTACTTGCAGCGGAGGCGCACCAGTCTTCAGGCACACCACTGCTGACGCTCTACTGGATCACATGGCTGCATATCAGGGAGGAGGTAAGAGGGTTCCCCAGGTTGGACCCGCCGGTAAATCGCTGTTCGGTCGCGGTCGCAGGAGACTGAAACCAAATGGTTCCTTCCGGCCTATACTCAACCTCAAATCATTGAACAAATTTGTGAGAGTGTCCAAATTCCGTATGGAAACCCTGCGCTGTATTGTACTGGCCATGGAACCTGATGAATATATGGTATGAAAAACAGAAAGGCTGCGCTCATGGGAGTGAGAGTAAACAAATAAGGGAGAGCTGACGTAGTAATCACTTTAAAAATAATTTAGTAATATCACATTGGTCAATTAGAAATCCTAAATGGATGATAATAAAATATGTACAAATAAGACTGGACAAATCCACTGAGTCGCTGTAAGGGTAAAGACCAGTGCCGTAACTAGACATTTTGGCGCTGTGTGCAAGAAACAGCATCGCCCCCCCCCCAATATTTAAAACAGGGCGCATCGTAGGCGCTCGCCAAAACTATAGGGGCATGGCTTCTAGGGGAAGGGGTGTGACCACAAAATAATACCATTCATATTACGCTGCATAGTAGTCTCCAGTACTCAAATTACACCGCACAGTAGCGCCACTTACACACTTTACACCAGGTTGTACCCTACTATTATGGGTATGTGATTATCTTTTGGTTTTCTCTTGAGGTTGACAGGAAGTGGGTGTTTCTGGGCGGCAACTCTGCGTTTTCACGGCGTTTGCGGAAAAACGCAGGAGTGGCTGAAGAAACGGGGGAGTGGTTGGCCGAACGAAAGGCGTGTTTGTGACGTCAAACCAGGAACGAAACCGACTGAACTGATCGCTATCTGTGAGTAGGTCCGGAGCTACTCAGAAACTGCTAAGAATTATGTAGTAGCAAATCTGCTAATCTTTCGTTCGCTATTCTGCTAAACTAAGATACACTCCCAGAGGGCCTAGCGTGTGCAATGCTGCTAAAATCAGCTAGCGAGCGAACAACTCGGAATGAGGGCCATTAGCCGGTTCTCTCCTCCACTCGAGAGCGGCGTGTTCTCATCTAAGAACGTCTCTCTGCTGATCAGTGATTGCTCCAATGGACGAGTTGTATCTCCCTCTCCCCTGCCAGTATACGAGTGGGCTCTACAGTGGACTTCACCTGAGGACGCTCGGTGACGCCAGCCCACAGGAGAGGTAAAAATCCACCACTCTTGCCACCTGTTCTGATGGTCTGATTGCTGGGATTTATACTGCAACCAGCGGACTTTCACTGTCACCTTTATACAGTACTCAGAGAGAGGAGTTTTCTCTGTGATTCAGTAATCATTTATACACGGAAAGTAACTGCTTCTGGGACACACTGTTGCTATTATAGCCACAGCGGCAACATATGTTTCAGCTGCTAGAACATCTAACTTTTTATTCATTACAGCATTTGAGCCGTACCAGTAACGTCCCCACTTGAGGAATACAACGTGCACGGACACTACTGTCTTTACCCTTACAGTGACTCAGTGAATTTGTCCAGTCTTATTTATACATATTTTATTATCATCCATTTAGGATTTCTAATTGACCAATGTGATATAAATAAATTCTTTTTAAAGTGATTACTACGTCAGCTCTCCCTTATTTGTTTACTCTCACTCCCATGAGTGCAGCCTTTCTGTTTTTCTTGCTCTGCGTTTAAAGGCATACACACAGTGCCTCACGGCAGCGCACAGGGGAATTAGAGTTTACTATAATTCTTTTCTACTTAGGCGCTTTGTAGCAGCATTTGGTTTTTGTTTGTGACTGACTATATGGTATCCCTGGACATACAGGATGCTTACCTGCACATACCTATTGCCATTTCGCATCAGCAATATCTGCGGTTTGCTATTGGCAACCTCCATGATCAATTCCAGGCTCTGCCATTTGGACTGGCCACAGCACCCTGGATTTTCACCAAGGTCATGGCCGTGATGACTGCCCTTTTCCGTTGTCAGGGAATCAGGATCCTGCCATATCTGGACGACTTGCTGATTCTGGCGAACTCCCAAGATGTCCTCCTCAGTCATCTGGAAATGACGGTAAAATTTCTACAAGCCCACGGGTGGCTCATCAACTGGAAGAAGTCCTCGCTGGTCCCTGCTCGGCGCACGGTGCACCTGGGGACACTACTGGACACACACAGACAACGACTTTTTCTGTCTCCAGAGAAGGTCCTGAAACTTCAAAACAGGATCAGATACTTCCTCTCTCGCCCAAGAGTGTCGATACACTCGGCGATGCAAGTACTAGACCTCATGGTGTCGGCTTTCAACATGGTAGAGTACGCTCAATTTCATTCCCGCCCTCTGCAGAGGTTAATTCTTTCCAAGTGGGACGGCCTGCCTCATCGGAACAGGTGTCAAATGATCTCCTCCTTGACTCCGAAGTTTCATCTGTCACTGAGCTGGTGGCTACAGAACCAACAGTTGAGCAGGGGCCGTCCCTTCTGGATACCCATGGTTTATAGTGACTACTTCTGAAGTGTAAATAATTATTACAGTCGACATCTTTAACAATTGTGCAAGGCAGCTGCATGGTCCTCAGTGAACACGTTCATTAGGTTCTATGCCTTCGATACTTCCGCCTCCCAGGATGCCTCCTTTGGATGCCGGGTTCTTGTGCCCGCTACTGTGCATCCCCTCCCATGAGGAACTGCTTTAAGACATCCCGATGTATTCCCCGTGGAATCCCAGTGTACCCCGCTGCAGAAAAGGAGATTTATGGTAGACTTACCATGGTTAAATCTCTTTCTGCGAGGTACACTGGATTCCACAGGGCGCTCACCCTGACGCACTTAGCTTTTTTGGGTTTGTATGGCATTAGCAGCTAGTCCCTTCTCCTGTCGTAAGAACGTGGTTCTATGTGACTAACATCTACCGTCTCTTTTACCTGCTACTGCATTGAACTGGTTAACAAAACTGATCTCCAGTGCCTGGAGGCGGGGCTATAGAGGAGGCGGTGCAGTGCATCCTGGGAATAGTCAAAGCTTTTAGCCTGTTGGTGCCTCGGATCAAGATCCAACTCTACACTCCCCGATGTATTCCCTGTGGAATCCAGTGTACTTCGCAGAAAGTCTCCTTTTTTCAAATTGGACTAAAGTACTAAGTGGTGTGCCACAAGGGTCTGTATTTGGACCACTATTGTTCAACATTTTCATTAACGATCTGACAATAGATCATGGTGTCAATTTTTGCAGACGATACCAAATTGAGTAAGGTTATAAATACGGAGGGGGATGCCGAGTCTCTTCAGAACGACTTAGTCAAACTAGAGGCATGGGCAGCAAAATGGAGAATAAGCTTCAATACAGACAAGTGTAAGGTAATGCCTTTGATAGCAAGAACAAAAGTAATACCTACATACTAAATGGGGTAATATTAGGGGATTCTGTACTGGATAAAGACTTAGGGGTTCACATAGATAGCAAATTAAGCAGCAGTACCCAAAGTAGGAGTGCAGCAAAGAAGACTAATAAGGTATTAGCATGCATAAAGCGGTGAATTGATGCAAGGGACGAGAGTATTATACTCCCATTATATAAATCACTAGTGAGGCCTCATCTTGAATACTGTGCACAAGTTTGGGCTCCATACTACAAAAAGGATATCCTGGAACTAGAAAAGGTTCAGAGGCGGGCGACCAAACTAATTAAGGGCATAGAGACGCTGGAATACGAGGAAAGGCTTGCAAGGCTAGGCATGTTTACATTGGAAAAGAGGAAACTAAGAGGGGACATGATCAACATCTACAAATATATAAGGGGACAATACACAGAGCTTGCGGGGTATCTGTTTTTGGTAAGATCAACACAGAGGACTCGTGGACACCCGCTTAGGTTAGAGGAGAGGAGATTCCGCACAAAGCTGCAAAAAGGTTTTTACACAGTAAGGACAATACACATTTGGAATTCCCTGCCTGAGGGAGAAGTAACTGCAGACTCAGTCAACACTTTTAAGAATGGGTTAGATAAATTCCTAATGGATAAGGATATACAGGGTAATGGTGCGTAGGCACGCATTATAGTTATTAAAAAAGAGGAACAAGCACAACGGTCGACATCAGCAACAGACAAAATTAGTCCTAAAATAATACAGCGTAGAAGACCACAAATAGGTTGAGCTCGATGGACAAATTGTCTTTTTTCAACCTCCGAAACTGTTACTAGGTTACATGTTGACCTTTTAACAATGTCGACAATTTGGTGTCGACCTACTGACTGTCAACCCATTGATCTATAACTAAATGGTAGGTAGCAGATGAGGCAATATGTCTAATCTGTATTGATGGTGTGCCATTCCATCTTAGGGGTCATTCTGACCTGATCGCACAATGCCGTTTCTCGCAGCGCAGTGATCAGGTCACTACTGCGCATCGTACGGGTACAAAGCGGATCGTTGCTGGGTGATGGATTTAACGAAGAATCCATTCGCACAGCCGATCGCAAGGAGATTGACAGGAAGAAGGCGTTTGTGGGTGTCAATTGACCGTTTTCTGGGAGTGGTTGGAAAAACGCAGGCGTGTCCAAGCGTTTGCAGGGCGGGTGTCTGACGTCAATTCCGGGACCGGACAGGCTGAAGTGATCGCAGCGGCTGAGTAAGTTCTGAGCTACTGTGAGAAACTGTACAAACTATTTTTGTACCGCTCGGCTGCACAAGCGTTCACACACTTGCACAGCAAATATACACTCCCCAGTGGGCGGCGACTATGCGTTTGCACGGCTGCAATAAGTAGCTAACGAGCGATCAACTCGGAATGACCCCCTTAGTTTTGTTGTCAAATGGCAGAAGCACATTTTGCAAAAGTATTTGAACTTCCTTCAGTAGAACTAATGCTATTTTGTTTTTTTTAATCACTTTTAGGTATCTCTATTAACCGTGGCTTATTGTGTTTGGGCAATGTCGTCAGTGCTTTAGGAGATGACACAAAGAAAGGTGGCTTTGTGCCATACAGAAATTCAAAGTTAACTCGTCTTCTACAAGGTAAGACTCGTACGTGGCTGGTGTTTAGTTTTTTTAATAGAGATGTGCGGCTGGCACTTTTCGTGTTTTGTGTTTTGGTTTTGGTTCTAATTCCACTTTTGTGTTTTGGTTTTGGCTTGGTTTTGCCAAAACCACCCTTTCGGTTTTGGTTTTGGTTTTGGATCTGGATGATTTTTGAAAAAAACATAAAAACAGCTAAAATCACAGGGGTAATTTTGCTCCTACTGTATTATTAACCTCAATAACATTCATTTCCACTCATTTCCAGTGTATTCTGAACACCTCACACCTCACAATATTGTTTTTAGGCCAAAAGGTTGCACCGAGGTTGCTGGATGACTAAGCTAAGCGACACAAGTGGACAACACAAACACCTGGCCCATCTAGGAGTGGCACTGCAGTGTCAGACAGGAGGGCAGATATAAAAAAAAAGGCCCCTAACAGCACATGATGCAAAGAAGAAAAAAAGGTGCACCAAGGTTGCTGTATGACTAAGCTAAGTGACACAACCACCTGGCCCATCTAGTAGTGTCACGCAGTGGCTGAATGTCGAGAGTGGGACGCAATTGTTCGGTCCACTGACAGCATCTCCAGCATGCTCCAGTCACTTTTAAAAAAATCTGCAATTGGTGGACTTATACGGCAGTACCCCAGGACTAATACAGCAGTACCCCTGGACTCATACGGCAGTGTCACACAGGATGGCACTTTTCAAAACCTAGGCCCCAAACAGCACATCATGCAAAGATGTCGAAGAGGTGCAATGAGGTAGCTGTATGACTAAGCCAAGCGACACAAACAATTCCAACTGGAATTATACATCCAAATCACTGGAATTAATTGGCAAAATCACTGGAATTATACGTCCAAATCACTGGAATTAATTGGCAAGATCACTGTAATTATACGTCCAAATCAGTGGAATTAATTGGCAAAATCACTGTAATTAATAATTATACGTCCAAATCACTGGAATTAATTGGCAAGATCACTGTAATTATATGTCCAAATCACTGGAATTAATTGGCAAGATCACTGTAATTATACGTCCAAATCACTGGAGTTAATTGGCAAAATCACTGTAATTAAAAATTATACGTCCAAATCACTGGAAATAATTGGCAAGATCACTGTAATTATACGTCCAAATCACTGGAATTAATTGGCAAGATCACTGTAATTATACGTCCAAATCACTGGAATTAATTGGAAGATCACTGTAATTATACGTCCAAATCACTGGATTTAATTGGCAAGATCACTGTAAATAGTAATTATACGTCCAAATCACTGGAATTCATTGGCAAGATCACTGTAACTAATAATTATATGTCCAAATCACTGGAGTTAATTGGCAAGATTACTGTAATTATACTTCCAAATCACTGGAATTAATTGGCCAAATCACTGGAATTAAATGGCAAAATCTCGCTATCGCCTGCCTAGTGAAGTGGAATCTAGATGGGATTTGGTACCGGGAACACAATACCTCCATCAATTGTCTAAATCACACTGCACTAATGGCGTATACCGGACGCACGTCTAACACCAACATAAGTGTCAAGGCCTCAGTTATGAGGGCTTCCATCGTCATGTGAAGCTGAACCACTAGTCATGAACATAGGCCAGGGCCTCAGCCGTTCCTTGCCACTCCGTGTCGTAAATGGCATATTGGCAAGTTTACGCTTCTCCTCAGACCATTTAAATTAAATTTTTTGGGTCTTTTTACTGAACTTTGGCTTTTTGGATTTTACATGCCCTCTACTATCACATTGGGCATCGGCCTTCGCAGACGACGTTGATGGCATTTCATCGTCTATGTCATGGCTAGTGGCAGCAGCTTCAGCACTAGGAGGAAGTGGTTCTTGATCTTTCCCTATTTTATCCTCCAAATTTTTGCTCTCCATTATGTTTCTGGAGATATATAACACAATGGTGGTCATTCCGAGTTGATCGCAGCCAGCAACTTTTTGCTGCTGCTGCTATCAATTAGCCCACGCCCATGGGGGAGTGCATTTTAGCTTAGCAGAGCTGCGATCGCTTGTGCAGCCCTGCTAAGCTAAAAAAAATTCACACAAAACAAGACTAGGCCTATACCTACTTACCCTGTGCGATGGATCCAGCGATGATGGGCTCGGCTTTGACGTCACTCCTGCGCCCTCCGTTCTGATGGGCATGCCTGCGTTTTACTCACCACTCCCCGAAAACGGCTCCAAACGGTCCGGATCCGCCCTGCACCGCCCTCTTCCTGTCAATCTTTTTTGCGGTCCGTCCTGCGACCGCTTTCTTCTTAAGCCGCGACGTAACCCGGCGACCCCTGTCGCCGGGCAACGTCGCGCACGCGCACTTCGGCCGCCGCGCATGCACATTTCGCACCCGTTCGCACCGCATCGATAAACCACTGCGTGCGAACGGGTCGGAATGAACCCCAATATGCGGCACAGGAATGACTGATGGCTGATGGCCAGGACACTACCACTGGTCTGATGCAGGACAACACAGCAACACTGTGAGGGACTTGTTGTTGTTGTTATTATTATTATTATTATTATTATTATAATACTGTAGCAGTGGACATATAGCAGCAGCATATACCACTGTGACTGCCTGGTCACTGAATGACTGATGGCCAGGACACTACCACTGGTCTGATGCAGCACAACACAGCAACACTGTGAGGGACTTGTGGTTATTATTATTATTATTATTATTATTATTATAATACTGTAACAGTGGACATATAACAGCAGCGTATACCACTGTGACTGCCTGGTCACTGGAATGACTGATGGCCAGGACACTACCACTGGTCTGATGCAGCACAACACAGCAACACTGTGAGGGACTTGTGGTTATTATTATTATTATTATTATTATTATTATAATACTGTAGCAGTGGACATATAACAGCAGCGTATACCACTGTGACTGCCTGGTCACTGGAATGACTAATGGCCAGGACACTACCACTGGTCTGATGCAGGACAACACAGCAACACTGTAAGGGACTTATTATACAGCAGCACTGAACATATGGCAGCAGAGGACACCACCACTGTGACTGGTCACTGGACTGATGCTGCACAAGACTCTTCCTCTGGTCTAATGCAGGACAACACAGCACCACTGAAAGGGACTTATACAGCTACACTGGATATATCATACCACCCAACTTTAAATCAAGACGAGGAGGGACTTCTTTGCGTGGCGAGGCCGCGCCCACCCAAAAAGGGGCGCGGCCTCAGCAAAAAGGGGCGTGGCTTCGCAGGAATGCCGGGGCCGCCTGACACGCCCCTGTTTTCTGTCACTGAGGAGGCATGGCCAGTGCTCTGTGAGCTGCTGGCATGCCCCCTCTCCCCCTGTGTCCTGTGAATAGGCGTTGTGTGCATGCGCACAGTGTCTATTCAGCGCTGCTCTGCTAAGCAGAGCAGTGACTACAGGAGCCTCCCAACTGCCCCCCCCCTACAGCGGGACACTGGAGCCCGCGGGTGATACAGCGGGAAAGTCCCAAAAAAACGGGACTGTCCGGCGAAAATCGGGACAGTTGGGCGGTATGGATATATGGCAGCAGAGGACACCACCACTGTGACTGGTCACTGGACTGATGCTGCATAAGACACTTTCCCTGGTCTAATGCAGGACAACACAGAAACACTGAAAGGGACTTATACAGCTACACTGGATATATGGCAGCAGAGGACACCACCACTGTGACTGGTCACTGGACTGATGCTGCACAAGACACTTTCCCTGGTCTAATGCAGGACAACACAGCACCACTGAAAGGGACTTATACAGCTACACTGGATATATGGCAGCAGAGGACACCACCATTGTGACTGGTCACTGGACTGATGCTGCACAAGACACTACCCCTGGTCTGATGCAAGACAACACAGCACAAATGCAGGGGACTTATACAGCAGCCAGCAGCACTGGGGACGTATAGCAGCAGAGGACACCAACACTGTGACTGGCTGGACTGATGCAGCTCAATACACTGACTACACTGGACTGGACTGAGCAACACAACACAGCACAAGACTCGCCACCCCACTTTCCTGCCCCCACACAGACACTGAGGACGGAGACACGTCCTCTCACTACACTCTCCGAGACTTGAGTGAAAATGGCCGCGACGCGCGGCTCCTTATATGGAATCCAAATCCCGCGAGAATCCGACAGCGGGATGATGACGTTTTGCCTCGTTCGGGTTTCCGGGTCAGGCGGGAAAACCCGAGCCGGGCTCGGAACCGGACTCGAATGGTGAAGTTCGGTACGGTTTGGTTCTCTGAGACCCGAACCCGCTCATCTCTAGTTTTTTTGTTTGTTCTATTTTGCTTTGTGCTTCAATTGTAGATCTCTTCTGATGACACAAACTGCACTTTAATAAATTACATATTTCTCCTTCAGGGTCCACAGTAGTATCCACAAGATATACATTGGGCTGTAGATGGCTGAGAGGATCGTGCACCAAACAGTTTAATCTTTTGGGGCTCCCAGCATGCATCAGTCCAGCCTCCTTATAATGCAAAAAAGGTGAACTCTGGCGCACAAAAAGGTCTGCCCAATCAAACCCCTATACCTGCCCAAATACAGGTAGAGAAACAGTGCAATAAAGAAGGAGGGGGTATGATCAAAGGCGCCCAAAGTTTCAGGGAAAAGGGTTCAGGAGGCAATCAACATCAAGAAATACCGAAAACAAATGAATATAAAATAAGTAATAAATAAAATTTCAACGATACATTCGGATTCTTCAAACAGACATCATGTGGTCGTCCGTCTATGGCAAAAGTCCGAAACTCACATTAAGGAAAACAGGAAAAGGCACATAAAGGTATCTTTATCTGGTCAGTAAATAAAGGTACAGCGTACCTCACTCACATGTATAGCAGATGTTTTCCGCATATAAAGGTATCTTATGTGGTAACAACAGGGGGTGTAGGGAGAAGATGTTAGTAAACTCCAATACAAGAGGGTAGTCCGGAATCCCCTCTGATTAGAGCAGCGTCACTGAAGTCGTTCGTTTTGCAGAGTCAACAATAATCTCATACCTTCTTATAAGATGCCATCACCCCAATACACCGTATTCAGATAGACACTTGTTTTCGGTATTTCTTGATGTTGATTGCCTCCTGACCCCTTTTCCCTGAAACTTTGGGCGCCTTTGATCATACCCCCTCCTTCTTTATTGCACAGCCTCCTTATAACCCTACCTCCTGGCCCAGGGAACTCAGTTTTTTGTTTGGTGCGGCAGGAGCCGGATCACTGTAGAAACAGTATGGCTGTTTTCAGACACAAGCCTTTATTATTTTGAAGGGTTTTTTTTTTTCTTTTTTTTAGTTACTTTAATATGCGTCTTATATGCATTAACAAAGTTGCTCCAACAACTTCCCGCCGGTGTCGCAACAACAGTTACCCTCGTGTAAACACTGGTGTTACTGGGGCTCCATCTGGATGTACTAGCAGGTCCATGCTGACTAAACTAGGCTGCGGCCGGAAGATAAGGCGTCTCTTCTGCTTGTGGTTTGAGATGCATGTAACGCAGTCTTACTGTCTCAGACTAGTGGTTTTATTGAGTTCAGGAAGCCGGATTCTAGTCTCCCTGTATCCTGCTCTCCGGAGGCAGCTGATACAGCACTGATTTCCTACCTACCTCTGTGGTATTGCCAGTGGTGCAAGTAGAAAAAATGTCTTATAGGTACTGTGTGCGCGCGCGCGCCCAAAAAAATGGGTGTGGCCAAATGCCACATGGGGCGTGGCAAATGAAAATGGGGGCGTTATACACATATGGGGGAGGGGCAGATACACATATGACCCCAATAGTGCCAGATACACGTTGCCCCACACTGCCAGATATACATTGCCCCACAGTGCCAGATACACATTACATCACAGTGCCAGATACACAAATGCCCCGACTGTGTCAGATATACATTGCCCCCCCAGTGCCAGATACAGAAATGCCCCCACAGTGCCAGATATGCCCCCAGTGGCAGATACAGAAATGCCCCCAGTGCCAGATACACATGTCCCCGCAGTGCCAGATATGCCCCCAGTGCCAGATACACATGTCCCCCCAGTGCCAGATATGCCCCCAGTGCCAGATATGCCCCCAGCGCCAGATACAGAAATGCCCCCACAGTGCCAGATATGCCCCCAGTGCCAGATACACATGTCCCCGCAGTGCCAGATATGCCCCAAGTGCCAGATACACATGTCCCCCCAGTGCCAGATATGCCCCCAGTGCCAGATACACATGTCCCCCCAGTGCCAGATATGCCCCCAGTGCCAGATACACATGTCCCCCCAGTGCCAGGTACACATGTCCCCCCAGTGCCAGATATGCCCCCAGTGCCAGATACACATGTCCCCCCAGTGCCAGATATGCCCCCAGTGCCAGATACACATGTCCCCCCAGTGCCAGATATGCCCCCAGTGCCAGGTACACATGCCCCTCCCCCCTCTCCTGCTGTTGTCCTGTGTGTGAGGGGAGGAGAGCGCAGCCTGCGCCTCTCCTGCCCCTCAGTCTGCGGCGGCGGTGCTGGTGTCTACCTTCAATTCAGCGCTGATCCGTGAGCCAATCAAAGCTCGTGGTCTGGCAGCCAATCAGGAGCCTTGGCTGCCGGTCCGCGAGCTCTGATTGGCTCACGGGCCGGCGCTGAATTGAAGGGAGACACTGAGGGGCAGGAGAGGCGCACGCTGCACTCTCCTCCCCTCAAGCAGCAGCGGCGGTGAGGAGCAGCAGCAGAGGGAGGGAGCGGCGGCCCGGCGGCGGTGGGTACGGCGTACCCACGGCTAAATTCTTAAGGGTTCGCCGTACCCACCCGTACCCGCCCACTTGCACCACTGGGTATTGCATAATTGAATAAGTGTCTAATGCAAATGAATGACAGTGTACAATTATTGCTGTATTATTCACTGTGTGTATGTATACGCTAGTCTCCCTGTAGTGAGGTTATACAGTCATGATTCCTACCTACCTTAGAGTATGTGTAGTTGAATATACGCTCATTTGCAAATGTATATTAATGCATTTTTTGTGATTTTTGTCTTACTTTAAAACTATCTTTTTTGTCAGGCACTTTCTATCTCTCTTTTTTTTTTCATACCCTCAATGCTGGTGCAAACAGGGTAGGTTCTGATTGTACTTCACTTTGAATACTCATAAGTGAAGTCTGTCACATCACTGCATGTTATTACACTAATAGGTGAATAATACTGTTGCCATGTCCTCACTAGGCCAGGGTAACGATCCAGCACTGGCACCAATATTAATATCATGTTTGTCCTGTTAAGGGTTAAGCCCTCAGGACTCAGTGTTGGACGGGTTGTGTGCAAACTGTTCTAGGTTCATTTAACCACTTAACTGATGAGTTCCCCCCCAAAAAAACGCTCAGAAATTGTCGGGTTTTTCTTATGAGTGAATTAGTTGAAGAACATGAATTTAATCCTATCCAAAATTATATTAGTAAAAAAAAAAATATTTCCCCCAAACATCGAAACATCGATCAGGAACACTGCGACCATCGGAATATCGGTAACATCACGACTATCGCAACATTCGTTTTTAGATCCTGGACAGCTGCCAGGTACACAGGGGGTGATCTGGGGGTGCCTTTGGTGTGATGATTTACACTTACCAGCGACTGCTATTGTCTGCAGCCGCTGGGGGATCCTGCCGTGCTGACCGATCAGCAGTGATCGACAGCATGGCAACACTGGGGGCTGGGTGCTGGAAGGAAGAGGGACCTTCCGGTCCCTCTGACAGCAGCAGCGGAGGGAAGTTCTCATTCCCTGCCGCTGCTAAAAGTTTATCTGACTGGTCGCATCCTGTGCGACCAGGTCAGATAAAGCACTTGCAGGCTTGGTCGCATCAGATGCGACCATGCCAGGCAAGTGGTTAAAGCCTCAAACAGGTTGATCAACCGGCCTCAGGCCAGGAACCTGTACAAGCACAAGAACCCCCTTGGACTTCTTTTGCTCAGGTTCTGTCTAATATAGCGGATTGCTTGGCTGTTCCAGCTATATCTCCAGATATGTGGCACCCCCAAAATCCTGCTGCATTTATGCAACAACCCACATGGATGCATGTGCTGTCACACTCAGTCCAAGATTTGGCCCAGACCTCGGCTGCCTTTCAGCAATTGTCACTAGAGATGTGCAGCGGGCATTTTTCGTGTTTTGTGTTTTGGTTTTGGATTTGGGTCCGTGGTCGTGTTTTGGATTCAGACGCGTTTTTGCAAAACCACCCTTTTGGGTTTTGGATTCGGATGTGTTTTGGATTCGGGTGATTTTTGAAAAAAAAAACACAAAAACAGCTAAAATCATAGAATTTGGGGGTAATTTTGATCCTATAGTATTATTAACCTCAATAACAATAATTTCCACTCATTTCCAGTCTATTCTGAACACCTCACACCTCACAATATTATTTTTAGTCCTAAAATTTGCACCGAGGTTGCTGGATGACTAAGCTAAGCGACCCAAGTGGCCGGCACAAACACCTGGCCCATCTAGGAGTGGCACTGCAGTGTCAGACAGGATGGCACATAAAAAAATAGTCCCCAAACAGCACATGATGCAAAGAAAAAAAGAGCTGTACCAAGGTCGCTGGATGGCTAAGCTAAGCGACACAAACACCTGGCCCATCTAGAATTAGACTCCAGTATCATGTGAAATATAAGGCAATATCACTGGAATTATTCGTTCTAATCAACTATTATTGGTCCAAATCACTGGAAGAAAATGACAAAATCACTGGAATTAAATGGCAGTAATGTCGGGAATTATATCAAATGGCAGTACCACTGGACATATACGGTAGTGTCAGACAGGATGGCACTTTTAAAAAAATAGTCCCCAAACAGCACATCATGCCAAGAAGTAGCTGTCCCATATGTACCAAGAAGTAAGAGGGCAATGAAGTAGCTCTATGACTAAGCTAAGCGACACAAGTGTGCGGCACAAACACCTGGCCCATCTAGGAGTGGCACTGCAGTGTCTGATAGGATGGCACTTTTAAAAAACTAGGCCCCATACTAGAGATGAGCGGGTTCGGTTCCTCGGAAACCGAACCCGCCCGAACTTCAGGTTTTTTTACACGGGTCCGAGCGACTCGGATCTTCCCGCCTTGCTCGGTTAACCCGAGCGCGCCCGAACGTCATCATCCCGCTGTCGGATTCTCGCGAGGCTCGGATTCTATCGCGAGACTCGGATTCTATATAAGGAGCCGCGCGTCGCCGCCATTTTCACACGTGCATTGAGATTGATAGGGAGAGGACGTGGCTGGCGTCCTCTCCGTTTATAGAGAGTGAGACTAGAGTAGAGAGAGACACAGTATTACTTTAGTAATTTTGGGGAGCATTAGGAGGAGTACTACTACTTGCTGAAGTGATAGTGTGACTGTGTATATCTGACTTGTGGGGGAGACAGTGGGGAGCAGTTAGAGTCTGAGAGCAGGAGTACATATTTTAACGTACAGTGCACACTTTTGCTGCCAGAGTGCCACACTGCCATTGTGACCACACTGACCACCAGTATATATTGTGATTGTCTGCTTAGGAGTACTACTTGCAAGTTGCTGATAGTGTGACCAGTGACCTGACCACCAGTTTAATTAATCACCACCAGTTTAATATATATATATATATATATATAATTGTATATAATATATATATAATTGTATACCACCTACCCGTGTTTTTTTTTTTCTCTTTCATCTTGATACATACTACTATAGTAGCTTACTGTAGCAGTCTGCGGTGCTGCTGAGCTGACAGTGTCCAGCAGGTCCGTCATCAGTCATTACATAATAAATATATATACCTGTCCGGCTGCAGTACTAGTGATATTATATATATATATATATATATTAATTTCATCTCATTATCATCCAGTCTATATTAGCAGCAGACACAGTACGGTAGTCCACGGCTGTAGCTACCTCTGTGTCGGCAGTCGCTGGTCCATCCATAATTGTATACCACCTACCCGTGGTTTTTTTTTTTCTCTTTCTTCTTGATACATACTACTATAGTAGCTTACTGTAGCAGTCTGCGGTGCTGCTGAGCTGACAGTGTCCAGCAGGTCCGTCATCAGTCATTACATAATAAATATATATACCTGTCCGGCTGCAGTACTAGTGATATTATATATATATATATATTAATTTCATCTCATTATCATCCAGTCTATATTAGCAGCAGACACAGTACGGTAGTCCACGGCTGTAGCTACCTCTGTGTCGGCAGTCGCTGGTCCATCCATAATTGTATACCACCTACCCGTGGTTTTTTTTTTTCTCTTTCTTCCTGATACATACTACTATAGTAGCTTACTGTAGCAGTCTGCGGTGCTGCTGAGCTGACAGTGTCCAGCAGGTCCGTCATCAGTCATTACATAATAAATATATATACCTGTCCGGCTGCAGTACTAGTGATATTATATATATATATATATTAATTTCATCTCATTATCATCCAGTCTATATTAGCAGCAGACACAGTACGGTAGTCCACAGCTGTAGCTACCTCTGTGTCGGCAATCGCTGGTCCATCCATAATTGTATACCACCTACCCGTGTTTTTTTTTTTTTTCTCTTTCTTCTTGATACATACTACTATAGTAGCTTACTGTAGCAGTCTGCGGTGCTGCTGAGCTGACAGTGTCCAGCAGGTCCGTCATCAGTCATTACATAATAAATATATATACCTGTCCGGCTGCAGTACTAGTGATATTATATATATATATATATTAATTTCATCTCATTATCATCCAGTCTATATTAGCAGCAGACACAGTACGGTAGTCCACGGCTGTAGCTACCTCTGTGTCGGCAGTCGCTCGTCCATCCATAAGTATACTAGTATCCATCCATCTCCATTGTTTACCTGAGGTGCCTTTTAGTTGTGCCTATTAAAATATGGAGAACAAAAATGTTGAGGTTCCAAAATTAGGGAAAGATCAAGATCCACTTCCACCTCGTGCTGAAGCTGCTGCCACTAGTCATGGCCGAGACGAGGAAATGCCAGCAACGTCGTCTGCCAAGGCCGATGCCCAATGTCATAGTACAGAGCATGTAAAATCCAAAACACCAAATATCAGTAAAAAAAGGACTCCAAAATCTAAAATAAAATTGTCGGAGGAGAAGCGTAAACTTGCCAATATGCCATTTACCACACGGAGTGGCAAGGAACGGCTGAGGCCCTGGCCTATGTTCATGGCTAGTGGTTCAGCTTCACATGAGGATGGAAGCACTCAGCCTCTCGCTAGAAAAATGAAAAGACTCAAGCTGGCAAAAGCACCGCAAAGAACTGTGCGTTCTTCGAAATCCCAAATCCACAAGGAGAGTCCAATTGTGTCGGTTGCGATGCCTGACCTTCCCAACACTGGACGTGAAGAGCATGCGCCTTCCACCATTTGCACGCCCCCTGCAAGTGCTGGAAGGAGCACCCGCAGTCCAGTTCCTGATAGTCAGATTGAAGATGTCAGTGTTGAAGTACACCAGGATGAGGAGGATATGGGTGTTGCTGGTGCTGGGGAGGAAATTGACAAGGAGGATTCTGATGGTGAGGTGGTTTGTTTAAGTCAGGCACCCGGGGAGACACCTGTTGTCCGTGGGAGGAATAGGGCCGTTGACATGCCTGGTGAAAATACCAAAAAAATCAGCTCTTCGGTGTGGAAGTATTTCAACAGAAATGCGGACAACATTTGTCAAGCCGTGTGTTGCCTTTGTCAAGCTGTAATAAGTAGGGGTAAGGACGTTAACCACCTCGGAACATCCTCCCTTATACGTCACCTGCAGCGCATTCATAATAAGTCAGTGACAAGTTCAAAAACTTTGGGCGACAGCGGAAGCAGTACACTGACCAGTAAATCCCTTCCTCTTGTAACCAAGCTCACGCAAACCACCCCACCAACTCCCTCAGTGTCAATTTCCTCCTTCCCCAGGAATGCCAATAGTCCTGCAGGCCATGTCACTGGCAATTCTGACGAGTCCTCTCCTGCCTGGGATTCCTCCGATGCATCCTTGCGTGTAACGCCTACTGCTGCTGGCGCTGCTGTTGTTGCTGCTGGGAGTCGATGGTCATCCCAGAGGGGAAGTCGTAAGCCCACTTTTACTACTTCCACCAAGCAATTGACTGTCCAACAGTCCTTTGCGAGGAAGATGAAATATCACAGCAGTCATCCTGTTGCAAAGCGGATAACTGAGGCCTTGACAACTATGTTGGTGTTAGACGTGCGTCCGGTATCCGCCGTTAGTTCACAGGGAACAAGACAATTTCTTGAGGTAGTGTGCCCCCGTTACCAAATACCATCTAGGTTCCACTTCTCTAGGCAGGCGATACCGAGAATGTACACGGACGTCAGAAAAAGACTCACCAGTGTCCTAAAAAATGCAGTTGTACCCAATGTCCACTTAACCACGGACATGTGGACAAGTGGAGCAGGGCAGGGTCAGGACTATATGACTGTGACAGCCCACTGGGTAGATGTATGGACTCCCGCCGCAAGAACAGCAGCGGCGGCACCAGTAGCAGCATCTCGCAAACGCCAACTCTTTCCTAGGCAGGCTACGCTTTGTATCACCGGTTTCCAGAATACGCACACAGCTGAAAACCTCTTACGGCAACTGAGGAAGATCATCGCGGAATGGCTTACCCCAATTGGACTCTCCTGTGGATTTGTGGCATCGGACAACGCCAGCAATATTGTGTGTGCATTAAATATGGGCAAATTCCAGCACGTCCCATGTTTTGCACATACCTTGAATTTGGTGGTGCAGAATTTTTAAAAAAACGTCAGGGGCGTGCAAGAGATGCTGTCGGTGGCCAGAAGAATTGCGGGACACTTTCGGCGTACAGGCACCACGTACAGAAGACTGGAGCACCACCAAAAACGCCTGAACCTGCCCTGCCATCATCTGAAGCAAGAAGTGGTAACGAGGTGGAATTCAACCCTATATATGCTTCAGAGGTTGGAGGAGCAGCAAAAGGCCATTCAAGCCTATACAATTGAGCACGATATAGGAGGTGGAATGTACCTGTCTCAAGCGCAGTGGAGAATGATTTCAACGTTGTGCAAGGTTCTGCAACCTTTTGAACTTGCCACACGTGAAGTCAGTTCAGACACTGCCAGCCTGAGTCAGGTCATTCCCCTCATCAGGCTTTTGCAGAAGAAGCTGGAGGCATTGAAGGAGGAGCTAACACGGAGCGATTCCGCTAGGCATGTGGGACTTGTGGATGGAGCCCTTAATTCGCTTAACAAGGATTCACGGGTGGTCAATCTGTTGAAATCAGAGCACTACATTTTGGCCACCGTGCTCGATCCTAGATTTAAAACCTACCTTGGATCTCTCTTTCCGGCAGACACAAGTCTGCTGGGGTTCAAAGACCTGCTGGTGACAAAATTGTCAAGTCAAGCGGAACGCGACCTGTCAACATCTCCTCCTTCACATTCTCCCGCAACTGGGGGTGCGAGGAAAAGGCTCAGAATTCCGAGCCCACCCGCTGGCGGTGATGCAGGGCAGTCTGGAGCGACTGCTGATGCTGACATCTGGTCCGGACTGAAGGACCTAACAACGATTACGGACATGTCGTCTACTGTCACTGCATATGATTCTCTCACCATTGAAAGAATGGTGGAGGATTATATGAGTGACCGCATCCAAGTAGGCACGTCAGACAGTCCGTACTTATACTGGCAGGAAAAAGAGGCAATTTGGAGGCCCTTGCACAAACTGGCTTTATGCTACCTAAGTTGCCCTCCCACAAGTGTGTACTCCGAAAGAGTGTTTAGTGCCGCCGCTCACCTTGTCAGCAATCGGCGTACGAGGTTACTTCCAGAAAATGTGGAGAAGATGATGTTCATTAAAATGAATTATAATCAATTCCTCCGTGGAGACATTGACCAGCAGCAATTGCCTCCACAAAGTACACAGGGAGCTGAGATGGTGGATTCCAGTGGGGACGAATTGATAATCTGTGAGGAGCGGGATGTACACGGTGATATATCGGAGGATGATGATGAGGTGGACATCTTGCCTCTGTAGAGCCAGTTTGTGCAAGGAGCGATTAATTGCTTCTTTTTCGGTGGGGGTCCAAACCAACCCGTCATTTCAGTCACAGTCGTGTGGCAGACCATGTCACTGAAATGATGGGTTGGTTAAAGTGTGCATGTCCTGTTTATACAACATAAGGGTTGGTGGGAGGGCCCAAGGACAATTCCATCTTGCACCTCTTTTTTCTTTCATTTTTATTTGCGTCATGTGCTGTTTGGGGAGTGTTTTTTGGAAGGGCCATCCTGCGTGACACTGCAGTGCCACTCCTAGATGGGCCAGGTGTTTGTGTCGGCCACTAGGGTCGCTTATCTTACTCACACAGCTACCTCATTGCGCCTCTTTTTTTCTTTGCATCATGTGCTGTTTGGGGAGTGTTTTTTGGAAGGGCCATCCTGCGTGACACTGCAGTGCCACTCCTAGATGGGCCAGGTGTTTGTGTCGGCCACTAGGGTCGCTTAGCTTACTCACACAGCTACCTCATTGCGCCTCTTTTTTTCTTTGCGTCATGTGCTGTTTGGGGCGTGTTTTTTGGAAGGGCCATCCTGCGTGACACTGCAGTGCCACTCCTAGATGGGCCAGGTGTTTGTGTTGGCCACTAGGGTCGCTTATCTTACTCACACAGCTACCTCATTGCGCCTCTTTTTTTCTTTGCGTCATGTGCTGTTTGGGGAGTGTTTTTTGGAAGGGCCATCCTGCGTGACACTGCAGTGCCACTCCTAGATGGGCCAGGTGTTTGTGTCAGCCACTAGGGTCGCTTATCTTACTCACACAGCTACCTCATTGCGCCTCTTTTTTTCTTTGCGTCATGTGCTGTTTGGGGAGTGTTTTTTGGAAGGGCCATCCTGCGTGACACTGCAGTGACACTCCTAGATGGGCCAGGTGTTTGTGTTGGCCACTAGGGTCGCTTATCTTACTCACACAGCTACCTCATTGCGCCTCTTTTTTTCTTTGCGTCATGTGCTGTTTGGGGAGTGTTTTTTGGAAGGGCCATCCTGCGTGACACTGCAGTGCCACTCCTAGATGGGCCTGGTGTTTGTGTCAGCCACTAGGGTCGCTTATCTTACTCACACAGCTACCTCATTGCGCCTCTTTTTTTCTTTGCGTCATGTGCTGTTTGGGGCGTGTTTTTTGGAAGGGCCATCCTGCGTGACACTGCAGTGCCACTCCTAGATGGGCCAGGTGTTTGTGTTGGCCACTAGGGTCGCTTATCTTACTCACACAGCTACCTCATTGCGCCTCTTTTTTTCTTTGCGTCATGTGCTGTTTGGGGAGTGTTTTTTGGAAGGGCCATCCTGCGTGACACTGCAGTGCCACTCCTAGATGGGCCAGGTGTTTGTGTTGGCCACTAGGGTCGCTTATCTTACTCACACAGCTACCTCATTGCGCCTCTTTTTTTCTTTGCGTCATGTGCTGTTTGGGGAGTGTTTTTTGGAAGGGCCATCCTGCGTGACACTGCAGTGCCACTCCTAGATGGGCCAGGTGTTTGTGTCGGCCACTAGGGTCGCTTATCTTACTCACACAGCTACCTCATTGCGCCTCTTTTTTTCTTTGCGTCATGTGCTGTTTGGGGAGTGTTTTTTGGAAGGGCCATCCTGCGTGACACTGCAGTGCCACTCCTAGATGGGCCAGGTGTTTGTGTCGGCCACTAGGGTCGCTTAGCTTACTCACACAGCTACCTCATTGCGCCTCTTTTTTTCTTTGCGTCATGTGCTGTTTGGGGAGTGTTTTTTGGAAGGGCCATCCTGCGTGACACTGCAGTGCCACTCCTAGATGGGCCAGGTGTTTGTGTCGGCCACTAGGGTCGCTTAGCTTAGTCATCCAGCGACCTCGGTGCAAATTTTAGGACTAAAAATAATATTGTGAGGTGTGAGGTATTCAGAATAGACTGAAAATGAGTGGAAATTAGGGTTTTTGAGGTTAATAATACTTTGGGATCAAAATGACCCCCAAATTCTATGATTTAAGCTGTTTTTTAGGGTTTTTTAAAAAAAACACCCGAATCCAAAACACACCCGAATCCGACAAAAAAAATTTGGTGAGGTTTTGCCAACCCAAAACCAAAACACAAAACCCGAAAAATTTCAAGTGCACATCTCTACCCCATACAGCACATGATGCAAATAATAAATAAAAAGAGGTGCAAGATGGAATTATCCTTGGGCCCTCCCACCCACCCTTATGTTGTATAAACAGGACATGCACACTTTAACAAACCAATCATTTCAGTGACATTGTCTGCCACATGACTGTGGCTGAAATGATTGGTTTGTTTGAGCCCCCACAAAAAAGAAGAAACTAATCACCCCACCAAAAAAGAAGCAATTCATATCTGGGACTGGTGGAAACAGTTCCATACAGCAAAACTGGCTGTATGCCGGAAATGGAGGCCAGACCCGAGCCTGCCAGTATGCCGTTTTGATGTCCACAGACATCCTGAGTTCCCTAGCCTCTCCCTTGGGGACTGCTATCACAGAGACTCCATCTGGACTTGAATCTCTTTACAAAAAGATTATAAGAACTTTTGCTTAAATTTGGTCCCACCAAGCCATCCAGCTTCAGTATTCCCACAACTGGAATTTTTTTTAATTTTTTTTTATATGACAGGGACAAACCCACTGTCCTAACAATTGGCAGGGCTGATTAAACAAACAGCCAGGGGGAAACTCCTGAATCCAGTTTGTAACCCTGGGTAATAATATTTATTACCCGGGATATAATAATAATCACTAAGGCTCCCCTGTAGTGATGTAGATGAGATCCCCCCCCCCCCCCCCCAGTGGACCCCCACATGGGAGTCCATCCGCGTCACGCTGAGGACGCTAAGGGAGTAGAATCCAACCTCTGAACCCGTGCACCTGTAGTGGGTGCAGACTTTCTGCTCTTTCTATGGCCTAGCCTCGTGCAGAAGTAGGCCCTCCCGAATTTTCTCGATCTGGCAGCCCAAGGGGACTGCATCAGAGAAGCAGAGTTACGTCTTCTCACAGGTGGTGCTGCGGAAGGAAGCAGAGCTGACTTACCCGAAGTAGCCTTTGTATTCAGAGTGTCCCCAAGCGGTGTCTTACCTGCAAAGGGGAGGTACCTCTTGGATTCGGCGTCTGCGTTCCATTGGCGGATCCAGAGACCTCTGCGAGCCGCTACTGCCATGGAGGATGCTCTAGAATTCATCAGCCCAATTTCCCTCATGGCTTTCACCATGAAATTAGCCGAATCCTTTATGTGACTTAGAATCAAGACAACACCATCCCTACGGATTGTATCAAGGTCTTCTAGTAAATTTTAACTACCCAAGTGCATGCAATAGTGGGCCTAAGGGCGGCTCCAGTAGCCGTGTAAATGGATTTTAGAGTTGTCTCTATCTTGCAGTCAGTCGGCTCCTTTAACGAGGCCGACCCTGGTACAGGTAATGTAATTACCCCTGATGGCCTGGACACCAAAATGTCCATTATGGGAGGAATCTCCCATCTCCTTCTATCCTCCTCAGGAAAGGGATATGTTTTAAGTACTTTATTGGAGATGTGAAAAACCTCTTCTGGGTTTAACCAGGATCTTTCAAATAGGATATTCAACTCTTCTGAAACCGGGAATGTCACTAATGATTTTGCAGTTAGCATACAAGAATTTTCCTCTATTTGTATAGATATTTCTAACACATCCCTAATGGCATTGATAAATTGCTGAATTTTATATTCCAATCTATCATAGTGCCCCCCTCTAACTTTTGTGTGTCGATCCCTGTGCCGGCATCGATGTCCGCGTTGGCCTGCAAGACCTGTGTATCAGGAGCTGAGGGGGTCCTAGATGAAATGGACTGATCCATATCTAGAGCATTCTTCGTAGCTTTTTTTCCAGCAACTTAATAGAGTATGCCCTAATGAACTCTGAGGAATCTTATTTCCTAGGCTATCCAGCCATTCTATCTCCATCCTAATGGGATGAAACCACTCAAGGCAATCCTGAGTACCTGGTACAGACTCCTCTGAGGAAGACACCTCCACAACCTCCAAAATATTTTGTTCTGACATGACACTGACCAGTGATACTGAGCACTGATGATACTACTGAGCAGTGATACTGAGCACTGACACTACTGAGAACTGACACTGAGCAGCACGATGCAGCAAAAGACACTGAGCACTGACCAGTGATACTGAGCACTGATGGTACTACTGAGCAGTGATACTGAGCACTGATGATACTACTGAGAACTGACACTGAGCAGCACGATGCAGCACAAGACACTGAGCACTGACCAGTGATACTGAGCACTGATGATACTACTGAGCAGTGATACTGAGCACTGATGATACTACTGAGCAGTGATACTGAGAACTGACACTGAGCAGCACAAGACACTGAGCACTGACCAGTGATTCTGAGCACTGATGATACTACTGGGCAGTGATACTGAGCACTGATTATACTACTGAGAACTGACACTGAGCAGCACGATGCAGCACAAGACACTGAGCACTGACCAGTGATACTGAGCACTGATGGTACTACTGAGCAGTGATACTGAGCACTGATGATACTACTGAGAACTGACACTGAGCAGCACGATGCAGCACAAGACACTGAGCACTGACCAGTGATACTGAGCACTGATGATACTACTGAGCAGTGATACTGAGAACTGACACTGAGCAGCACAAGACACTGAGCACTGACCAGTGATTCTGAGCACTGATGATACTACTGAGCAGTGATACTGAGCACTGATGATACTACTGAGCAGTGATACTGAGCACTGATGATACTACTGAGAACTGACACTGAGCAGCACGATGCAGCACAAGACACTGTACTAGTATTAGTATTAGTGAGCAGCACAAAAGCACTCTGGAATTGTCACCCCCCAGATACCACTGTGACTGGAATGATGATGACCGATGCACAGTCACAGGACACTACTACCACAGCACCCTACAGCAGCAAGATGCAGCACAAGAGAGACACTGTACTAGTATTAGTATTACTGAGCAGCACAATGCAGCACAAGACAATGAGCACTGATACTGAGCACTGATACTGAGAACTGACACTGAGAGAACGTAGCCACATCCTCTCTGTAATCTCTACAATGCCCGAGTGAAAATGGCGGCGACACGCGGCTCTTTATATGGAATCCGAATCCCGCGAGAATCCGACAGCGGGATGATGACGTTTTGCCTCCTTCGGGTTTTCCGAGTCAGGCGGGAATAACCGAGCCGGGCTCGGAACCGTGTTTGACACGTGGAGTTCGGTAGGGTTCGGTTCTCGGCGAACCGAACCCGCTCATCTCTGATTGTTACAGACAGGCCCAGGGATTTGAAAACAGGTAGACATGAGGTATCACCCTCACAATCTACATATGTTTCAGAATTTAAGAATACTGCAGATGAAGCTGATTCTTCTCTCTCTGAGTCTGCCTCGAGAGAAGTTGAGTACTGCACCTCATTGGATGTACCGGAGTTAATTTGTGCAGTGAAATCCATATTGTCAATGGATGAAGTAGAAGAGCCTATACTAAAGTCTAAGTCTCCAATCTTTAAACTTCCAAAAACAGTAAAAACAGAATTTCCAAACTCAGATCAGTTGACGGATATTGGGGGTCATTCCGAGTTGTTCGCTCAGTAAAAATCTTCGCATCGCAGCGATTTTCCGCTTAATGCGCATGCGCAATGTCCGCACTGCGACTGCGCCAAGTAAATTTGCTATGCACTTAGGAATTTTACTCACGGCTTTTTCTTCGTTCTGGCGATCGTAATGTGATTGACAGGAAATGGGTGTTACTGGGCGGAAACAGGCCGTTTTATGGGCGTGTGGGAAAAAACGCTACCGTTTCCGGAAAAAACGCAGGAGTGGCCGGAGAAACGGGGGAGTGTCTGGGCGAACGCTGGGTGTGTTTGTGACGTCAAACCAGGAACGACAAGCAGTGAAATGATCGCAGATGCCGAGTAAGTCTGAAGCTACTCAGAAACTGCTATGAGGTATGTAATCGCAATATTGCGAATACGTCATTCGCAATTTTAAGATGCTAAGATTCACTCCCAGTAGGCGGCGGCTTAGCATGAGCAAATCTGCTAAAATCCGCTTGCGAGCGAACAACTCGGAATGACCCCCATTATTCAAGAGGCATGGATAACACCAAGTAAGTAATAAGTTTAAGTTACCAAAAAATTGGTCTCTTACGATCTTCTTTCACCTGTGGACTGCTTAAAAAGAGAGGTTCCTCGTATGCTCGCGTAGCTTGACTGGTGCCAAATCTAAATTACCTCTGCCTTCAGTATCATTAAATGATGCAACGGACAGAATAATCGATGGCTATCTTAAGCCTGTATTTTCCCTAACGGGGGCAAGTACAAGACCAGCTATTGCCACAGCATGGGTGGCTAAAGCAGTGACAGGCTGGGCGGAAGCTTTGGAAAAGGATTCCTCAGTTCTAGGAACAAGGGAACAATTATCCCATATAGCAAATATAAAGCAAGCAGCTGTTTATTTGGAAGAAGAAGCCCTAGATATGGGTATATTAGCTTCTCAAGCCTCAGCTTCCTCAGTAGCATCTCGCAGAGCACTATGGCTACGTTCATGGAAGCCTGATACGAAATCCAAGAAAGTATTGGAATCCCTACCATTTGTGGGAAATATTCTGATTGGAACAGAATTGGACAACATTCTAATGCAGGGGTGGGCAACATGCGGCCCACGAACCGATCCTGCCTGGCCAGCTGTCTTCCATCAGTGTGCAATGACAAGCGGCCCAACTGGCTGAGCCGTTTGTCATTGCGCTACACTGCTGCCAGACGCGACGCCGCAGAGGAAATCCCGGCACATCACAGGGTCTGCTGACCGGGATTTCCTCTGTGATGTCATGCGCTGGGCGGCATGGGGAGCGGAGCCACAGCAGGAGCGGCGAGCGGCGGGCAGCAGCAATGACTCCGGGGAGCGGACAGCAGCAGTGACTCTGGGCAGCGGGCAGAAGCAGTGACTCCGTGAAGCACGGGCAGCGGGGATCAGGCAACGGATCATCTTCTACTGTGGAAAAAAGGTAAACCCCCTGCCCAGCCAGTACCTGAAATGGATCTGTACTTAAGCTGCAATATGGGTTCAGTGGAGGGGGGGAGGGGAGATTAAAACTGCTATATAGGTGAGGGGAAAGGGGGGGTAGGGACTGATATACAGGTTCAGGGAAGGGGGATAGGGACTGCTATATAGGTTCAGGGTAGGGGGGGTAGGGACTGCGGTGCATGCGCAGTTCAGACCCGATTTACAAGATATTTTGTGTGTGGCCCTCGACTATTCACTGGAAGTGTTAAGCGGCCCCCCAGCTGAAATAATTGCCCACCCCTGTTCTAATGTCTGAAGCAAAGTCTAAATCAAAGGGGTTTCCATAGACCTCTAAACCTAGATTCCCTGCTTTCCGGCCCTTTCGGCCCCAAGATAAAGCAAAGGTAAAGGCTTATGTCAAACAGTCTCAATCAATTAAAACTGTTAAGACTAAGGCCAAACAGGCTTAGTCAACCAGACGCTTTACTGCTAAACCAGAAGACTAGTCTCCTGCCTGATGGAACGGGCCTCCACCTAGGGGACCCCAGGGTGAGAGGTGACTTCTTCAATTTGCACAGGTTTGGCAGCAGTCCACCACAGATACCTGGGTACAAGAAGCGGTGTCTCACGGGTACGCCTTCTCTTTCAAGAAGTGCCCTCCTCAATAGTTCTTTTGTACCAGCCCGCCGCCAGTGGCAACAAATTCCAGGGCTCTACAAGGGGCAATATAGAAATTGCTACAATCAGGAGTGATAGTGCCAGTTCCCTCAGCACAACAAGGACTAGGTTTCTATTCTACCCTGTTCCTTGTTCATAAGCCAAATGGGTCTCACAGGCCCATTCTCAATATCAAAGCTCTGAAAAAATATATTTGGGTGCCTCGATTCCATAACAAAACAATGGAGCCGGGTGATTTCATGGATTCCCCCGATATTGAAGATGCTTACCTAAATGTACCAATAGCACCTTCCAATCAGTGCTATCTCAGGTTCGCAAACCTCCAGCAACATTTTCAGTTCAGGCACTACCCTTTGGACTTGCCACAGCTCCAAGGGTGTTTATCAAAATTATGGTGGTAATGGCAGCTCACCTTCATCGTCAAGAAATAGGGATTTTCCTGTACCTAGATGACCTGTTCATCCTGGCACAATCCCAGTAAATCCTCCACTGCCATCTACAAGTGACAATAGCCTGCCTACAGGCTCATGGCTGGCTCATAAATTGGGCAAAGTCCTCCCTGGTTCCATCCCAATGGATGACGCACCTTGGGGCTGTATTGGATACCAATCTTCAGAGAATCTTTCTACCTCTGGACAAAATATCTATGATACAGATGAGAATTTGCGGATTGCTACACAATGGGAGAGTATCCATCCATGCAGCAATGTGGATTCTGGGATCAAAGGTCTCGGCATTCAACATGGTAGAATACGCCCAGTTCCATTCAAGACACCTTCAACATCTGATTCTCTCTAAATGGAATGGACAGCATCAGACGATAAAAAGCCAGACAATGACTCTTCCACAGAAAGTTAGTCAGTCATTAGCCTGGTGGCTACAGACGTCCCACCTGGACAAAGATTAACCCTTTTGGACGCCAGTCTTCAAGGCTGGGGATCAGAAACAGTGCAATACTCTCTCTAGGGGCATTGGACCACGGAGAAAAGTTGTCTGCCTATCAATGTCCTGGAACTTTGGGCCATCACCCAGGCAAAAGACATACTTTACGGAAAATGGATTCAGATTTAGTCTGACAATGCCACTGTAGTAGCATACCTCAATCATCAAGGAGGTGCTCTCAGTCGGATGGCAATGAGGGAGGTAAGCCTCACATTAAGGTGGGCAGAACTTTATCATCCAGCCGTGTCCGCAGTATTCATACCCGGAGTCCTAAATTGGGAAGCGGACATTCTCAGCCGGCATGACATTCGTGCAGGAGAATGGGCCTTGCACCCAGAAGTCTTTCAGATTCTGGTAAACAAATGGGGTGTGCTGGAAGTGGACCTAATGGCTTCACGTCAGAACAACAAAATACTAGCATACGGGTCAAGAACAAAGGATCCTGAAGATATCCTTGTGGATGCCCTGTCAGTAAGATGAAAAGTTCATCTGGCGTATGTCCTACCAGCAATCTCCCTGATGCCCAGGGTGATTCGAAAATTCAAATGGGAAGAGGGCGCTGTGATAGTAATAGCTCCGGCGTAGCCCAGACGAAATTGGTACACAGATCTGCGGAGGCTATCCATGGACGCGCCGTTCCTACTACCGCAACGACCAGATCTACTGATTGCAGGGTCCCTGTCTCTACGAACACCTGGATCGTCTGTCTCTGACGGCGTGGCACTTGAAACATCCATCCTAATAGCAAAGGGCTTTTCACAAGTGGTAATTCAATCGATGCTTAAAGCAAGGAAACCATCCTCAGCTCAAATCTATTACCGGATATGGCATGCATATTTTCAGTGGTGTTCTACCAGAAAATATGATCCAAGATATTTCAGAGTTTCAATAATTCTAGCGTTCCTTCAAGCTGGAATGGAACAAAGTCTCCGCATAACTTCCCTGAAGGTACAAGTAAAAAGGCGTTAACTATTTTGTTCCAAAGGAAAATTGCAAATCTTCAAGATGTTTGCTCCTTTTTCCAAGGAATACTTCACATTCAGCCTCTGTTTGTACCACCTACAGCTTCTTGGGACCTAGGATTGGTTCTCAGGGCGCTTCAAGTTGCTCCATTTGAACCACTGCATCGCGTGGATCTCAAATGGTTAACAGCTAAAGTTCTCTTTCCACTGGCAATTGCTTCAGCTAGAAGAGTATCAGATTTAGGGGCACTATCGTGTTGTCCCCCATTTCTGGTATTCCCTCCAGACAGAGCAGTTCTTCAAACCAAATCTGGATATCTTCCTAAGGTGGTCTCAAAATTCCATCTTATTGAAGAAATAGTAGTTCCGGCCTTCCAATTGCCGGATCTCTCTGTGGTAGATTCATCATTGAATGTAGTTTGTGCACAAAGGATCTATGTGAATCGTACCAGTGCCATCAGAAGAACAGACTCTTTGTTCTATACGGATTTCACAGGAGAGGATGGCCTGCCAATAAGCAAACATTGGCTAGATAGCTTCGGATGACTATCTCAGAAGCATACTCTCAAGCAGATCTCCCTATCCTGGATAATGTCTCTGCCCATTCTACTTGTTCAGTAGGTCCTTCATGGGCAGCCCACCGTGGTGCCTCAGCTGAGCAACTCTGTAAGGCAGCCACATGGTCTTCCATAAATACATTTATTAGACATTATGCCTTTGATACATTTTGCCTCTCAGGGTGCTGCATTTGGGCGTAGGATTCTCCTGTTCAATCAGGAGTGTCCCCTCTCTTAATTACTGCTTTGGGACATCCCAATGTACAGTGCATCCGGAATGTATTCACAGCGCTTCACTTTTTCCACATTTTGTTATGTTGCCTTATTCCATAATGGAATAAATTCATTTTTCCCCCTCAAAATTCTACACACAATACCCCATAATGACAACGTGAAAAATGTGTTTTTGAGATTTTCGCAAATTTATTAAAAATAAACTTAGAAATCACATGTACATAAGTATTCACAGCCTCTGCTCAGTACTTTGTTAATGCAGCAATTACAGCCTCAAGTCTTTTTGAATATGATGCCACAAGCTTGGCACACCTACTGTATCTTTGGGCAGTTTCGCCCATTCCTCTTTGCAGCACCTCTCAAGCTCCATCAGGTTGGATGAGAAGCGTCGGTGCACAGCCATATTCAGATCTCTCCAGAGATGTTCAATTGTATTCAAGTCTGGGCTCTGGCTGGGCCACTCAAGGACATTCACAGAGTTGTCCTGAAGCCATTCCTTTGCTATCTTGGCTGTGTTCTTAGGGTCGTTGTCCTGCTGAAAGATGAACCGTCGCCCCAGTCTGAGGTCAAGAGCGCTCTGGAGCAGGTTTTTCATCCAGGATGTCTCTGTACATTGCTGCATTCATCTTTCCCTCTATCCTGACTAGTCTGCCAGTTCCTGCCACTTAAAAACATCCCCACAGCATGATGCTGCCACCACCATGCTTCACTGTAGGGATGGTATTGGCCTGGTGATGAACGGTGCCTGGTTTCCTCCAAACATGACGCCTGGCATTCACGCCAAAGAGTTCAATCTTTGTCTCATCAGACCAGATATTTTGTATACTTTCATTGAAACAGTTTTTGTAGTCCTTTGGTGTAGATTTACACTTTGGTCCTACTAAATCTGCTGTAAAATGGAGCTGTTTTAAGGAGATCAGTATGATTTACCTCCAATAAAAATCCCAACGGTCAAAGGGGGTCATTCCGAGTTGATCGCTCGCTAGCTAGTTTTAGCAGCCGTGCAAACGCTATGCCACCGCCCACTGGGGAGTGTATTTTAGCTTAGCAGAAGTGCGAACGCATGTGCAGCCGAGCTCTACAAAAACAGTTTGTGCAGTTTCAGAGTAGCTCTGAACCTACGCAGCGCTTGCGATCACTTCAGCCTATTCGTGTCCGGATTTGACGTCATACACCCGCCCAGCGAACGCCCAGTCACGCCTGCATTTTTTCAGACACGCCTGCATTTTTGCAAACACTCCCTGAAAATGGTCAGTTGACACCCAGTAACGCCCCCTTCCTGTCAATCTTCTTGCAGCCACCAGTGCGAGGGAAAACTTCGCTAGAACCTGAGCACAACCACAAAGAGCTTTGTACATGTACGTCGCGCGTGCGCATTGCGAAGCATACGCATGTGCAGAAATTATGTTTTTTTCACCTGATCGCTGCGCTGCGAAAATCGGCAGCGAGCGATCAACTCGGAATGACCCCCTTAAGCTCCTGTGACAGTGTACATTCTAATACATCCACTGGCTGTTTGGATTGGACAATGGGGGTCATTCCGACCCGATCGCTCACTGCAGTTTGTCGCAGCGCAGCGATCGGGTCGGAACTGCACATGCGCCGGTGCCGCAGTGCGCCGGCGCATGGCAACTTTCGTTACCTAGTGATCGCCTCTAAGACAGAGGCAGTCGCTAGGCGGGAGGGGGCTGAACGGCGGCGTTAAGTCACCGTTTAGGGGGAGCGGTCCGTCCAATGTAGGCGTGGCCGGACCATTGGGGGGGCGGGCCGCTGCGGCCAGCGGGAGCAACGAGCAACTCCCGGCCAGCCGCAGGAGCTGCGCTGGCCGGGAGTTACTCCTCAAATACAAAGGCATCGCCTCTGTGCGATGCTTTTGTATTTGTGCGGGGGGGCCGGCACTGACATGCGGGGCGGACTAGCCCTGTGCTGGGCGTCCCCCTGCATGTCTGAGTTTACGATCGTAGCTGTGCTAAATTTAGCACAGCTACGATCAACTCGGAATGACCCTCAATATGTAGTATACTGACCATATAGATGCTGCATTTCCCTGCTTAATCTACTTGAATAAATATGGAGTTTCTCCGGCAGGGTCCACAGGTTATCCACAGGATAACATTGGGATATGATGAAGCGACAGCGGATTTGCACCAATCGGTCAAAGCTTTTCGGCCTCCCAGCATACAACGGGCCCGTCCATATATCCCCGCCTCCTGGCTCAGGCAAATCAGTTTTTTGTTTGGTGTGGCAGGAGCCGGACCATGGTCAGAGGGCTGCTGGTTTTTAGCAGCCCTAAGATTTCTTATTTTATTTTTATAGTCTTGTGTGATCTTTCTAAAAAGCGTCTATTACGTACCTTAGAAAGAGTCACTCCAACAACTCTCCACCGGGTCGCGACAATGCTTACCCACGAGTACAGTGCTGTTTCGGCGGGCGTCTGTGTCGGATATACTAGCAGATCCAGCGGACGTTACCAGGCTGTGGCCAGAGCGCGGGGAGAAGGTAAGGCATCGGTTCCGCTTAGAAGGGGAATACGGACACAGCTGCACTCAGGTGCACCAGCGCTAGGCCTTAGGGATCAGAGGCTCCAGGAATAGTATGAGGCCGCGATACCTAGGGATGATGTCAGCAGTGGGGAGTCAGACGCTCTCCTGGTCGCCCCTCCCCCCGGTTCACGACCAGTTTCCTCCGAGTCTCCCACCATGAACTGGTTCCCGCTTCCATCTCAGTCGCTGTACACGAAGAAGAGCCAGTCGCAGCTGTGTGACTGGTACTTCTGTGTTCACTGAGCGTCTGTGTTCACTATAGGTTCATGGAGTGGCAGTGTACACTAGTAGCATCTGGATCCACTCAGCGTTCGCAAACGTATTGATCGGTCCTGGAAGCGAGGTGAGTCTCCCTGTAGCCCACTCTACTGAGTACGGCTAATACAGCACTAAGTCTCTATCTACCTTTAGTACAAATAGTTAGATAAGTGCCTATTGCATATGAGTCTGTATACTATTACTGTTGTTTCTTTCGCTATGCGTCTGAATACGGTAGATCTGTTTAAACATGATTCAGTAATATGTTCTCCTACATACTTGAAATGTAGTTGTATTTGATGATGTACGCATATTGCTTATTATACTAATGTATAACATGTGACTGATTGCTAGTGTGATTGCTGACTTTACTATGTATTCTGTCATTTTTTTTCTATTCCGATCCTCACTGTTGGTGCATGGGTAGGGTCGGATTGTAGGTCACTTTAAAAAGCTTAAAGCGATTACAGTCACAAATTGTGTAGTAAACTGTGGAAGTGTTGATTATTTATCATGTCTAAGAGCGGCAAAGGTGAGGAAGATACACTCACAGCAACACCAACACTCATATCATGTTTGTCTTGCAAAGCTGTGTTAACCTCTCAGGATCTGGTTCAGGATGTTTTGTGTGCAAATTGTTTTAGCTTTCACCAGGGTCTCTTGAAAAATACAAGGCAGATTCAGGTGCAGGTTGATCCACCTTGGGCTATGTTTGCACAGACATTATCCAGTATAGCTGAACGAATAATTCCTTCATCTCCTGTACCAGGAATAGGTTACACGATTAACCCTTACATGCAGCTTCCCACCTGCGGTTTATCACTTCCAGCAGCAGCCTCTCAAAAGAAACAGGCTGATAAGCCAGTGGTAAGTAAATGTTCATCCTCACAGGCTACTCATGTTTCATATGAGGATTCATCGGAGGATGAAAGCTCAATAAATTCTACTTCGGCATACGAAGAGGAGGAGGAAGGTCTCAGCTCAGTAGATATAGCTAAGTTAATTAAAGCAACAACAGCCATTCTATCCTTAGAGGATTCAGCAGAGCCTGTGTTAAAAACTAGAAAGTTAAGTAAAAAACGGCTGCGCAAGGTAGCAGGGAAAGTTATGATAACAGAGAGCCGACGTGTATTAATAAAAAGGGGGTTTATTTAAACAAGAAAGTTTAAAACATATATACACACAAACGATTAGTAAAAGCTTAATTTGATACCATGAAATAATAATATTGCTTTGCACCCTGATGGTATAAAAACGAAATCTGTCAAACCAATACTTGTAACTGAATAGCAGCAAGAGACAATATAACAATAGATATACTCTGAAGAAAATAATGAATGAATGAATGAATGAATGAATGAATGAATGAAAGTCCACAATCACAATAAGTGGATACAATTCAGTGTTCCACTAATTAGCAGTGTGTGATTGTTGCAGTTCCGTGATACAATATGATTGCCGTGCTAGAGAGAACCTCAATGTAATTGTACTGTTAAAATACCTCTCCTGTGGGATAGTACAACCGAGCGTCCTCGGTTGATAAGTCCTGCAGTGCCCACAACGTAGCTGCTTAGAGAGAGGATTTATTCCGTCTGGCAGTAGCGGGAGGCTGGGAGCTGCGTGTTGAGGAGAGGCGGCTTTGCCGGGGTCAAGCTGTCAGTGTGATGCCTCTCAAAGACAAGGAGCTGCTGTAGCTTGATTCCTTAATTACAAACTAACACGAAGTAATAAACAATAAACATCATATGCTATATATGTATGGCTTCCTCTATATCAGTGATTTTCAACCTTTTTTTACTCGCGGCACACCGAACAATATTTTAAAATTGCCAAGGCACACCATCAGTTCCCCACAGAAAAAAAACAAAAACATACATTGGCCCTCACAGTAAAAAAAACAACAACACAATACATAGGCCTACACAGAAAAAACAATCACATTGCTCCCCACATAAATCCTGTTGCTCCCCACATAAATCCTATTGCTCCCCACATAAATCCTATTGCTCCCCACATAAATCAATCATATTTCTCCCCACATAAATCCTATTGCTCCCCACATGAATTATTCACATTATTCCCCCCATAAATCCATAAATCCTTATTCTCCCCACGTAAATCCTATTGTTCCCCACAGGAGAAATAAAATAACAAATATTAGCCTCTACCGGTCAGCTGTCCTCCTCCCTGTCTCTCAGTGACCTATGATATCACACCGCCGCGTTTTCAAGGCATAGGTCACGGTTGGAGCACTTCTGATCCTCTAAGAAAAGCCCGGGCCAACAGTTCACTTTGAAGGTGCAGGAAGCTGCTCTGGCTCCGCGGCACACCTTGCAACTGATCGCGGCACACTAGTGTGCCACGGCACACTGGTCGAAAAAGCCTGCTCTATATAGATTCCCCTTTCTCATGATTTGGCTGAGTTTTATCCATATAGATCACCTGATTTCTGATTATCTCTACCTGTTAATTGACCAGCTTGGTTTCTTTATAAATATCTTTGCCATTAATGTATTAAATAATAAGCCTCTTTCTCTTTTACATGTTTATGTTTATATTTATATTTATTTTTATTCTTATATTCACTCTTTAGGGTATTTTTGTTTTATATATTGATGGATTTTTATATTTATATTTTTATTTTGAGAGCTGACGTGTAGTGATCTTTCTTAATTAATTATCTGTTTCACCTGTCTAAGCCTGACCCCTGGCATTAAATACTGAGACCTACAGATCAGAGAATGCACCTTTGAAAAAGTCACGGGACATGTGACGAAACGCATAGGACTCTGTATCTGACGATACCCTGAACCCTGCACCCGCTACAGCAGCACATTGTCCCTGAGCAGCCCTATCCGCCTTTGCACCGTGACTGCCGAAAGCCGCCTCTTCTTAGCATGCGGCTAACAGCCTCCCGCAATTGCTGGATGGCATCAAGCTACAGCAGCTCCTTGTCTTTGAGAGGCATCGCACTGACAGCGTGACCCAAGCAAAGCCGCCTCTCCTCAACACGCGGCTCCCAGCCTCCCGCGACTGCCAGACGGAATAAATCTTCTCTCTAAGCAGCTACGTTGTGGGCACTGCAGGACTTATAAACCGAGGATGCTCGGTTGTACTAGCCCACAGGAGAGGTATTTTAACAGTACAACAGGGACGTGCAGTCAGGGGAGGCAGTGCCTCCCCTGTGATTAATTATTAAAATAATATAAAGAAGATACTTATGATACATATTCTGTGTCATAAGTATCTTCTTTATTTAATTCTAATAATTTTCCTGGATTAAATGTGTTTGGGAGGCACTGATAGCAGTGCCTCCCATACATAATGGAAAAGGGACAGAGCGGGGGGCGGGGCCAAGCACTGGGCTGTAAAAGCCCATTCAAAAAGATAGGTAAAGCGGCACTGAAACAAGTGCCTCGCTGACAGGGACACCACACCCATGTCAGCAAGGCACCTGTGATTGGACAGCGGCTCCAGTGCTGGATCCGCTGTCCAATCAGCCACACGCGGCGCTGGAGGTGACGGGTCCCGGCGGTGAGTGGCGTTGGAGGTAGCCGGGAGGAGCAGTGGCCCTGCAGTGTGTGCGGCTCTCCCCAGCAGCAGCAGGTTAGTCTCTCTCTCTCTCTCTCTCTCTCCTGTTTTGTCCCCCCTCTGTAAGTATTTATTTTCATTTTTACAGGTGCCCTATTGGATTCTACTGGACAAGTGGACGTGACCGGCGTGGGAAGTAGGTAAGTATGTGTAAGTGTGTTTTAATAAATTTTTACTTTCACGGTGTGTGAGTTGTGTTTTTATTTGGGTATTTTTTGTTGTTGTAGAACTACAGGTACCAGCGGGCCCGTTATTTCCCCGCATGCTGGTACTTGAGGTTCTCCAAGTACCAGCAAGCGGGGGAGGCTTGCTGGACCTTCTAGTTCCACAACAAAAACAATATTCTTTTTTTTTACACACATGGCTATCAGCCCGGCACCCACCGCCCAGGGGTGCTGGGGACAGCCTTGGGCTTCACCCCTGGCCCATGGTTGCCTGAAGCAGGGGTGACCCCTTGATTTAAGGGGTCCCCACTCCTCCAGGGAACCCCGGCCAGGGGTGACTAGTTGGGGGGGTAATGCCACGGCCGCAGGGACCTACATAAATGTGTCCCCCGGCTGTGGCATTATGCCCCTGGCTAGTGGAGCCCGGTGCTGGTTTTAAAAATACGAGGGACCCCTACATCTTTTGTCCCCCGTATTTTTGGAACAAGGTCCGGACTAAGAGCCCGGTGCTGGTTGTCTAAATACGGGGAACCCCTGTCCAATTTTTTTCACAGTATTTAAACAACCAGAACCGGCTCAAAGAGCCCGAGGCTGGTTATACTTAGGAGGGGGGACCTCACGCATTTTTTTTTTAATTTTTTAACCCATTCAGACCCTTCTCCATTAAGTTAATGGAAGCCATGGACAACAAAATTGCATTCATGTCCTCCTCCCACTCCCTTCCCAGTCCCAAACACTAATTTTTATTTATTTTTCTATAAAAATTTACAATATATCACAAGTATGATGAGCAGGCAGGCAGCGGGCATTGGCGGCATCGGACTGAGATGCAAATTAGTGGCGGAGGGCTGGGTCAGTTGATGGTGGGCGAGTTTGTAAGCCATTGGCGGTGGCAGCGGGCATCGGCTCAGAGGCAGTAGCGGGCATTGGCTCGGCGGCGGTAGTGGTCATCGGCAGGATTCGGCGGACATTATGGCTGAAGTGCCTCACCAGCCACTGACCTCACCGCACGCCACTGCAGTACAATTACATTGAGGTTCTCTCTAGCACGGCAATCATATTGTATCACGGAACTGCAACAATCACACACTGCTAATTAGTGGAAAACTGAATTGTATCCGCTTATTGTGATTGTGGACTTTCATTCATTCATTCATTCATTCATTCATTCATTCATTCTTTTCTTCAGAGTATATCTATTGTTATATTGTCTCTTGCTGCTATTCAGTTACCAGTATTGGTTTGACAGATTTTGTTTTTATACCATCAGGGTGCAAAGCAATATTATTTTTTCATGGTATCAAATTAAGCTTTTACTAATCGTTTGTGTGTATATATGTTTTAAACTTTCTTGTTTAAATAAACCCCCTTTTTATTCATACACGTTGGCTCTCTGTTATCATAACTTTCCCTGCTACCTTGCGCAGCCGTTTTTTACTTAACTTTCTACTTTTGTTATTTAAACACACACACAGTGTTTTTCACGGCAGCGCATAGTACCAGGGCAACCCCTTTATTATTGTTTAATTTAGAGGCGCTGTTAAAGCAGTTATTTGTTTTTTTCTGGTTTTTATACTAAACTTCCTGTGTTAAAAAGCAAGGCACCTGTGTTTAAACTTCCCAAAATAGTTAAGACTGCGTTTCCAGGGTCAGATCAGCTGACGGAAATCATGGAAGAGGCTTGGGCTGTGCCCAATAAGTTTAGAATGCCTAAGAAATGGAATTCCAATTATCCTCTTCCAGCTAGGGATTGTTTAAAAAGGGAGGTGGCTGCTAAAGTAGATAAGCATGTGATTCGATTAGTGCGAAAATCTACATTACCTTTGCCTTCAACATCATTAAATGATGTCGCGGATAGGAGAATGGATGGTTTTTTAAAAACCATTTTTTTCCTGTCTGGGGCAGTCATAAGGCCAGCCATGACTTCAGCTTGGATGGCAAAGGCAGTGGCCGCCTGGGCTGATGCATTGGAGAGGGATTTTTCAATAGCATCTAGAGAGCAAAAATCCCATATAGCACATATAAAACAGGCTGCAATGTTTTTGGAAGAAGCAGCATTGGATATGGGTACTATTGCCTCCAGGGCATCAGCTTCAACAATAGCTGCTCGCAGAGCAGTTAGGCTACATACGTGGAATGCTGATTCAGAATCTAAGAAGATTTTGGAATCTTTGCCTTTTTCTGGAGATGTTCTTTATGGTAAAGAATTGACAGATATTTTGGAGTCAGAAGCAGACTCCAAGAAGGTAAAGTTTCCTTCCACATACAATTTCAAACCTAAAGTTCCGGCTTTTCGGCCCTTTCGGTCTCCAAGCTAAAGGAAAAAGTAATGGCAGGCAGTCCCAATACAACAAGTCTGGTAAGACTAAAAAGTATTGGGCTACCAGAGGACCGGTTGGTAAAACAGATAATAAGCAATCAGCCTGATGGTGCGGGCCTCCAATTGGGGGATCCCAGGGTGGGGGGGCCAACTTCTTCAGTTTGCACAGATCTAGCATCAGTCTACAACAGATACCTGGGTGCAGGAAACGGTATCTCTAGGTTATGCTTTTGCCTTCAAGAAGAACCCTCCTCGAAGGTTTTTTTGTACCAGACCGTCTCGGGTAGAGATAAAGGCCAGGGCTTTGCAAGAGGCAGTTCAGAAATTGCTTCAGTCAGGAGTAGTCATTCCAGTTCCTCCTGCACAACGAGGACAGGGTTTTTACTCCAACCTGTTTCTAGTTCAGAAACCAAATGGGTCATTTCGGCCCATTCTCAATCTCAAAGTGCTGAACAAGTACATTTGGGTACCTCGGTTTCATATGGAGACTTTACGTTCCATTATTTTGGCCATGGAGCCAGGGGATTATATGGTATCACTGGATATACAGGATGCTTACCTACATGTTCCTATAGCACTGTCCCATCAGTGCTATCTCAGGTTTGCTATCCTCCAACAGCATTTTCAGTTCCAGGCCCTACCTTTTGGGTTAGCCACAGCCCCCAGAGTATTTACCAAGATTATGGTGGTAATGGAAGCTTATCTCCGCCAGCAGGGGATAAGAATTTTTCCATACCTCGACGATCTTTTAATCCTGGCACAGTCGCAGGAATTGCTCCTATGTCATCTGCAACAGACAATAACGTATCTGCAAAGGCATGGGTGGCTCATAAATTGGGCAAAATCGTCTCTGGTTCCGTCGCAGCGGATGACTCACTTGGGGGCTGTACTGGATTCAAGTCTTCAGAGAGTAATTTTACCTCTGAACAAGATATCCAAGGTTCAGTCAAGGATTCAGGACTTGCTACACAGTCAAAAGGTATCCATTCACGCAGCAATGCGTGTGATGGGATTGATGGTGTCAGCATTCGACATGGTGGAGTATGCACAGTTCCACTCAAGGCCTCTGCAGCTTCTGATTTATGACAAATGGAATGGGTTGTATCAGACGATAAAAACGCAGACTATGGTTCTTACGATAGAAGAAAGAAGGTCATTAGCCTGGTGGCTACAGACATCCCATCTGGACAAGGGGAGACCCTTTTGGATATCATATTGGGAAATTCTGACAACAGATGCCAGTCTCCAGGGCTGGGGAGGAGTGTCAGGAAGGTTGTGTTTCCAGGGGAAATGGACCAAGGAAGAAGGTTGACTGCAATAAATATATTGGAACTTTGGGCTATATACGTGGCACTGATTCAGGCAAAGGACATTCTTCGGGGAAAACCAGTTCAGATCCGCTCGGACAATGCGATGGCAGTAGCGTACCTCAACCATCAGGGAGGAACTCACAGCCGAAAAGCGATGAAGGAGGTAAGTCACATACTAAAGTGGGCAGAACTTCATCATACAGCCTTGTCCGCAGTGTTCGTTCCGGGAGTCCTAAACTGAGAAGCGGATTTTCTCAGTCGACACTCCATTCAGGCAAGCGAATGGTCTCTACACCCGGAGGTCTTCCAGACTCTAGTAGACAAGTGGGGGATGTCAGAGATAGATCTCATGGTGTCCCGTCAGAACAACAAAGTTCTTGCATACGGGTCAAGAACAAAGGATCCCAGAGCGATCTTTGTGGGTGCCCTGTCGGTGAGATGGGACTTTCATCTGGCTTATGTGTTTCCTCCAATCAGCCTATTACCCAGGGTGGTGAGAAAGATAAAGCAAGGAAAGGTGCCGTGATACTAATAGCTCCGGTTTGGCCCAGAAGGCATTGGTACACAGATCTGCAGAGAATGTCGATGGATGCTCCACTCCTGCTCCCTCAACGTCCAGATCTACTGATGCAGCGTCCTTGTTATCACAGACATCTGGATTGACTGTCTTTGACGACGTGGCTCTTGAAACCTCTATCCTGAAGTCAAGAGGATTCTCACAACAGGTAATTCAAACAATGCTCAGAGCAAGGAAACCGTCCTCAGCTCTCATTTATCACCAAATATGGCAAACCTATATTCATTGGTGCAGTGAACGGAAAATGGACCCTAGGTCTTTCAGAGTTTCCAGGGTCTTAGCATTCTTTCAGGCAGGAATGGATAAAGGTTTGAAGGTGGCTTCCTTGAGAGTGCAAGTGTCAGCATTGACTGTATGGTTCCAAAAGAAAATAGCCAATTTACAGGATGTGCGTACTTTTTTCCAGGGAATGCTGCGCATTCAACCTCCTTTTGTTCCTCCTACAGTGCCTTGGGACTTAAATTTAGTCCTAAAGGCCCTTCAATTTGCCCCATTTGAACCACTTAATAAAGTGTGTCTTAAATGGTTGACAGCAGAACAGATATGTAAGGCAGCCACATGGTCTTCCATTAACACATTCATTAGAGATTATGCCATGGATACCTTTGCCTCTCATGATGCTCAATTCGGGCCCAATCCAGGAGCGTCCCCACTACTAAATTGCTTTGGGAAATCCCAATGTTATCCTGTGGACCCTGCCAGAGAAATATACGTTATGGTAAGAACTTATCGTTGATAACGGTATTTCTCCTAAGTCCACAGGTTCCACGGGGATCCCACCCTGACGCACCTGATTTGAGGATCCTTTTACTCACTAACCTCTTCCTTCTTGTACGGAAGGGTGTGTATGTGTGTTCTTCTCGCCTGATTAAAGCTATCTTGAGCTTTGGGGATATAACTGATTTGCCTGAGCCAGGAGGCGGGGATATATGGACGGGCCTGTTGCATGCTGGGAGGCCGAAAAGCTTTGACCGACTGGTGCAAATCCGCTGTCGCTTCATCATATCCCAATGTTATCCTGTGGAACCTGTGGACTTAGGAGAAATAACATTATCAACGGTAAGTTCTTACCATAACGTATATTTCTCTAGCATCCATAAGGGATATTGGGGGAAACTAGTATGATGGGGTATAGACGGGGTCCAAAGGAGCCAGTGCACTTTAAATTTCTTCAACTGGGTGTGCTGGCTCCTCCCCTCTATGCCCCCTCCCACAGGCAGTTAAGAAAAATGTGCCCTCAGGAGAGGATGCACATCTCTGCAGCTACAGAGAGTTTTCTTCAATTTCATTTAAATCTTTTATTTTTTTTGGTATGCTGTCTGGGCAATAGCATACCTGCACCATGGTAGTTATGGGGGGGTAGGGGGCGGTCACCGGCCTTACGAGGTGCAGAGCCGCTTCTCCGCTGCAGGACCATCATCCTGAGGGGCTGTTTGTTCAGCGGGGGACTGCGCCTTGGCTGTCACGGCTGCAGCACGCCGCACACCCCTAACGCTGCCTTAAGGTGACATTGGTGGTGAGTACAAACCAGTCCCAGGTTCAAAGTGTGCCTGACCACGGGCGCGGTGTACAGGACCCTCCCTGGGGGGTCCTGCTAAGATTCTGTCACGAATCGATCACTCACCACTGCGGGTTCTGGGGTCCGTCCGTTGCCGGCTCAGTTGCTCGCGGTGCTGTGCGGCCGTGTGGGGACATGGCGTGGTCAGTGGCAGAGGTGATGCAGGTTCTGGGAGCCGGGAGTGCGGGGACCGAATGGCCGAAGGCGCCGCTGTGTGTCTGCAGTTTAGGAGGTGGCCATGTTGGAGACCAAATGAGCACCTGAGAGCACTTGTGAAACACCTGTGGGTAATTGTTAGCCAATCTCGTGCTTGTGCTGCCTTTAAGTAGGCTGGGATTATGTTACTCTGAGCCAGTGCTTTGTTGTAGCTACTCTGTACCCTAGCTCTGTGCTCTCTCGTGGATTTCTGTGTGATTCCAGTGGTCCAGATATTGCCTCCCTTCCCAGAAGTCTGCCTGCAGCCTACACTGCAAAAGATCCACCAGATCCCTGCTGTTCTGTCAGTCAATCGCTCTCCCAGTGGCAACAAGTGGACTTCCAGAGTCTTGCGAGAGGTTATCCTGTCTGCCTGCTTCAATCACACAGCCTTTAGAAGATTCTACTAAACTCAGGTGCTCGTTTAATCAGCTCTCAGCTTAATCCATTCATCACCATTGTCGTCTGCTGCAGTTCCTCACACCTTGCAAGTATTCCTTTCAGTTTTGCATCATTCAAAGACAGCTCTACACAGTT
Source organism: Pseudophryne corroboree (assembly GCF_028390025.1). Taxonomy (NCBI): domain Eukaryota; kingdom Metazoa; phylum Chordata; class Amphibia; order Anura; family Myobatrachidae; genus Pseudophryne; species Pseudophryne corroboree. Next base: position 147,811,181 of record NC_086451.1, on the reverse strand, counting down.
CTTCAGTTCAGCCTCTAAAGCATTGGTAACAAGTCTTCAGTTATTCATTTATGTCTACAATATCAAGTTAACACTCCTTACAGTTTGGCACTAATCATTGCTTCATTTGGACAATTCATCATTCATTCACAAGCCTGTTTAAACTCCGTTATATGAACGTTTCTTCAATGCATCTTTAAGACTGTTCCTGCTTATCATTATTCCATTCATTGCAATACATCAGTATATATATGGTGACTAATAATTGTAATTTAACTCCTTACTGGAATTGTTGCCTTTAATAAATACATGAAACATAACTTTCTTCATCCTCCCTGCTTTCAACATACCCCAACACCTACACCTTTGGTTGATCCAGGGTTAACAGATTCACAAAAACACTCGGCCCTGACAGATTCCCTGTGTGAAAACTGGCACTAACTTGCTTAACTAAGCACTTGTGTGAGGTTTTAAGTTTATTAGGAGACTTTGCCAGTATAAATAAGATGTATAGCTCCGGCGCCATTGGAGGGGGCGGAGCTTCCTCAGAGCGGGACCAGCGGAGTTTTGGTGCCTTCCTCTGCTTACTGCAGCCATCAGCAGCACACACTCAGCGATTTCTGCCTCACAGACATGCTGGAAACTGGTACAGGGTGTAGCTAAGGGGGAGAGTCACTTGTGTACACTATACTGAGCCTATTTAGGACTGCATTTATTAGTGTTTACTGTTATATACAGAGCTGACAGTCTCACTGGGATTGTGCAGCTCAGGGTGTGCTGGTATCATGATCCTCTCTGGGTCTCCTCTCACATACAGTAGGGCAGGCTTTCATTATAACTGTCTGTGTGTATGTTATTGTGCTTACTGTGAATATGAGTAAACAGTGAACACAAGCTGTGCAGTGTAGATCACACTAAATTCTCTCCATTATCTAATGACTCTATTGCCTGTGAACAATGTAGTGACTCTTCACAACTTAGTGAAGAGGCTGGGGGAGAGGGTCCAGAGATCCACTGGTTAGGGTCTCTTAAGACTATGATGTCAGATATATGTCTTCCCAGCTCACTGCTAATGTGCAGAAAACCCAGCTACTGCAACAAGCTGGCAGATTTAGCTGCTGGGGCTGATGCACAGCCCCCCCCTCCTCTCATGCAGGTCCCCGGAAGCGTGATTTACCTGCACTACTATCTGATAAAGATGATGATATACCAGATGATGGGGATGACCTGGATCCCGATTCTAATCAGGGTATTAAACCCCTCATTATGGCTATAAGGGATGTGTTAAAGCTCCCCCTAGAGGACGCTGCTTCTCAGCAGTCATTTTTCTTTGTTCAAAACAAGCCCGATGTCACTTTCCCGGATTCTCCAGAGTTAGATGACTTATTCAAACAGGCCTGGAAAAGCCCAGACAAAAAATTCCAAGTGTCCAAAAAGTTTTTGCGCACTTTTCCATTTGTTCTTGAAGGTAGAAAATTTTGGGAGGAACCCCCTCGCGTGGATGTCTCCAGTCTCTCGCCTGTCTAAGAAGGCGGTGATGCCTGCCCCAGGCTCCTTTACCATGAAGGATCCTGGGGATCAGAAGATAGAGACTACCCTAAAATCTATATACACTGCAGCCGGCCTCTCACAAAGACCGGTCATTGCGGGTTGCTGGATGACCTATGCTATTCATTCCTGGGCCATTCAAATTCAGGGGGGTCTCTCGGGGGATATGCCCTTAGTTACTATGGTAACCCTGTTGAAGCACATTCAGGACACTATACGTGTCCTCTGTGATTCCCTCAAGGAGATGGGGAACATTAATGCTCAGACGTCTGCCATGGCAGTGTCTGCACGCAGGGCCTTGTGGTTGTCAGTGGATTGCGGACGCAGAATCCAAACGTAGTGTGGAATCCCTCCCCTTTTCAGGGGAATGGCTTTTTGGGGTTGAATTGGATACCTGGATTTCCAAAGTTACGGCTGGGAAATCCACGTTTCTCCCTTCTGGGGCCCCGTCAGCGAGATGCTCCTATCAGAGGCCATCTGTCCAGTCCTTTCGGTCTCACAGATTTCGATCGAAGGCCAGAGGCGCCTCCAATGCGGCTAGAGGCACCAGAGGTAAGTCCAGAAAACCTGCAAGTGCCAGTTCTCAGGAACAGTCCACCAATTCTGCTTCCACTAAGGCCTCAGCATGACTGTGCCCACCCACCCTGAGGGGAACTCCTGGTGGGAGCCCGATTGCATCACTTCAGGCGCGTCTGGGAGGTCTCCTGCCAAGATGCCTGGGTCAGGGCGCTCGTTTCTCAGGGCTACAAGCTAGAGATCGACAGTACTCTACCCCCCCCCCTCCTCCCCCAACGATTTTTCAAATCAAGCTCACCAGCTTTGGAGGATATGCAAGTTACGTTGCAATACTATATCCGAAAGTTGGTCCAGTTGCATGCCTTTGTTACAGTACCACTACCGCAATGCGGCAAGGGGTTTTACTCAAACCTGTTTGTAGTGCCGAAGCCGGACGGTTCGGTCAGACCCATTCTGAATCTGAAATCCTTGAATCCTTTTTTGAGGGTGTTCAAGTTCAAAATGGAATCCCTGCGAGCAGCGATTGCGGGCCTGGAAGAACAGGAATTTATGGTCTCCTTGGATATCATGGACGCCTATCTCCATATTCCGATTTGGCCTCCTCATCAGGCGTACCTGCGGTTTGCCCTGCTGGACGATCACTTCTAGTTTCAGGCATGCCCTTCGGCCTGTCAACAGCCCCAAGGGTATTCACGAAGGTGATGGCGGAGATGATGCTTCAACTCCGTATCCAGGGGGTCAATGTGGTCCCTTACCTGGATGATCTTTTGATAATGGCAAGATCCAGGGAGCTTTTGTTGCTCCATATCGACCGCACCATCCGTCTTCTGTCCAACCATGGGTGAATCCTCAACTTGCAGAAGTCCCACCTGGAGCCAACTCAGAGGCTCCTGTTCCTGGGGATGTTGCTGGATACTGTGGCCCAGAAGGTGTTTCTACCAGAGGACAAGGCGAAAACACTTCAGGAGATGGTCCGCATGGTGCTCCAACCTACTCGAGTGTTTGTGCATCTTTGCATAAGATTGTTAGGCAAGATGGCTGCCTCATACAAAGTGATTCAGTATGGGAGGTTCTATGCTAGAACGTTTCAGTTGGATCTCCTGAGCAAGTGGTCCGGCTCACATCTACAGATGCACCGGATGATTCAGCTGTCACCTCAGGCCAGGATTTCCCTCCTGTGGTGGCTTCAGTCTTCCAATCTCCTGGAGGGCAGGAGTTTCGGAATTCAGGATTGGACCCTCCTCACGACGGATTCGAGTCTGAGAGGATGGGGAGCTGTCACCCAAGGGGCACAGTTCCAGGGCAGGTGGTTAGCCCATGAAAGCCTCCTTCCAATCAACATTCTGGAACTTCGGGCAATCTACAATGCTCTGCTTCAAGCCTCTCCTCTGCTCAAGGATCACGCGATCCAGGTACAGTCGGACAATGCCACGGCAGTGGCTTAAATCAATTGGCATGGAGGGACAAAAAGCAGAGCCTGCAAGCGAGAGGTGTCAAAGATACTCCTCTGTGCGGAAAGAAATGCAGGAGCCAGTGGGAGGGAGGAGCCAGTGCACACCCGTTCTGAAGATTTACAGTGCCCATGTCTCCTGCGGAGCCGTCTATCCCCATGGTCCTTACGGAGTCCCCAGCATCCTCTACGGACTAGGAGAAAAAAATTTACCGGTAGGTTTAAAATCTTATTTTTTTTTAAAGTAGAAAATAAATATTAATTGTGGCATGTAATGGCGTCCAAGATCGTCGGTGGAGCTGGATGATGGATGTTTTTTTTTTTGAAGGGGCAATTGCTTACAAGGCAAAACCATGCCTTTCAAGTGATTGCCCCTTTAAAAAAATGTACGAGATTGTACGGCATCCCGCACGTCCGGCGATCTTGGACGCCATTACATCCTGTCCCCAATACCTTACTGCATATCTGTGGAGCCAAGATTTCTGAGGTGCCATGACAATCAGGATTGCATTGTAGGCATTATGCAGCATTGTTCAAATTAGGGTTTAACCCATTTGCTGAGTAGAAAGAGGGTGGCTTGTCCTCACATATGCATCCACAGTGCAGTGCAACGCAGCAGCAGTATAGCGCCTCCCCAAAATGAAATTTCTCTAACGTCCTGGTGGATGCTGGGGACTCCGTAAGGACCATGGGGAATAGACGGGCTCCGCAGGAGACTGGGCACTCTAGAGAAAGATTTAGTACTACTGGTGTGCACTGGCTCCTCCCTCTATGCCCCTCCTCCAGACCTCAGTTACAATCTGTGCCCGGCCAGAGCTGGGTGCTTTTAGTGGGCTCTCCTGAGCTTGCTAAGAAGGTTTTTTATTTTCAGAGAGCTTCTGCTGGCAACAGACTCTCTGCTACGAGGGACTGAGGGGAGAGAAGCAAACCTACTAACTGCGGCTAGGTTGCGCTTCTTAGGCTACTGGACACCATTAGCTCCAGAGGGATCGAACACAGGTACCTAACCTTGATCGTCCGTTCCCGGAGCCGCGCCGCCGTCCCCCTCGCAGAGCCAGAAGTACAGAAGCCGGCAGAAGCAAGAAGACATCGAAATTGGTGGCAGAAGACTCCTGTCTTCACTTAAGGTAGTGCACAGCACTGCAGCTGTGCGCCATTGCTCCCACAGCACACCCGCACACTCCGGTCACTGTAGGGTGCAGGGCGCAGGGGGGGGGCGCCCTGGGCAGCAATTAGAGTACCTTTGGCAAAATAACACATATATACAGCCAGGCACTGTATATATGTGCGAGCCCCCGCCATTTTTTACACATAGAAGCGGGACAGAAGCCCGCCGCTGAGGGGGCGGGGCCTTCTTCCTCAGCACACCAGCGCCATTTTCTATCCACAGCTCCGCTGGAAAGAAGCTCCCCAGGCTCTCCCCTGCAGTATCAAGGTAGAAAAAGGGTGAAAAAGAGAGGGGGGGCACATAAATTTAGGCGCATTTTATATAAAACAGCAGCTACTGGGTAAACACTAAGGTACTGTGTAATCCCTGGGTTATATAGCGCTGGGGTGTGTGCTGGCATACTCTCTCTCTGTCTCCCCAAAAGCCTTTGTGGGGTCCTGTCCTCAGTCAGAGCATTCCCTGTGTGTGTGGTGTGTCGGTACGTCAGTGTCGACATGTTTGATGAGGAAGGATACGTGGAGGCAGAACAAAAACATACCCAGAAAGACTAAGAAATCTCAATATGTATAGTTTGGAGCAGAGAAGGGAAAGGGGGGACATGATAGAAACTTTCAAATATATCAAGGGTTTTAACAAAGTCCAGGAGGGAAACATTCTCCAAATGAAGAGAAGCAAAAGGACACGAGGACATGCACTGAGACTGGAGGGGGGGGAGGTTCAGGGGAAATTTGCGGAAAAATTATTTCACAGAAAGGGTAGTGGACAAGTGGAATAGCCTCCCATCAGAGGTGGTAGAGGCTAAGACAGTAGAGCAATTTAAACATGCATGGGATAGACATAAGGATATCCTTACAAAGAAATAAGGATCAAATAAGGTTAGAGATAAAAATAATATTAAAAAAAAAAAAAAAAGGGGGCAGACTAGATGGGCCAAGTGGTTCTTATCTGCCGACAAATTCTATGTTTCTATGTTTTTATGTCAGGAATCTTCATTCCGGGTATGGACAATTGGGAGGCGGACTTCCTGAGTCGTCACGATCTCCACCCGGGGGAGTGGGGTCTCCACCATCTGGTGTTCCAGCAGATCATCGAAAGGGGGGGTTGCCCTCAAATAGACATGATGGTATTGCTCGTGGACCAGGGACCCTCATGCGAGGGCAGTGGACGCGCTGGCGTCGCCTTGGCCGTACCGGCTGGTCTACCTGTTTCCTTTGATCCCATTGCTCCCAAGAGTGCTCAAGCGAATCAGGAATCAAGGTGTCCAGGCAGTTCTAATTGCCCCGGATTGGCCTCGGAGGGCATGGTACGTGGATCTTCTGGACATGTCCGTCGAAGACCCTTGGCCTCTACCACTCAGAAGCGATCTTCTTCAACAAGGACCGTTCGTCTACCCGGACTTACGGCGTATTCGTTTGCTGGCATGGAGGTTGAGCGGAACATCCTAGCTCACAAGGGCCTTTCCATGGTTCGGGCCAGGAAACCTGTGACGTCAAAACACTATCATCATATCTGGAGGAGATGTGTCTCTTGGTGCGAGGAATGCACGTATCCGCCTGCAGAGTTTCACTTGGGACGTTTCCTACGTTTTCTGCAGGCTGGTGTGGATAAGGGCTTACGTCTCGGTTCCATTAAGGTCCAGATTTCAGCTCTCTCAATTTTCTTACAGAAGAAATTGGCAGTGTTGCCAGAAGTTCAGACCTTCTTGCAAGGGGTAGTCCACATATAACCTCCCTTTGTGCCGCCTACGGCACCCTGGGATCTGGATGTAGTATTGAAATTTCTACAGTCTTCCTGGGTTGAACCTCTGATGACGGTAGAAGACAAGTATCTCACGTGGAAGACAGTGATGTTACTGTCCATGGCTTCTGCTCAACGTGTTTCAGAATTAGGGGCCTTATCGTGTAAAAGTCCATACTTGGTCTTTTACGAGGACAGAGCGGAGCTCCAGACTAGACAGCAGTTCCTGCTGTAGGTTGTCTACGCATTTCATCTGAATCAACCTATTGTGGTTCCATCCAGTTCTGATGCTTCTGCTCCTCCGGAGGCATTGGATGCTGTGCGTGCCTTGAAGATCTATGGCAAGCGTACAGCTCGGATCAGATAGACGGATTCCTTGTTCGTGCTCTATGATGCGCAGAAGAATGGTTGCCCTGCTTCAATGCAGTCCATTGCTCGTTGGATTAGGCTTACTATCCAACAGGCCTATGTGTCGGCAGCCTTACCTGTTCCTAGGTCTCTAAAGGCCCACTCTACTAGATCAGTGGGCTCTTCCTGGGCAGTTGCCCATGGAGTCTTGGCCTTGCAACTATGCCGAGATACTACTTGGTCGGGGAAGAACACTTTTGTGAAATTCTGCAAATTTGATACCCTGGCCAAAGAAGATACCATGTTTGGGCAGGCGGTGCTGCAGCAGTCTCCACACGTTCCTGCCCATTCTGGAAGCTTTGGGACGTCCCCATCGTACTAGTTTCCCCCAGTATCCCTTATGGATGCTACAGAAAACAGGATTTTAATACCTACCGGTAAATCCTTTTCCATAAGGGATATTGAGCGCCCGCCTCAGTGCGTTTGACTTTTCTGCAGGTTCTTGTTCTATAGTTACCAGTTCAGCTGTTGCTTTTGTTGTTAGCAGCCGTTGCTGGTTGCTATCTGTTTTGGTGTGCGTGTGTATACAGTAAATCTCACCACCCTTTATCATGTTCCTTCTCTCATATATGTCCTTTCTCCTTTGGGCACGTTTTATACCTTTAACTGCCTGTGGAAGGGGGCATAGAAGGGAGGAGCCAGCACACCCAGTTGAAGAAATTTAAAGTGCACTGGCTCCTTTGGACCCCGTCTATACCCCATCGTACTAGTTTCCCCCAATATCCCTTATGGACAACGAGAAAAGGATTTACCTGTAGGCAGGGTCAGACTGGCCCACAGGGGTACAGGGGAAACCACCGGTGGGCCCCACTGCCTGGGGCCCTCCTCCCCCTCTAGTGATCAGGTTCCAGACTGTGTTCTTGAATTATACATTATACATATGTAACCTTATACTACACAGGACTATAATGTATTCTCTACAGTGCATTGCCAATATTTATCTGGTACATTATCATGCACGCACTAGCAGTATTTATATATTTGTCAAGGGGACCAGCCCATGCACTCACTAATGGTTAGGCAAACCAATGTAGCGGATGGCCACACCCCCTCTGGAGACTGACCACACCCCTAAACATGGGCCCCTACCACAGCATTCCCCGATGGGCTCTTCATGCCCCAGTCCGACACTGCCGGTAGGTATTAAAATCCTATTTTATGCATCCATCACTAATCTCACTCTCCTGTTCATGATGGTTGACAAGGTACCAATTAGAGGTGTGCACCGGAAATTTTTCGGGTTTTGTGTTTTGGTTTTGGATTCGGTTCCGCGGCCGTGTTTTGGATTCGGATGCGTTTTGGCAAAACCTCCCTTAAATTTTTTTGTCGGATGTGGGTGTGTTTTGGATTTGGGTGTTTTTTTTTCAAAAACAGCTTAAATCATAGAATTTGGGGGTCATTTTGATCCTATAGTATTATTAACCTCAATAACCATAATTTCCACTCATTTCCAGTCTATTCTGAACACCTCACACCTCACAATATTATTTTTAGTCCTAACATTTGCACCGAGGTCGCTGGATGACTAAACTAAGCGACCCAAGTGGGCGGCACAAACACCTGGCCCATCTAGGAGTGGCACTGCAGTGGCAGACAGGATGGCACTTATAAAAATTGGCCCCAAACATCACATGATGCAAAGATAAATAAATAAAAAAAGAGGTGCAAGATGGAATTGTCCTTGGGCCCTCCCACCCTCCCACCCACCCTTATGTTGTATAAACAGGACATGCACACTTTAACAAACCCATCATTTCAGCCACAGGGTCTGCCACACGACTGTGGCTGAAATGACTGGTTGGTTTGGGCCCCCACCAAAAAAAGAAGCACTCAATCTCTCCTTGCTCAAACTGGCTCTACAGAGGCAAGATGTCGACCTCATCATCATCCTCCGATTCCTCACCCCTTTCACTTTGTACATCCCCCTCCTCACAGAGTATTAATTCGTCCCCACTGGAATCCACCATCACAGGTCCCTGTGTACTTTCTGGAGGCAATTGCTGGTGAATATCTCCACGGAGGAATTGATTATAATTCATTATGATGAACATCATCTTCTCCACATTTTGTGGAAGTAACCTCGTACGCCGATTGCTGACAAGGTGAGCGGCTGCACTAAACACTCTTTCGGAGTACACACTGGAGGGGGGGCAACTTAGGTAAAATAAAGCCAGTTTGTGCAAGGGCCTCCAAATTGCCTCTTTTTCCTGCAGGTATACGTACGGACTGTCTGACGTGCCTACTTGGATGCGGTCACTCATATAATCCTCCACCATTCTTTCAATGGTGACAGAATCATATGCAGTGACAGTAGACGACATGTCAGTAATCGTTGGCAGGTCCTTCAGGCCGGACCAGATGTCAGCACTCGCTCCTGACTGCCCTGCATCACTGCCAGCGGGTGGACTCGGAATTCTTATCCTTTTCCTCGCAGCCCCAGTTGCGGGAGAATGTGAAGGAGGAGCTGTTGACGGGTCACGTTCCGCTTGACTTGACAATTTTCTCACCAGCAGGTCTTTGAACCTCTGCAGAGAGATACAACGTAGGCTTTAAACCTAGGATCGAGCACGGTGGCCAACATGTAGTGCTCTGATTTCAACAGATTGACCACCCGTGAATCCTGGTTAAGCGAATTAAGGGCTCCATCCACAAGTCCCACATGCCTAGCGGAATCGCTCTGTTTTAGCTCCTCCTTCAATCTCTCCAGCTGCTTCTGTAAAAGCCTGATGAGGGGAATGACCTGAATCAGGCTGGCAGTGTCTGAACTGACTTCACGTGTGGCAAGTTCAAAGGGTTGCAGAACCTTGCACAACGTTGAAATCATTCTCCACTGCGCTTGAGTCAGGTGCATTCCCCCTCCTTTGCCTATATCGTAGGCAGATGTATAGGCTTGAATGGCCTTTTGCTGCTCCTCCATCCTCTGAAGCATATAGAGGGTTGAATTCCACCTCGTTACCACCTCTTGCTTCAGCTGATGGAGGGGCAGGTTCAGGAGTGTTTGCTGGTGCTCCAGTCTTCGGCACGCGGTGGCTGAATGCCGAAAGTGGTCCGCAATTCTTCGGGCCACCGACAGCATCTCTTGCACGCCCCTGTCATTTTTTTTTTAAATTCTGCACCACCAAATTAATTGTATGTGCAAAACATGGGACGTGCTGGAATTTGCCCACATGTAACGCATGCACAATATTGGTGGCATTGTCCGATGTCACAAATACCCAGGAGAGTCCAATTGGGGTAAGCCAATCTGCAATGATGTTCCTCAGTTTCCGTAAGAGGTTGTCAGCTGTGTGCCTCTTATGGAAAGCAGTGATACAAAGCGTAGCCTGCCTAGTAACGAGTTGGCGTTTGCGAGATGCTGCTACTGGTGCTTTTGTTGCTGCGGGATTCAATACATCTACCCAGTGGGCTGTCACAGTCATATAGTCCTGAGTCTGCCCTGCTCCACTTGTCCACATGTCCGTGGTTAAGTGGACATTGGGTACAACTGCATTTTTTAGGACACTGGTGAGTATTTTTCTGACGTCTGTGTACATTCTCGGTATCGCCTGCCTAGAGAAGTGGAACCTAGATGGGATTTGGTACCGGGGACACACTACCTCAAGAAATTCTCTAAGTCCCTGTGAATTAACGGTGGATACCGGATGCACGTCTAACACCAACACAGCTGCCAAGGCCTGAGTTATCCGCTTTGCAACAGGATGACTGCTGTGATATTTCATCTTCCGCGCAAAGGACTGTTGGACAGTCAATTGCTTACTGGAAGTAGTACAAGTGGTCTTCCGACTTCCCCTCTGGGATGACGATCGACTCCCAGCAGCAACAACAGCAGCGCCAGCAGCAGTAGGCATTACACTCAAGGATCCATCGGAGGAATCCCAGTTAGGAGAGGACTCGTCAGACTTGCCAGTGACATGGCCTGCAGGACTATTGGCGTTCCTGTCTAAGGAGGAAATTGACACTGAGGGAGTTGGTGGTGTGGTTTGCAGGAGCTTGGGTACAAGAGGAAGGGATTTAGTTGTCAGTGGACTGCTTCCGCTGTCACCCAAAATTTTTGAACTCGCCAATGACTTCTGATGAATGCGGTCCAGGTGACGTATAATGGAGGATGTTCCTAGGTGGTTAACGTCCTTACCCCTACTTATTACAGCTTGACAAAGGCAACACACGGCTTGACACCTGTTGTCCTCATTTCTGTTAAAATAATTCCACACCGAAGAGGTGATATTTTTTTGTAATTTGACCAGGCATGTCAATGGCCATATTCATCCCACGGACAACAGGTGTCTCCCCGGGTGCCTGACTTAAACAAACCACCTCACCATCAGAATCCTCCTTGTTAATTTCCTCCCCAGCGCCAGCAACACCCATATCCTCATCCTGGTGTACTTCAACAGTGACATCTTCAATTTGACTATCAGGAACTGGACTGTGGGCAGAGCCGGCGGAACCCGCTCAGCGAAGGGATGCAGTGCAGGTAAGCGCAAGGCAGGAGAGGCGCTTTCCCTACACTGCATCCCTTCACTGTGTGCTGTTGTTGCCGGCTGCCGGCTGGCGCTGCGCCTATCACTGTACAAGCAGCGGCAGCCGGCAGCCTGGATCGCGGAACTTCTGTCCCCCAGGACTCCCCCCCACTCCAGCCCCACCTCCTCCCATCCTGTGACAGCGCTGTGACGCTAGTAAGGGGAGGTGTGGGGGCGGGACCAGCAAAGGACGACTTCGGAAGCTGAGAGCTGCAGTCACTGCTGAGTGCAGTACCGCCAGGAGCCACTAGATGCCCCCATCCCTATGGACGGAGCCATCTCATCAGCTGACAGGACTCAGGATCAGGAACAAAAGAGAGACTGCCCGAGACCAGTACAGAGGAACTAAAGTGAGTTTTCTTTTTATGTGTGATTGTCTGTCTATCTATCTATCTATCTATCTATCTATCTATCTATCTATCTATCTATCTATCTATGTGTCTGTCTATTATCTATCTAACTATCTATCTATCTATCTATCTATCTATCTATCTATCTATCTATCTGTGTCTGTCTATTATCTATCTATCTATCTATCTAATATTTTAAAGGGGGGCGCTGTCTGCCGTAATGTGTAAAAAGGTGACGCGGTCTGCCGTAATGTGTAAGAAGGGGACGCGGTCTGCCGTCATGTGTAAAAAGGGGACGCGGTCTGCCGTAATGTGTAAAAAGGGGACGCGGTCTGCCGTAATGTGTAAAAAGGGGACACGCACTGCCGTAATGTGTAAAAAGGTGACGCGGTCTGCCGTAATGTGTAAAAAGGTGACGCGGTCTGCCGTAATGTGTAAAAAGGGGACGCTGTCTGCCGCAATGTGTAAAAAGGGGACGCTGTCTGCCGTAATGTGTAAAAAGGGGACGCGGTCGGCCGTAATGTGTAAAAAGGGGACACGCACTGCCGTAATATGTAAAAAGGGGACGCGGTCTGCCGTAATGTGTAAAAAGGGGACACGCACTGCCGTAATGTGTAAAAAGGTGACGTGGTCTGCCGTAATGTGTAAAAAGGGGGACGCTGTCTGCCGTAATGTGTAAAAAGGGGACGCTGTCTGCCGTAATGTGTAAAAGGGGATGCTGTCTGCCGTGATGTGTAAAAAGGCGGACTGGCTGCCGTAATGTGTAAAAGGGGTTCTACCTGGTGTAGTGGCGCTACTGTGTGGCGTAATTTGAATAATGGAGACTACCGTAATATGAAATGGTATTATTTTGTGGCCACACCCCTTCCCCATGAAGCCACACCCCTATATTTTTTCTTTTTATGTGTGATTGTCTGTCTATCTATCTATCTATCTATCTATCATCTATCTGTATGTTTGTCTATTATCTATCTATCTATCTATCTATCTATCTATCTATCTATCTATCTATCTCATATCTGTGGAGGAGTGTATTTTAGCATAGCAGGGCTGCGATCGCTTGTGCAGCGCTGCTATGCTAACAAAGTTTAAAGCAAAACAAGACCAGCCCTGCAGCTACTCACCAGTGCGACGGATCCAGCGATGATGTTCCCGGCTGTGACGTCAGACATCCGCCCTTCATGCGTGGGACCCACCACGCCTGAAAAACGGTGAGTATCTTCCCCGGAACGCCTCCTGTCTGTCCGTATTCTTGCGATCGTCAATGCAATCACATTTCTCGCTGGCGGCGTCGCTTCCCGGCGATGGCGTGCGCCATGCGTCTGGTGCGCATGCGCAGTTCCGACCCGCTCGCACCACAGCGAAAAAACGCTGCGTGTGAACGGGTCGGAATGACCCCCAGTTTGCGGTGTAATGTGAACAAGATTGTGCTACTCTCTAGAGTAATTTGAATTGGTACTATTGTGTGGCCACACCCCACCCGCTTCTTGCGGCGTGCGACTTCGGTACGCACTGTCCCTTTATTAAGTATGGGAGGGAGGGCGCAAATTTATAGTTTGCAGGGAGGCGCCGAACACCCTTGCACCGTCCCTGACTGTGGGTGCTCCTTCCAGCACTTGCAGGGGGCGTGCAAATGGTGGAAGGAGCCACCTCTTCCCGTCCAGTGTTGGGAGTATCAGGCATCGCAACCGCCGACACAATTATACTCTCCTTGGGGATTTGTGATTTAGAAGAATGCACGGTTCTTTGCTGTGCTTTTGCCATATTAACTCTTTTCAGTTTTCTAGCGGGAGGATGAGTGCTTCCATCCTCATGTGAAGCTGAACCACTAGCCATGAACATAGGGGACGCGGTCTGCCGTAATGTGTAAGAAGGGGACACACTACCGTAATGTGTAAATAGGGGACACGCACTGCCGTAATGTGTAAAAAGGGGACGCGGTCTGCCGTAATGTGTAAAAAGGGGACGCGGTCTGCCGTAATGTGTAAAAAGGGGACGCGGTCTGCCGTCATGTGTAAAAAGGGGACGCGGTCTGCCGTAATGTGTAAAAAGGGGACACGCACTGCCGTAATGTGTAAAAAGGTGACGCGGTCTGCCGTAATGTGTAAAAAGGTGACGCGGTCTGCCGTAATGTGTAAAAAGGGGACGCTGTCTGCCGCAATGTGTAAAAAGGGGACGCTGTCTGCCGTAATGTGTAAAAAGGGGACGCGGTCGGCCGTAATGTGTAAAAAGGGGACACGCACTGCCGTAATATGTAAAAAGGGGACGCGGTCTGCCGTAATGTGTAAAAAGGGGACACGCACTGCCGTAATGTGTAAAAAGGTGACGTGGTCTGCCGTAATGTGTAAAAAGGGGGACGCTGTCTGCCGTAATGTGTAAAAAGGGGACGCTGTCTGCCGTAATGTGTAAAAGGGGATGCTGTCTGCCGTGATGTGTAAAAAGGCGGACTGGCTGCCGTAATGTGTAAAAGGGGTTCTACCTGGTGTAGTGGCGCTACTGCTGTGTGGCGTAATTTGAATAATGGAGACTACCGTAATATGAAATGGTATTATTTTGTGGCCACACCCCTTCCCCATGAAGCCACACCCCTATATTTTTTCTTTTTATGTGTGATTGTCTGTCTATCTATCTATCTATCTATCTATCTATCTATCTATCTATCATCTATCTGTATGTTTGTCTATTATCTATCTATCTATCTATCTATCTATCTATCTATCTATCTATCTCATATCTGTGGAGGAGTGTATTTTAGCATAGCAGGGCTGCGATCGCTTGTGCAGCGCTGCTATGCTAACAAAGTTTAAAGCAAAACAAGACCAGCCCTGCAGCTACTCACCAGTGCGACGGATCCAGCGATGATGTTCCCGGCTGTGACGTCAGACATCCGCCCTTCATGCGTGGGACCCACCACGCCTGAAAAACGGTGAGTATCTTCCCCGGAACGCCTCCTGTCTGTCCGTATTCTTGCGATCGTCAATGCAATCACATTTCTCGCTGGCGGCGTCGCTTCCCGGCGATGGCTTGCGCCATGCGTCTGGCGCGCATGCGCAGTTCCGACCCGCTCGCACCACAGCGAAAAAACGCTGCGTGTGAACGGGTCGGAATGACCCCCAGTTTGCGGTGTAATGTGAACAAGATTGTGCTACTCTCTAGAGTAATTTGAATTGGTACTATTGTGTGGCCACACCCCACCCGCTTCTTGCGGCGTGCGACTTCGGTACGCACTGTCCCTTTATTAAGTATGGGAGGGAGGGCGCAAATTTATAGTTTGCAGGGAGGCGCCGAACACCCTTGCACCGTCCCTGACTGTGGGTGCTCCTTCCAGCACTTGCAGGGGGCGTGCAAATGGTGGAAGGAGCCACCTCTTCCCGTCCAGTGTTGGGAGTATCAGGCATCGCAACCGCCGACACAATTATACTCTCCTTGGGGATTTGTGATTTAGAAGAATGCACGGTTCTTTGCTGTGCTTTTGCCATATTAACTCTTTTCAGTTTTCTAGCGGGAGGATGAGTGCTTCCATCCTCATGTGAAGCTGAACCACTAGCCATGAACATAGGGGACGCGGTCTGCCGTAATGTGTAAGAAGGGGACACACACTACCGTAATGTGTAAATAGGGGACACGCACTGCCGTAATGTGTAAAAAGGGGACGCGGTCTGCCGTAATGTGTAAAAAGGGGACGCGGTCTGCCGTAATGTGTAAAAAGGGGACACGCACTGCCGTAATGTGTAAAAAGGTGACGTGGTCTGCCGTAATGTGTAAAAAGGGGGACGCTGTCTGCCGTAATGTGTAAAAAGGGGACGCTGTCTGCCGTAATGTGTAAAAGGGGATGCTGTCTGCCGTGATGTGTAAAAAGGCGGACTGGCTGCCGTAATGTGTAAAAGGGGTTATACCTGGTGTAGTGGCGCTACTGTGTGGCGTAATTTGAATAATGGAGACTACCGTAATATGAAATGGTATTATTTTGTGGCCACACCCCTTCCCCATGAAGCCACACCCCTATATTTTTTCTTTTTATGTGTGATTGTCTGTCTATCTATCTATCTATCTATCTATCTATCTATCTATCTATCTATCTATCTATCTATCTATCTATCATCTATCTGTGTGTTTGTCTATTATCTATCTATCTATCTATCTATCTATCATCTATCTGTGTGTTTGTCTATTATCTATCTATCTATCTATCTATCTATCTATCTATCTATCTATCTATCTCTCTCATATCTATGGAGGAGTGTATTTTAGCATAGCAGGGCTGCGATCGCTTGTGCAGCGCTGCTATGCTAACAAAGTTTAAAGCAAAACAAGACCAGCCCTGCAGCTACTCACCAGTGCGACGGATCCAGCGATGATGTTCCCGGCTGTGACGTCAGACATCCGCCCTTCATGCGTGGGACCCACCACGCCTGAAAAACGGTGAGTATCTTCCCCGGAACGCCTCCTGTCTGTCCGTATTCTTGCGATCGTCAATGCAATCACATTTCTCGCTGGCGGCGTCGCTTCCCGGCGATGGCTTGCGCCATGCGTCTGGCGCGCATGCGCAGTTCCGACCCGCTCGCACCACAGCGATAAAACGCTGCGTGTGAACGGGTCGGAATGACCCCCAGTTTGCTGTGTAATGTGAACAAGATTGTGCTACTCTCTAGAGTAATTTAAATTGGTACTATTGTGTGGCCACACCCCACCCGCTTCTTGCGGCGTGCGACTTCGGTACGCACTGTCCCTTTATTAAGTATGGGAGGGAGGGCGCAAATTTATAGTTTGCAGGGAGGCGCCGAACACCCTTGCACCGTCCCTGACTGTGGGTGCTCCTTCCAGCACTTGCAGGGGGCGTGCAAATGGTGGAAGGAGCCACCTCTTCCCGTCCAGTGTTGGGAATATCAGGCATCGCAACCGCCGACACAATTATACTCTCCTTGGGGATTTGTGATTTAGAAGAATGCACGGTTCTTTGCTGTACTTTTGCCATCTTAACTCTTTTCAGTTTTCTAGCGGGAGGATGAGTGCTTCCATTCTCATGTGAAGCTGAACCACTAGCCATGAACATAGGCCAGGGCCTCAGCCGTTCCTTGCCACTCCGTGTCGTAAATGGCATATTGGCAAGTTTACGCTTCTCCTCAGACACTTTTAATTTAGATTTTTGGGTAATTTTACAGTACTGAACTTTAGTTTTATGGATTTTACATGCTCTCTACTATGATATTGGGCATCGGCCTTGGCAGACGACGTTGATGGCATTGAATCGTCTCTGCCATGACTAGTGGCAGCAGCTTCAGCACTAGGTGGAAGTGGATTTGATCTTTCCCTATTTCACCCTCCACATTTTTGTTCTCCATTTTTTAATGTGTGGAATTATATGCCAGTAATAATATTATTATATCAATAGCAATGGCCTACTGTACTGTACAACTATATACTGTTGGTCACCAAAATGCTGCACTGTACTACTATATATACTGCTCACAACAATGAAGCACAGATATGGAATGGATACTTGCAGTGACACGGAGCTGCAAGATACAGCAATGGCCTACTGTACTGTACAACTATATACTGTTGGTCACCAAAATGCTGCACTGTACTACTATATATACTGCTCACAACAATGCAGCACAGATATGGAATGGATACTTGCAAGATACAGCAATGGCCTACTGTACTGTACAACTATATACTGTTGGTCACCAAAATGCTGCACTGTACTACTATATATAATAATATAGTATATACTGGTCACACAACAATACAGCAGATATTGGTGGTCATTCTGAGTTGTTCGCTCGCTAGCTACTTTTAGCAGAAATGCAAACGCAAAGCCGCCGCCCTCTGGGAGTGTATCTTAGCATAGCAGAATTGCTAACGAAAGATTAGCAATTCTGCTATTAAGTATTTCCATGCAGTTTCTGAGTAGCTCCAGACCTACTCCTAGATAGCGATCATCTCAGTCCGTTTAGTTCCTGGTTTGACGTCACAAACACGCCCAGCGTCCGGCCAGCCACTCCCCTGTTTCTCCAGCCACTCCTGCGTTTTCTGCTGGCACGCCTGCGTTTTTTAGCACACTCCTGGAAAACGCTCAGTTACCACCCAGAAACACCCACTTCCTGTCAATCATTCTCCGATCAACAGAGTGACTGAAAAGCTTCGTTTGCCTGTGAGTAAAATAGCATAGTTTTGTGTGAAATTACTTAGCGTGTGCGCCCTGCGGTGCATACGCATGCGCAGAACTGCTGGATTTTAGCCTATTAGCAATTCTGCTAAAAATAGCAGCAAGCGAACATCTCGGAATGACCACCATTGAGCACTGATGATCAGGATACTGTCTAGAACTGAGTCTGACACGGAGCTGCTAGATACAGCAATGGCCTACTGTACTGTACTACTATAATTATATACTGGTGGTCCTCACAATGCAGCACACTGAGCACAGATATTTGCAGCACACTGAGCACAGATTACGGAGCTTTTCAGGCAGAGAACGTAGCCACGTCCTCTCCGTTCAATCTCCAATGCACGAGTGAAAATGGTGGCGACGCGCGGCTCTTTATATAGAATACGAGTCTCGCGAGAATCCGACAGCGGGATGATGACGTTCGGCCTCGTTCGGGTTAACCGAGCAAGGCGGGAAGATCCGAGGTTTCCTTGTACTCGTGTAAAATAGGTGAAGTTCGGGGGGGGGGGGGGGGTTCGGATCTCGACGAACCGAACCCGCTCATCTCTAGTACCAATGCAGGCTTTTCCTTGCTATCCCCCTTCCCATTTGAGTTGTCCAGAAATGGTGCTTTCAATACGTTCTGGTTTTGGCTTATAATATAAATTGATGAATTTTCTGTGTATTGTATAATAAATTTTAGAAACAAAACATACAGGTTTCTGCATAGCATACAAAGATATTTAAACTGGATTTGTTTTGACAGGACCTTTAAAAGCAATATACTGGGTTTTTTGGGGGTTTTTTTTTTACAGATTCCCTGGGAGGTAACAGCCATACCCTCATGATTGCTTGTGTTAGTCCTGCTGATTCTAACATGGAGGAGACTTTAAATACTCTTCGGTATGCAGACAGAGCCAGAAAGATCAAGAATAAGCCTATAGTGAACACGGACCCACAGGCTGCAGAACTTCACAGATTAAAGCAGCAGGTATAAATGATTGTACTTTCCAGTCGAAAGCTGACAAAGATGAAGAAACATTTTGTTTGGAATTTTCTAATTCTCTATTTCGGCTGTTTATTTTAAATGTTTTTCTTACAGGTGCAAGAACTGCAGGTCTGTTTGCTACAAGCCCATGGAGGAACATTACCTGTCTTGACAAAGTAAGAACATAAAACTTAGGCCCTCATTCCGAGTTGTTCGCTCGCTAGCTGATTTTAGCAGCATTGCACACGCTAAGCCGCCGCCCTCTGGGAGTGTATCTTAGCTTAGCAGAATAGCGAACGAAAGATTAGCAGAATTGCTACTACATAATTCTTAGCAGTTTCTGAGTAGCTCCGGACCTACTCACAGATAGCGATCAGTTCAGTCAGTTTCGTTCCTGGTTTTACGTCACAAACACGCCCTGCGTTCGGCCAGCCACTCCCCCGTTTCTCCAGCCACTCCCGCATTTTTCCTTGGCATGCCTGCGTTTTTCCGCAAACGCCGTGAAAATGCTGAGTTGCCGCCCAAAAACACCCACTTCCTGTCAATCACACTACGTACACTTCAGCATGGAAAAAACGTTGTTCGCTCGTGAGTAAATCTACTAAGTTCTTAGTAAAATTACTAAGCGCATGCGCTCTGCGTACCATGCGCATGCGCATTTTCTACCTAATCGCTGCGTTGCGAAAATAGTCAACGAGCGAACAACTCGGAATGAGGGCCTTAGTGCAGTATTTCTCAAGATTTGGCAACATGTATTTCATTAGTACTGTAGTCACTTTTCTTTTTGGACCTGAAGAAGAATTTAACATTTAATGGAGTGTGCAGTCATTGGCGATGTATGACTGTTCACATCAATAATATTTACAGTACCTCAACATTGCAGATCCTAATGTGCACCTCTATAGGGAGCGAAGGAAACATATCTGCAAAGTTGTTGGTTACAAGATGCAAGAGAATCTGTCTAAATGTAGCCGCCATCGCAGAGTACTGAATTCTCCCTAAATTTGAAAGTTCCACTTTTAAATTGCTTTTTCTTAAATGTTGTGTTACCTTTTGTTTTGATGTACAATATCGGGGGTGGGACAGTTTCAGTTTGGTGCCTAACAGAGAAGGGCACTATTTTTCAGGGACTGCTTTTAAGCAGCTTCATAGTTTTTTATTTTCACATTTATTTTACATTTACTTGAGCAGGCAGTGAGTCAGCGCTAGAGGCGCCCTCACTGCCGCTCTAATGATCCCCAGCGGCCACAGCTCTGGCGACTGGGTCAGTGACCTCGGCCGGGCTCCAGCACACAGTAGGGGAGCCTCACCTGGAAGCACCAGGGACATAGAAGGCAGCTCCCTGCTTGCTGGAAGCTGCATACATAGAGTCTGTCACAGTCGTTGGTCCTGGCAGTGGGGGCTCAAGTTGACTCCACATATGATAACAGGGCACTATACAGTTTAGCGGCTATTACCTTCGGGTTCAGGCTATACAAGGAGATAGGCTTTCCCTGTTAGCCATTCCCCCACCACCTTGGCTTATTCCTCCTGCAGGCATCCCACCACTGGGTATTCTCTCTCTCCTCACTTCATGAGTAGCTGGGCAGTCATTTTAGCATCTTGCCTGCTTCTGCACCTCAGCAGAGAGAAGCACGGAGTCTTGTCTCTTGTATACCTCATTCTAGTTAGGTTATACCAATAGCTCCTTTCTCCTTTTTGGATTGTTGATCACTATTTGCCCTATAGTCATGTGCATTGAATGCTTTGTGTGCATGTATTTGTAAGTGTCTAGGTTTGCTATATGGGAGGATCACTTCCAGTGTCGGGCATTGTCATTTGCACTTTCCATCAATCTCACGAAGGACCTCCTTCAGTCTCATGGGTGGATCATCAACTGGCATAAATCCAGGATGTAGTTATGTGACCAGCGTTCAGGAGACCGCCGGTCATAATACCGACACCTACATCCCGAACCCCCACTGTCCCGACAGTCGGCATCCCTACCAACAGGGACTATTCCCACTCGTGGGTGTCCGCGACACCTGTAGAGTGGTAATAGAACCTGTGGTGAGCGCTCGCATTTCCCCCCTGCTGGCCATCTAACAGCCGGGATCCCGATGTCTGTATTCTGACCGCTGGTCACACATACCCAACCCCATAAATCCTCCTGGACTCTGTCTCAGAAGATGCCACATTTGGGAGCTTTACTGGATTCCAGGGTCCAGTGGGTGTTCCTTCTAATCGGACAGGCTTCAGTCCCTACAGACCAAAATTTGCTCATTTTTAGATCACCATTGAGTATCAATACACTCTTGCATGCAGATCCTAGGCGCTCTAATCTCCACCTTCGACATGGTAGAGTACTGTAGGCCCAGCTTCACTCCTGTCCTCTGCAGATGGAGACTCTGATTCGGTGGAATAAGTCCCTTCTGTCGTTCAGGTCACATACTGTCGTTCTCTCCTGAAAGGTCCGTCACTCTCTCCTGTGGTGGCTCCACCAGTCCCACCTGGACAAGGGCCTCCCCTTTTTTTGTCCAGGACTGGGTCCTGCTCCCACCGACACAAGTCTTCAGGGAGAGGGGCGATGACATCCAAATAACATCTAAATAACTATCCTATAACTATTAAATTTAAAATTTTTACTACAGATACATGTTTTCTGTTGTCAACTACAGGGGTCTGGGGCATAGCCCCTGTACCTCTGGTGGATTTCTTTTTAGCTTTAGATTTACATTTGCCTTTATGAGGTTTGGGTCCCCCCCCCCCCCCCCCCCTTCCCCTTTTACCTCTATGGGTCCAGGATTTAGCTATCAGTATCTACTTTGAAGTATCTTGACTCATTTAAATTTGTCTTTTATCTGTATAATAATAATTTGTTTATTTTTGTTTATATATTATCATCAGCATTGAATAAGGGATCACTTCCCTTAATGATGATTTGACAAGCGCTTTGTAGAACCTGTTTGATCAGCGCTATGCAGAATCTGTGTGGACTACAGCATTTTACCAAACTACAATTCCCAAGATGCCCGCGGAATGGACAGCTTCAAAGATACTACAATCGGGAACTACATCTCCCATGATGCTAGAACCGGTTGCTATGATACGAAGTCCCGCAATGTCATTTCCAGCCCGTCACTTCTGGTTAAATCATAGGAACAAAAGGCTGTATGTTATCGGGTGCTAAAAGGACTACAATATTACATCATATCCGGCGGAACGGTCTTATATGGTCAATGGGTATGTAGTGTTTCACTACACCCCCCATGATCCTTTGCACCACCGTTCTTTGTGATGAATTACTACTATATAAACTACTTTAATTTATTAATTAGGATTCTGTTTGTATTGCCCCTATGATTATTAACTTAGAGATGACTTGGTGAACTTATTAAATTGTATACGGTATATGTGCTGTTTTTTATCCGGATTTTTGTGTTAATTATGATTTAATTAATGATGTCACTTCCTGCTACTCTTGTATTGGTTACCTGTAGAATAAAGATCAGGGCTATTCACAGTGCAGACATGTCTTGATAAAGGTCTTAGGACCGAAACGCATCGACTACTGTACTGTGAGTAGCTGGAAAGATAAATCTTTTATCTTATGGACATTTTTTTGCATTGATGCTCTATTTATCAACTTTGTTTTTATTACATTTTTTGTTTTTAAGTTTTGTCTTGGAACCCTGGATGTTTTATGTACCCATCTAACCTACGTATCGTATTTTTAATATTAAATGGATTTTTTTAGGACACATAGAGATTCACCCCCTCTTTTTCATTGACAAATGAATTTGCGACAAATCTACTGAAATCAAAGGTGATGATCGATGTCAGCTGATAGAAGTTCAAAGATACCTTGACAGGAGTCAACATTACCTATTTTGTGTGAGTTGGGGTACGCAATACTGACCATTTGTGGTTGTCAAGGGAAAAGATACCTTTATATGAGTCCCCATTATAGCCCTGATGTGAGTGCTGGGTACGCATAGTCGTCTTTACTTCAGCTTGGGATTTCTGAAAACGATACGAATGTATGAAGGTCTATTGCCATATAAAGATACCTTGATGTGTTTTATCCTTACTGGTCTTTGTGTGAGTGGGGTACGCCAATCCTCAGGGGGACGTGCGGAGTCGGGAAACCGGCCCCGTTGTAGAGGTTGTGTAAGGGAAGTACCATTTCATATTTTATTTTCCCGATTAGCGCACATCTTCTGGTTTAACTTTATTGTATACGCCAATCCTTCACCTTTCTGGATTACACCTGTGTCTACTTATTGGCTATAAAACAGGACTACACATTGTCTGTTTTTTCTTGGTTTTTTTTGCTCCCCTTGTACACGAGTTTGAAAGCGCTCCATTTAAAAGCTATGAGAAATCATCTGCATCCACTATCAAAGCATCACTAAAGGATCATCTCACCATTTTCCTTGGAAACAAAAGGAACGTAATTTTATTATTTATAGTTAATTTTGTATATATTTGTGTAATATAGCGCCCAGGACACATGTGGTGTCTACATTTCTATTTCCAGTCTGTTATAAATATGGTGACATTTATTTTTTGGCACCTCAGTGTGCAGGGCTGCTTTGCGCCAAATAGGTGGACCCTCCACTTTTTCTGTTTCTCTTTAAGGTGTCGACTACTTTTGTCCTGGCTCGCCGTATTCTGTGGTTGAGGTCATGGAAGGTGGACCTAGACTCCAAAAAGACCTTGGAAGGTACTCCCCTTTAAGGGGGAAGACCTTAATAAAATTGTGTCTGAGTTAGCAGCTGCTAAGACTGCTTTTCTCCCAAATACTAATCCTTCTGCACAGAAGGCAAAAGGTACCACTCTTTGTTCCTTTCGGCCTCAAGGGAAAGCAAAAGGTCTGGCATACCCGAGACAGTCTCGTTCTCCCAAAACCACAAAGCCTAAGTCTAAACAATCCTTGGTGGCCCGTCAGCCTGCTTTTAAACAAGACAAGCCTGCCGCATGACGGGGCGGGCCTCCCTCTGCGGGACCCCAGGGTGGGAGGCTGACTTCTGCAGTTCACCCAGGTCTGGTTAAAAACCACTTCAGATGCATGCATGGGTGCGGGATGTTGTCTCTAACGGGTATACAGTCTCATTCAAGAGACGTCCCCCTCACCAGTTTTGCACCACGGTTATCCCTTTCGGATCCATTAAAGGCACAAGCTCTGCAAAAGGTTGTAAGTTCCCTCCTGAATATAGGAGTTGTAGTGCCAGTACCTCTGTCCCACAGAGGCAGAGATTACTACTCGACCCTGTTTCTAGTTTCCGGCCTATACTCAACCTAAAATCACTGAACAAGTTTGTGAGAGTGTCCAAGTTCCTTATGGAATCACTGCACTCAATTGTACTGGCTATGGAACCCGGAGACTATATGGTATCCCTGGATATACAGGATGCGTACCTGCCTATTGCCATTTCGCATCAGCAGTATCTGCGGTTTGCTATTGGCGACCTCCACTGTCAGTTCCAGGTTCTGCCATTTGGACTGGCTACGGCTCCTCGGATCTTCACCAAGGTCATGGCCGTAATGACGGCCCATCTCTGTCACCAGGGAGTCAGGATCCTGATTTATCTGGACGACTTGCTGATTCTGGCAAACTCCCACGATGTCCTCCTCAGTCATCTGCAACTGATGGTAAGCTTCCTACAAGCCCACAGGTGGCTCATCAATTGGAAGAAATTCTCGCTGGTCCCAGCTCAGAGCATGGTGCACGTGGGGGCACTCCTGGACACACACAGCCAGCGACTGTTTCTGTCTCCGGAAAAAGTCTTGAAGCTTCAGGACAGGATAAGATGCTTCCTTTGTTGCCCCAGAGTGTCGATACACTTGGCGATGCAAGTACTTGGCCTGATAGTGTCGGTATTCGACATGGTAGAGTACGCTCAATTTAATTCCGCCCTCTGTAGAAGTTAATTCTTTCCAAGTGCGACAGCCTACCTCATCGGGTCAGATCTCACATGATCACTTTGACTCCGGATGTTCGTCTGTCGCTGACCTGGTGGCTACAGGAGCAGCAATTGAGCAGGGGCCATCCCTTCTGGATCCCCGACTGGGTCCTGCTGACAACGGACGCCAGTCTTAGGGGATGGGGTGCGGTGTTGGAGCAACACTCTTTTCAGGGTCGATGGATCAAGCAGGAATCACTCCTCCTAATAAACATTCTAGAGTTGCGTGTGGTGTTCAATGCATTGACTCTCGCCCTGCCTCTGGTACAGAACTGGCCAGTTCAAGTACGGTCAGACAATGCCACCACGGTGGCATACATAAACCATCAAGGCGGCACTCGAAACCGCATGGCTATGATGGAAGTGTCAAAAATATTGGCAGTGTTCATTCTGGGTGTCCTAAACTGGGAAGTGGACTTCCTCAGTCGCCAGGACGTGCACGCCGGAGAGTGGAGTCTTCATCCGGAAGTCTTTCAACTCCTAGTTGACAAGTGGGGCCTATCAGATGTAGACCTGATGCAGAGGCGTCACTGACCTCTTTTGTACCTGGTGCAGCAGGGGGCGTGGCTTCGTGGGGTGACCCACGGGAGGGGCGTGGCTTCACGGGAAGGGGTGTGGCTAATCGCCCTGACCCGCATTTTCGTCACTCCGGAGGTCCGGGAGCTGTGGCCTGCCCCCGGAGACTGGCGTGTCTGCAGTGTCAGCTCCTACATGGTGGCAGGAGTCGGGTTGCTGCTCGTAATGTTACAATGCAGCACCCGGCTCCTTTCACTGAGCAGGAACCGGCACTTTGGTGTCACCCCTCAGCGGATGACACTGCCTGGTGGCGTCTCGACATAATCACAAGGTTCCGGTATTCGAATCAAGGACCAGGTATCCTCAAGCAGCATTCGTGGATGCACTAGCAATTCCATGGAACTTTTGGCTGCCCTACGTGTTCCCTCCAGTGTAACTCCTGCCCTGGGTCCTGCGGAAGTTCAAACAAGAAGCAGGAATACTACTTCTAATCGCTCTAGCGTGGCCCGGATGGCATTGGTTCTCAGACCTGCAGAGTCTATCGACAGAGCGTACCCTTCTACTTCCTAAAGTGCCCAGATCTCCTCGTACAGGGTCCTTGTCTTTATCCGGACCTGGCCAGACTGGCTTTGACGGTGTGGCTCTTGAAGCATCACTCCTGAGGGCCAAAGGATTCTCTGAGGCGGTCATCCAAGCTATGTTGAAAGACCGCAATCCGGCATCTGCCCCGATTTATTACAGGGTCTGGAATTCTTACTTCACCTGGTGTGCTGATAAGAATTATGATGCACAACTTCCAGAATTCTGGCTTTTCTGCAACGCGGCCTGGATTTAGGCCTGCGTCTGACCGCCCTCAAGGTTCATATATCTGCCTTGTCTGTTTCGTTTCAGAGAAAAATTGCATCTATACCTGACGTTCATACATTTACTCAGGGTGTCTTACGAATTCAGCCTCCCTATGTCCCTCCTGTGGCTCCATGGGATCTGAGTGTGGTCCAGAATGCCCTGCAAGAGTCTCCATTTGAACCTCTTGAGTCGGTGGACCTTAAATGGCTCACAGCCAATGTCTTTTTTTTACTGGCTATTGCCTCTGCTAGAAGGGTGTTGGACTTGGGCGCTTTGTCCTGTCGTCCACCCTTTCTGATATTTCATCGTGTCTGGGCAGTTCTTCGAACTCACCCAGGTTATTTACCTAAGTTGGTGTCATCTTTTCACCTTAACCAAGAGATTGTGTTTCCGGCCTTTATCTCTTCTGATTTGTCCTCCAAAGAGCGGTCTTTGGATGTGGTAAGGGCTCTCTGTATATATGTGGAGAGGACTGCCTCTATCAGGTCAGATTCTCTTTTTGTCTTGTTTTGGTTTTCACAAACGTGGCTGGCCTGCGAATAAGTAAATCTTATCCAGATGGATTAGGATGGTGATTGAACAAGCTTATGCGCAGGCTGCACTCCCAGCTCCTGCTGCTATTAAAGCCCATTCTACTCGGTCTGTTGGACCTTCTTGGGTGGCCCGCCGTGGTGCGTCCGCAGAACAGTTGTGCAAGGTGACTACGTGGTCCTCAGTGAACACGTTCATTAGGTTCTATGCCTTTGATACTTCCGCCACCCAGGATGCTTCCTTTGGACGCCGGGTTCTCATAAACGCTAAGGCTTCTTTGAGGAACTGCTTTAGGACATCCCCAATATTTCCCTGTGGAACACAATGTGCCCTTCTGCAGAAAAGGAGAGTTATGGTAGACTTACCATGGTTAACTCTCATTCTGCGAGGTACATTGGGTTCCACAGGGCGCCAAACCCTGACGCACCTAGCTTCTATGGATTTGTATGGCATCAACTGCTGGTCCCTTCTCCTGTCGTGAGAATGTGGTTCTATGTGACTAACATCTGCCTTCTCTCTTACCTGCTCCTGCATTTGACTGGTTAACGAAACTGAGCTCCAGTGTCTGGAGGCAGGGTTTATAGAGGAGGCCCCAATGCATCCTGGGACAGCCTAAAGCTTTAGCCTGTTGGTGCCTCTGGATCAAGATCCACTCTACACCCCGATGTTTCCCTGTGGAACCCAATGTACCTTGCAGAAAGATATTTAACAATGGTAAGTCTACCATAACTCTCCTTTTTAAGGGACATTCTGCTAGTTGGAGGCTCTGCACTAGCAGAGATTATACCTGTTTTGCTAAAGAAGACTTAAATTGTAATGAAGTGGTGGCCTTTTTTATACCTGCTATGGCAGTGGGACTGCAGCTAAATACTGTACTACTTCTTACCTCATTTTCATACATGATAATATGGTCTGCTGAGTGTACTCACTTTCCAGTATTGACTATTGTTTGGAGAAGTTTTTCAAAATGACATCGTATGTTAGCATAGAAAAATCTTGTTTCTCAAAGAGTTGAGTTTAGTTGTATGGCTTCATCTATAACTAGTGGTGGAATGTAGTGGAGACTTTATTTAGAATGTCTTTATACTGTATGAATAGCATAACAGACAATGGTATACAGATGTAGCCAAGCTCCTGTACGTATATGCGTGCCTGCGCCTTGTTGCAGCATGGCATATTCAGTCACAGTCTAATGAATTGAGTCTCCGGCGGGTGCAATACAGGTGTTCATCGACCAGTTGCTTTTGAAAACCACCATTACGCATGTGTGAAGTCTCCATTGTAAAGTCAAACAATGCTTTTAGTTTAAGAACTACTTTATTTTAGATGATCCCTATATTAAGTAGAAATGTGAACACGGAAGATGATTTGCGCAGCGTCTCCGACGCCCGCAAAGAAAAGCACAGTTCAGAGTTCTACACAGTTCTCTAAAATAAAAAACTAATTACAATCAGCGCTATTTAGGACACACAGCACTATATAAAAATAAAAATTACAATGAGCGACATCACTATGTCACTGCAGGTGTCAGTAACCTGTCTCCGTGGCTCTCTTGGCATAGTGGTATTGCCAATGGTTACCATGCCCGTGAGCTAGGTTTCAATTCCACAAAGGACACACTTGCATTGTATATCTGTGTAAAAAGTAACATCCAAAGCTTTTTTTCTAATTTTCATAAAACAAGCTGTGGTGTTTCGTATACAGACTCGGACATGCACACAGATATATAGTAAAAAAAAAAGCTGTGGATACTACTTTTTACACAGATATACAATACAAGTGTAGTTTACTTTGTGTCCTGCATATGGGTTGTTTATTAAAACCACTTAACTGGCATGGTCAGATTTCATGCAACTGCGCAGTCCCACCCTGTCCCCCCGTTTTTGACAATGAGATCCGTTCTGCAGATGTGCATAATATAATGTTTAAATATTTAAAAAAAAATACCTTTTCAACTTTATTAAATAAAATAAATTTTAAAAAATGTTGTTAACGCTTTTGAAGGGAAAAATCGTCAGTTAAGTGGGTTCTCCTTTAGAGCACCACTGCATCTCCAACAAACTGGTGGGGTCCTCCTAGTTGGAGTATATGGATATTAGAGATGAGCGCCTGAAATTTTTCGGGTTTTGGTTTTGGGTTCGGTTCCGCGGCCGTGTTTTGGGTTCGAACGCGTTTTGGCAAAACCTCACCGAATTTTTTTTGTCGGATTCGGGTGTGTTTTGGATTCGGGTGTTTTTTTCAAAAAACACTAAAAAACAGCTTAAATCATAGAATTTGGGGGTCATTTTGATCCCAAAGTATTATTAACCTCAAAAACCATAATTTACACTCATTTTCAGTCTATTCTGAATACCTCACACCTCACAATATTATTTTTAGTCCTAAAATTTGCACCGAGGTCGCTGTGTGAGTAAGATAAGCGACCCTAGTGGCCGACACAAACACCGGGCCCATCTAGGAGTGGCACTGCAGTGTCACGCAGGATGTCCCTTCCAAAAAACCCTCCCCAAACAGCACATGACGCAAAGAAAAAAAGAGGCGCAATGAGGTAGCTGTGTGAGTAAGATTAGCGACCCTAGTGGCCGACACAAACACCGGGCCCATCTAGGAGTGGCACTGCAGTGTCACGCAGGATGGCCCTTCCAAAAAACCCTCCCCAAACAGCACATGACGCAAAGAAAAAAAGAGGCGCAATGAGGTAGCTGTGTGAGTAAGATTAGCGACCCTAGTGGCCGACACAAACACCGGGCCCATCTAGGAGTGGCACTGCAGTGTCACGCAGGATGTCCCTTCCAAAAAACCCTCCCCAAACAGCACATGACGCAAAGAAAAAAAGAGGCGCAATGAGGTAGCTGACTGTGTGAGTAAGATTAGCGACCCTAGTGGCCGACACAAACACCGGGCCCATCTAGGAGTGGCACTGCAGTGTCACGCAGGATGTCCCTTCCAAAAAACCCTCCCCAATCAGCACATGATGCAAAGAAAAAGAAAAGAAAAAAGAGGTGCAAGATGGAATTGTCCTTGGGCCCTCCCACCCACCCTTATGTTGTATAAACAAAACAGGACATGCACACTTTAACCAACCCATCATTTCAGTGACAGGGTCTGCCACACGACTGTGACTGATATGACGGGTTGGTTTGGACCCCCCCCAAAAAAGAAGCAATTAATCTCTCCTTGCACAAACTGGCTCTACAGAGGCAAGATGTCCACCTCATCTTCACCCTCCGATATATCACCGTGTACATCCCCCTCCTCACAGATTATCAATTCGTCCCCACTGGAATCCACCATCTCAGCTCCCTGTGTACTTTGTGGAGGCAATTGCTGCTGGTCAATGTCTCCGCGGAGGAATTGATTATAATTCATTTTAATGAACATCATCTTCTCCACATTTTCTGGATGTAACCTCGTACGCCGATTGCTGACAAGGTGAGCGGCGGCACTAAACACTCTTTCGGAGTACACACTTGTGGGAGGGCAACTTAGGTAGAATAAAGCCAGTTTGTGCAAGGGCCTCCAAATTGCCTCTTTTTCCTGCCAGTATAAGTACGGACTGTGTGACGTGCCTACTTGGATGCGGTCACTCATATAATCCTCCACCATTCTATCAATGTTGAGAGAATCATATGCAGTGACAGTAGACGACATGTCCGTAATCATTGTCAGGTCCTTCAGTCCGGACCAGATGTCAGCATCAGCAGTCGCTCCAGACTGCCCTGCATCACCGCCAGCGGGTGGGCTCGGAATTCTGAGCCTTTTCCTCGCACCCCCAGTTGCGGGAGAATGTGAAGGAGGAGATGTTGACAGGTCGCGTTCCGCTTGACTTGACAATTTTGTCACCAGCAGGTCTTTCAACCCCAGCAGACTTGTGTCTGCCGGAAAGAGAGATCCAAGGTAGGCTTTAAATCTAGGATCGAGCACGGTGGCCAAAATGTAGTGCTCTGATTTCAACAGATTGACCACCCGTGAATCCTTGTTAAGCGAATTAAGGGCTGCATCCACAAGTCCCACATGCCTAGCGGAATCGCTCCGTGTTAGCTCCTCCTTCAATGTCTCCAGCTTCTTCTGCAAAAGCCTGATGAGGGGAATGACCTGACTCAGGCTGGCAGTGTCTGAACTGACTTCACGTGTGGCAAGTTCAAAGGGCATCAGAACCTTGCACAACGTTGAAATCATTCTCCACTGCACTTGAGACAGGTGCATTCCACCTCCTATATCGTGCTCAATTGTATAGGCTTGAATGGCCTTTTGCTGCTCCTCCAACCTCTGAAGCATATAGAGGGTTGAATTCCACCTCGTTACCACTTCTTGCTTCAGATGATGGCAGGGCAGGTTCAGTAGTTTTTGGTGGTGCTCCAGTCTTCTGTACGTGGTGCCTGTACGCCGAAAGTGTCCCGCAATTTTTCTGGCCACCGACAGCATCTCTTGCACGCCCCTGTCGTTTTTTAAAAAATTCTGCACCACCAAATTCAAGGTATGTGCAAAACATGGGACGTGCTGG
The DNA here is from genome assembly GCF_028390025.1 of Pseudophryne corroboree. Classification (NCBI taxonomy): domain Eukaryota; kingdom Metazoa; phylum Chordata; class Amphibia; order Anura; family Myobatrachidae; genus Pseudophryne; species Pseudophryne corroboree. The sequence goes on along the minus strand of NC_086451.1, from coordinate 147,780,021 downwards.
AATTTGCCCATATTTAATGCACACACAATATTGCTGGCGTTGTCCGATGCCACAAATCCACAGGAGAGTCCAATTGGGGTAAGCCATTCCGCGATGATCTTCCTCAGTTGCCGTAAGAGGTTTTCAGCTGTGTGCGTATTCTGGAAACCGGTGATACAAAGCGTAGCCTGCCTAGGAAAGAGTTGGCGTTTGCGAGATGCTGCTACTGGTGCCGCCGCTGCTGTTCTTGCGGCGGGAGTCCATACATCTACCCAGTGGGCTGTCACAGTCATATAGTCCTGACCCTGCCCTGCTCCACTTGTCCACATGTCCGTGGTTAAGTGGACATTGGGTACAGCTGCATTTTTTAGGACACTGGTGACTCTTTTTCTGAGGTCTGTGTACATTTTCGGTATCGCCTGCCTAGAGAAATGGAACCTAGATGGTATTTGGTACCGGGGACACAGTACCTCCAACAAGTCTCTAGTTGGCTCTGCAGTAATGATGGATACCGGAACCACGTTTCTCACCACCCAGGATGCCAAGGCCTCAGTTATCCGCTTTGCAGTAGGATGACTGCTGTGATATTTCATCTTCCTCGCAAAGGACTGTTGAACAGTCAATTGCTTACTGGAAGTAGTACAAGTGGGCTTACGACTTCCCCTCTGGGATGACCATCGACTCCCAGCGGCAACAACAGCAGCGCCAGCAGCAGTAGGCGTTACACGCAAGGATGCATCGGAGGAATCCCAGGCAGGAGAGGACTCGTCAGAATTGCCAGTGACATGGCCTGCAGGACTATTGGCATTCTTGGGGAAGGAGGAAATTGACACTGAGGGAGTTGGTGGGGTGGTTTGCGTGAGCTTGGTTACAAGAGGAAGGGATTTACTGGTCAGTGGACTGCTTCCGCTGTCACCCAAAGTTTTTGAACTTGTCACTGACTTATTATGAATGCGCTGCAGGTGACGTATAAGGGAGGATGTTCCGAGGTGGTTAACGTCCTTACCCCTACTTATTACAGCTTGACAAAGGGAACACACGGCTTGACACCTGTTGTCCGCATTTCTGGTGAAATACCTCCACACCGAAGAGCTGATTTTTTTGGTATTTTCACCTGGCATGTCAACGGCCATATTCCTCCCACGGACAACAGGTGTCTCCCCGGGTGCCTGACTTAAACAAACCACCTCACCATCAGAATCCTCCTGGTCAATTTCCTCCCCAGCGCCAGCAACACCCATATCCTCCTCATCCTGGTGTACTTCAACACTGACATCTTCAATCTGACTATCAGGAACTGGACTGCGGGTGCTCCTTCCAGCACTTGCAGGGGGCGTGCAAATGGTGGAAGGCGCATGCTCTTCACGTCCAGTGTTGGGAAGGTCAGGCATCGCAACCGACACAATTGGACTCTCCTTGTGGATTTGGGATTTCGAAGAATGCACAGTTCTTTGCTGTGCTGCTTTTGCCAGCTTGAGTCTTTTCATTTTTCTAGCGAGAGGCTGAGTGCTTCCATCCTCATGTGAAGCTGAACCACTAGCCATGAACATAGGCCAGGGCCTCAGCCGTTCCTTGCCACTCCGTGTGGTAAATGGCATATTGGCAAGTTTACGCTTCTCCTCCGACAATTTTATTTTAGGTTTTGGAGTCCTTTTTTTTCTGATATTTGGTGTTTTGGATTTGACATGCTCTGTACTATGACATTGGGCATCGGCCTTGGCAGACGACGTTGCTGGCATTTCATCGTCTCGGCCATGACTAGTGGCAGCAGCTTCAGCACGAGGTGGAAGTGGATCTTGATCTTTCCCTAATTTTGGAACCTCAACATTTTTGTTCTCCATATTTTAATAGGCACAACTAAAAGGCACCTCAGGTAAACAATGGAGATGGATACTAGTATACAATTATGGACTGCCTGCCGACTGCAGACACAGAGGTAGCCACAGCCGTGAACTACCGTACTGTACTGTGTCTGCAGCTAATATAGACTGGTTGATAAAGAGAAGATGTCTATGTAACTATGTATGTATAAAGAAGACTGAAAAAAATCCACGGTTAGGTGGTATACAATTATGGACGGACTGCCTGCCGAGTGCAGACACAGAGGTAGCCACAGCCGTGAACTACCGTACTGTACTGTGTCTGCAGCTAATATAGACTGGTTGATAAAGAGAAGATGTCTATGTAACTATGTATGTATAAAGAAGAATGAAAAAAATCCACGGTTAGGTGGTATTACAATTATGGACGGACTGCCTGCCGAGTGCAGAGACACAGAGGTAGCCACAGCCGTGAACTACCGTACTGTGTCTGCTGCGACTGGATGATAAATGATATAAAAAATATATATATATCACTACTGCAGCCGGACAGGTATATATTATATATTATATAATGACGGACCTGCTGGACACTGTCTGTCAGCAGAATGAGTTTTATTTTTATAGAATAAAAAAAAAAAAACACACAAGTGAAGTCACACGACGAGTGTTTAACTTTTTCAGGCAATCACAATATAAGTATACTACTAACTATACTGGTGGTCAGTGTGGTCAGGTCACTGGTCAGTCACACTGGCAGTGGCACTCCTGCAGCAAAAGTGTGCACTGTTTAATTTTAATATAATATGTACTCCTGGCTCCTGCTATAACCTATAACTGGCACTGCAGTAGTGCTCCCCAGTCTCCCCCACAATTATAAGCTGTGTGAGCTGAGCAGTCAGACAGATATATAATATATATAGATGATGCAGCACACTGGCCTGAGCCTGAGCAGTGCACACAGATATGGTATGTGACTGACTGAGTCACTGTGTGTATCGCTTTTTTCAGGCAGAGAACGGATATATTAAATAAACTGCACTGTGTGTCTGGTGGTCACTCACTATATAATATATTATGTACTCCTGGCTCCTGCTATAACCTATAACTGGCACTGCAGTAGTGCTCCCCAGTCTCCCCCACAATTATAAGCTGTGTGAGCTGAGCAGTCAGACAGATATATATAATATTATATATAGATAATAGATGATGCAGCACACTGGCCTGAGCCTGAGCAGTGCACACAGATATGGTATGTGACTGACTGAGTCACTGTGTGTATCACTTTTTTCAGGCAGAGAACGGATATATTAAATAAACTGCACTGTGTGTCTGGTGGTCACTCACTATATAATATATTATGTACTCCTGGCTCCTGCTATAACCTATAACTGGCACTGCAGTAGTGCTCCCCAGTCTCCCCCACAATTATAAGCTGTGTGAGCTGAGCAGTCAGACAGATATATATAATATTATATATAGATAATAGATGATGCAGCACACTGGCCTGAGCCTGAGCAGTGCACACAGATATGGTATGTGACTGACTGAGTCACTGTGTGTATCGCTTTTTTCAGGCAGAGAACGGATATATTAAATAAACTGCACTGTGTGTCTGGTGGTCACTCACTATATAATATATTATGTACTCCTGGCTCCTGCTATAACCTATAACTGGCACTGCAGTAGTGCTCCCCAGTCTCCCCCACAATTATAAGCTGTGTGAGCTGAGCAGTCAGACAGATATATATAATATTATATATAGATAATAGATGATGCAGCACACTGGCCTGAGCCTGAGCAGTGCACACAGATATGGTATGTGACTGAGTCACTGTGTGCTGTGTATCGCTTTTTTCAGGCAGAGAACGGATTATAAAGTAAACTGCACTGTCCTCACTAGTAAACTCTCTCCACTCAGTCTCTACACTTCTACAGTAACAGTACTCCTCCTAGTCAGCTCCAGTAAATCTCTCTCAGTCTCTTATAATCTAAATGGAGAGGACGCCAGCCACGTCCTCTCCCTATCAATCTCAATGCACGTGTGAAAATGGCGGCGACGCGCGGCTCCTTATATAGAATCCGAGTCTCGCGATAGAATCCGAGCCTCGCGAGAATCCGACAGCGTCATGATGACGTTCGGGCGCGCTCGGGTTAACCGAGCAAGGCGGGAAGATCCGAGTCGCTCGGACCCGTGAAAAAAAACATGAAGTTCTGGCGGGTTCGGATTCAGAGAAACCGAACCCGCTCATCTCTAATGGATATATTATCGATATACATTGGAAAGGTAGTCCAGGGAGAACATCCCCTGACACTGAGCACTGTGGCTCATTAGCTGTATTGTTGTATAGCCAACTGTTAGGGTCTCCTGCCCTGTGCTGCCACGTCGTCATGGCAACCGGGAGACAAGTGCTAGTGGAGTAACCTGAGCGCAGCTGATACTCCGGTTCGGGTCTTTTGCTGTGCAGTGGTTATAGGCTCTGTGCACGGCAGGGGATCCGGTGCTGGTTTTTGTGCTCACAGTCTGTGAGGTCTGAGTGGGGCGTGGACAGCACCTGCTTTATAAGGCCTCTTTTCAGGGTAAGCAGATGCTGCTGAATCTCTGTTGGTTAGTCAGTTCATGAAAGTTAGCCAGTACTGTGTAGCTTTGTATTTGTTTGTTGCTTACTGCAAATAGGCCTGGGGATTTGGTATTACACTCTGCCAATCCAGACCTAGCAGTAAGACTGGAGTCAGTCGTTTAGCTTGCTGGGGTTCTGTTATTACTCTGTGAATTTAGCAAGTTTGCGGCTGTATTCTAACACTTGCCTGTCTAATCCTGTCTCACTGTGCTAGGTGTCAGGGGTCAGTTTAGTGGCAGTAAGCTTAAACCTGTGCACTGCAAGTGAGAATCAGGATTGTGGAGGCTCTCCTTGTGTCTATCATTCCATCTCTGACCAAGGAGTTTACTGCCACACCCGTTGGTAACCCTTTAGGGTTTTGCTGTTGCCCTTAGCAACAGCATTTCGGGTTCTCTACGTATTAAAACACAACATCTTGCTTTTTACATCTGAGCAGTTCTAATACAAGGGAGATACCCAGTTCCTTAGCCTCTGGGCTTCTCTGTTCACTGTGTGTGTATTTTGTTACCCTATCACCTTCTGTGTACGTTATGTCATATTCCCCAGTTTGTCTGTGAGTCCATTTGTTTTGCATAACAGTTCAAACACCAGTACATTCCTGCAGACACTGGAGTGCATAACAGTTCTGACACTAGTACTTTCCTGCAGGCACTGGTGTGCATAACATATTCAGCAGCCTAATACTCCTGTTGAAATTTTGTGGGAATATGGAGCATACCCCTCAAAATACGTTGCAACAGGTGGTCGATCAGGTGCAGGTCCTGACTCGACAATTTAATGATTTGTCCATTAAAATGCACACCTCCCAGGCTGCTGGCGGAGCTCCCGCAGCAGCAGCACCTGCAGGGGTTAAGGAGCCGAAAGTAAATCTCCCGGATCGTTTTTCTGGAGATCGCTCGCAGTTCTTTTGTTTCAAGGAGAGCTGCAAGCTATACTTCCGGCTTAGGCCTCAGTCTTCTGGGTCGGAGATTCAGCGGGTGGGCATAGTGATTTCCTTGCTACAAGGAGACCCACAGGTCTGGGCATATGGGTTGCAGCCTGACTGTCCGTCGCTTAAAAGTGTTGATGCTTTTTTTACGGCACTGGGCATGTTGTATGATGACCCTGACAAGACGGCCTCAGCCGAGGCTCAGATTTCGATCCTTAAGCAAGGGCGAAGGCCAGTTGAGGTTTACTGTACGGAGTTTCGGAGGTTGGCCCATGATACCCAGTGGAATGACCCAGCCCTGAGACACCAGTACCGAAGAGGTCTTTCTAACCAGATAAAGGACCAACTGGTACAATATCCCTTGCCTGATAGCTTGGATCAGCTCATGCAGTTATCCATCCGGGTGGATAGACGGTTGAGAGAGCGTAGGCTTGAAAGGGAGACTGAGATTTCCTTCCTTCCCAAGGGAACCTCAGACTCTGAGGAATTTTCTGAGGAGCCTATGCAGATTGGGGCTACCCGCCTCTCCTCGCGTGAGAAGACGCGGAGGAGACAGCAGGGGTTGTGTTTGTACTGTGGGAATAAAGGTCATGTGGTAGTATCATGCCCAGAAAAGCCGGAAAACTTCAGGGCCTGAGGGTGATGGGAAATATCCTGTCAGGCCAGAAGTCAGAATTTCCCAAGAAGACTTTTATCATTCCGGTGACCTTGAAGATCCTCGGTCAAACTGTCAAGACTGAGGCCTTTGTGGACAGTGGGGCCGACGGGGTTTTTATGGACCGCCAATTCGCCCTAAGACACTCTGTTCCCTTAGTACCCTTGGCATCGGAAATTGAGATTTGTGGGTTAAACGGGGAACCATTATCCCAAGGTAAAATTACCTCTTGCACTAGCCAGATTTCTTTGTTTATTGGAGCTACACACTCTGAAAAATTGTCCTTTTATGTGACTGTCTGTACTTTTGCCCCATTGGTGTTGGGGTTACCCTGGTTAAGGGCCCACAATCCTCAATTTGACTGGGTCTCTGGGGAGATTCTTAGTTGGGGTACTGATTGTTTCAGGAGTTGCTTGAGCCTTCCAGTCAGGCTCTCGCAGCTAAGTTTGCCAGGATTGCCAGGGTGTTATGCAGATTTTGCGGACGTGTTCTCCAAAAAAGTTGCAGAGGTACTACCTCCCCATCGCCCCTATGACTGTGCCATTGATTTGTTGCCAAATGCTAAGCTTCCCAAGAGCAGGTTGTACTCCCTGTCACGTCCTGAGACTCAGGCTATGGCAGAGTACATTCAGGAGAACTTGGCTAAGGGATTTATCAGACCTTCACAGTCTCCAGTTGGGTCGGGGTTCTTCTTCGTGGGTAAAAAGGACGGTTCGTTGCAACCCTGCATCGACTTCAGGGAATTGAACCGTATCACGATTAAAAACTCATACCCACTGCCTCTCATTTCGGTCTTGTTTGACCAGCTTCGTACTGCCACCATTTTTTCTAAGATTGACCTACGCGGTGCGTACAATCTAATCCGAATAAGAGAGGGGGATGAATGGAAGACTGCCTTTAATACCCACTCAGGGCATTATGAATATTTGGTGATGCCTTTTGGGCTCTGTAATGCCCCGGCAGTCTTCCAGGATTTCATGAATGATGTGCTCAGGGAATATTTGGATAGATTCTTAGTTGTATACTTAGATGACATCCTAATCTTCTCCCATTCCCTGGAGGAACATCGGAAGCATGTACGCTTAGTCCTCCAGAAACTCAGAGACCACCGGCTTGGGGCGAAGCTGGAGAAGTGCGAATTTGAAGTTCAGCAAATCGCATTTCTAGGATATATTATCTCCCCAGAAGGTTTCCAAATGGAGGGTTCCAAGGTACAGGCAGTCCTGGATTGGGTGCAGCCCACTAGTTTGAAGGCGCTTCAGCGTTTCCTGGGCTTTGCGAATTTTTATAGACGATTTATCGCTGGATTTTCGTCTATAGTGGCGCCCTTGGTGGCACTCACTAAGAAAGGGGTGGATGTTGCTCACTGGTCTTGTGAGGCTAAAGCGGCTTTTGCCCGTCTCAAAAGGGCATTTGTTTCGGCCAAGGTGCTGCGACACCCAGATCCAGAGCGTCCTTTTGTGGTGGAGGTGGATGCCTCTGAGATGGGTATTGGGGCAGTGCTTTCTCAGATGGGAGTGTCTGATAATCGCCTTCATCCCTGTGCTTACTTTTCCCGTAAATTTTCGCCTGCCGAGATGAATTATGACGTGGGTAACCGGGAATTGTTGGCTATTAAGGATGCACTCGAGGAGTGGAGACACTGGCTTGAGGGGGCTAAGTTTGTGGTCTCAATTCTCACTGACCATAAGAATCTGGCATATTTAGAGTCAGCGAAGCGTCTCAATGCCAGGCAGGCACGATGGGCTTTGTTTTTTGCTCGCTTTAATTTTTTGATAACATATCGCCCTGGGTCAAAAAACATCAAGGCTGATGCGCTCTCGCGGAGTTTTGCTCCAATCCAGGAGACCACCGAGGAGCCGTTGCCCATTGTTTCCCCATCATGTATTAAAGTGGGCATTACCCAGGACCTCTTATCATTAGTCCTTAGAGCACAGGAGCAGGCTCCTCCAGACCTTCCGGTAGGTCTTTTGTTTGTGCCTCCTAGGTTAAGACAGCGAGTGTTCCTGGAATTCCATGCCAAGAAGTCGGCAGGTCACCCGGGTATTGCCAGAACTCGGGAGTTGCTATCTAGGGCGGTGTGGTGGCCCTCGGTGGCTAAGGATGTGGATCAGTGGGTTCGGGCATGTGACATCTGTGCCCGAAATAAGACTCCTAGAGGGGTTCCTGTTGGCCCATTACATCCACTCTCTATCCCATCTAAGCCATGGACCCACATTTCAATGGATTTTGTGGTGGACTTGCCCAAATCCTCGGGGATGACAGCCATCTGGGTTGTCGTTGACAGGTTTTCGAAGATGGCGCACTTCGTTCCACTGGTTGGGCTGCCATCAGCCAGACGCCTGTCTGAATTATTTATGCTGCATGTTGTGCGTCTCCACGGGTTGCCACTTGATGTGGTCTCTGACCGCGGATCCCAGTTTGTGGCCAAATTCTGGAGGGCATTTTGTTCCGATCTCCAGATTTCTGTCAGCTTGTCGTCAGGCTACCATCCGCAGTCTAATGGGCAGACTGAAAGGGTGAACCAGTCCTTGGAGCAGTTCCTCAGGTGTTATGTCTCCAAGTGTCAGACTGACTGGGTTGCTCATCTGTCCATGGCGGAGTTTGCCTATAACAACGCGGCTCACTCTGCTACAGGGATCTCTCCCTTCCTTTGTGTGTATGGGCATCATCCTAAGGCCAATTCTTTTGACCCCCTGGACTCCACGCCTGGTGGTTCCTCTGTGGTTTCGGTCCTTAGAGGTATTTGGCGGAAAGTGAAGAAAGCCCTTGTGTCTGTGTCATTAGTGACCAAAAGGGTTTTTGATAAGCGGAAAAGACCCTGCAGCTTCAAATTAGGAGACTTCGTCTGGTTGTCTACCAAGAATTTGAAGTTGAGACAGCCATCTCATAAGTTAGGGCCCCGGTTCATCGGCCCTTATAAGATCACCAGGGTTATCAATCCGGTGGCTTTTCAGTTAGATCTGCCCCGTTCTTTGGGTATCAATAAAACATTTCATTGTTCCCTTTTAAAACGGGCGATTAGTAATCCTTCTTCCAGTGGAAGACCTTCCCCTCTTCTGATACGTGGCCAGAGGGAGTTTGTTGTTGAAAGGATTCTTGACTCCAAGGTGGTTCGGGGTCGGCTGTCATTTTTGGTGCACTGGAAGGGGTATGGCCCGGAGGAGCGGTCGTGGGTGCGCAGTTGTGATCTTCATGCCCCCAGACTGATACGCTCTTTCTTCTCGCAGTTCCCCGATAAACCCGGTGGTAGGGGTTCTTTGACCCCTCGTCAGAGGGGGGGTACTGTTAGGGTCTCCTGCCCTGTGCTGCCACGTCGTCATGGCAACCGGGAGACAAGTGCTAGTGGAGTAACCTGAGCGCAGCTGATACTCCGGTTCGGGTCTTTTGCTGTGCAGTGGTTATAGGCTCTGTGCACGGCAGGGGATCCGGTGCTGGTTTTTGTGCTCACAGTCTGTGAGGTCTGAGTGGGGCGTGGACAGCACCTGCTTTATAAGGCCTCTTTTCAGGGTAAGCAGATGCTGCTGAATCTCTGTTGGTTAGTCAGTTCATGAAAGTTAGCCAGTACTGTGTAGCTTTGTATTTGTTTGTTGCTTACTGCAAATAGGCCTGGGGATTTGGTATTACACTCTGCCAATCCAGACCTAGCAGTAAGACTGGAGTCAGTCGTTTAGCTTGCTGGGGTTCTGTTATTACTCTGTGAACTTAGCAAGTTTGCGGCTGTATTCTAACACTTGCCTGTCTAATCCTGTCTCACTGTGCTAGGTGTCAGGGGTCAGTTTAGTGGCAGTAAGCTTAAACCTGTGCACTGCAAGTGAGAATCAGGATTGTGGAGGCTCTCCTTGTGTCTATCATTCCATCTCTGACCAAGGAGTTTACTGCCACACCCGTTGGTAACCCTTTAGGGTTTTGCTGTTGCCCTTAGCAACAGCATTTCGGGTTCTCTACGTATTAAAACACAACATCTTGCTTTTTACATCTGAGCAGTTCTAATACAAGGGAGATACCCAGTTCCTTAGCCTCTGGGCTTCTCTGTTCACTGTGTGTGTATTTTGTTACCCTATCACCTTCTGTGTACGTTATGTCATATTCCCCAGTTTGTCTGTGAGTCCATTTGTTTTGCATAACAGTTCAAACACCAGTACATTCCTGCAGACACTGGAGTGCATAACAGTTCTGACACTAGTACTTTCCTGCAGGCACTGGTGTGCATAACACCAACACACAAATAAAACTTTTTGTACCATATATTTTGTGCACCCTCTTCATTTGTATACTTAGATTTCATTAAGCCCCTCTTCTTCTGCTGTTGCTGCTTTGTATCATCCTTCACACATTGTCACAAACCGGGGCACCCAAAAGTCCCTGGGTCTGTTCCCTAACATTGCTCTGACAAATAGAGTAGTGTAGTTTTTTGCAAACTGCTTGATCTTTTTTTTGTTTGCCACTGTTGTCTTGAAGCTTTGGAGAACGATTTATCGATAAGTAGACCTAGTTTGTTTCAAGAAATAAAGTGAACAGATGTGAGAAAATTCTCTTTAGATTTTATTGGCAAGTGAATAACTACATTTGAACTGTTGTAATTCTTCCTATGTTTTTAGCATGGAACCATGTCAGAATTTGCAGTCTCTTATGGTGAAGAATAAAACTCTGGAGGAGGAAAATGGAAAGCTGAGTAGAGAACTGAGTGAGGCTGTAGAACAGATTATTCTGGTGAGCTGAGCCCTGTAGGGTCTCTTATTGACATCCTTCACCTTTTCCCATTGTTTTGTTTTTTGTTTGTATTTTGCTTTTTTCTGCACAAATACCTACTGAGAGAAATGTACTTTATAAATTCATCATAACTTGGATATAATACCCTAAATGTTCAGTAATGTGTACTCAACACCATATTGACATTTATTTTCTTGATTCCGGAAAGTTGGCAATGGGGGTCATTCCGAGTTGATAGCTCGCTGCCTTTTTTCGTAGCGCAGTGAACAGGTTACAACTGCGTATGCACCGCAATGCGCATGCACATCATACGGGTACAAAACGGATCTTTGCTGGGCGATGGATTTAACGAAGAATCCATTCGCACAGCCGGTCGCAAGGAGATTGACAGGAAGAAGGCGTTTATGGGTGTCAACTGACCGTTTTCTGGGAGTGTTTGGGAAAACGCAGGCGTGTCCAGGCGTTTGCAGGGCGGGTGTCTGACGTCAATTCCGGCACCAAAAAGACTGAAGTGATCGCAAGGACTGAGTAAGTCCAGAGCTACTCTGAAACTGCACAAAATGTTTTTGCAGCGCCCGGCTGCACACTCGTTCGCACAGTTGCAAAGCAAAAACACATTCCCCCGTGGGCGGCGACTATGCGTTTGCACGGCTGCTAAAAGTAGCTAGCTAGCAATCAACTCGGAATGACCCCCAATGTGCTGTAGTTCATATAAGAAATGTCACTCCTATTGCTATTTGCATTGTTCCTTACAGACTGAGCAGAAGAATGATAAACTGCTAAATAAGATGGAAGAGTTAAGGCAACATGCAGCGTAAGTATTATTTCAATACTAAACCTATAATGTTAAAAGATAAAGGGCTCCAGTATTTTGTTTTCAATTATGACTTCTCCTTATTCCTGATCTCAGATGCAAGGTTGACTTACAGCAGTTACCTGAGACCCTAGAAGACCAGGAGCTAAAGGAGAACTTAGAGGTCATTCGGAACTTAAATCAAGTCATTGTGCACCTTCAGGTGAGGCTGCTTTTTTATTTATCTCTCAAAGTCTTTCATTTGAAATAACTGGATGTGGTCAGTATCCAGGCGGTTGTCATCCTGACGGTAAGTACTGGGGTTAGGCAGTGGAATGGGGGGAAGGGGCCTTGGTGTGCTTAGGTTGCAGGAAGGGTTAGGAGTAGGGGTACAGTTAAAATTCCCACCGGGAACCATCGGGATTTTGAACATCGGGATGCAGCTGTTGGGATCCTGACTACTGGGAGTTATGATACTGTCCTGAAATAAAATCTTGCATTTAAAGCCTATTATATTTAATAGCTATTGCTCTTACAATCAATACAATATGAAGCATTTTTTGTTTGTAGTCTCTCTCTATCCCTCTCATACAATTAATGTCTATGTCTATGTCCATGGTGGGTGTCTGATTTCTGTCTGTCTGGGCTGATCTCGAACCGCTGGTTGGATTTTGGTGTGGTTTTCAGAGTTTTATACAGCATTTGTCGAGGAAGGTTTAGATGTATGAAACCTTAATCTACATATGACTGTCACGTCTAGCAAAGTTTGAGGATCCGGCAGCTGAGACTTGCCCGAGGAGGTAGTTGGCTGTGGGTGAACAAGAAGAGGGGGTTGGATATAGTTCCTTCGCATGGGACACGGAGCAATGAAGAACGTAGGCGGGGTTGAGAGTCAATAAATAGTATTTATTATGTACAGGGCTGAGGTAAAGAACTGTGGCTGGAGCACGATGGTTAAAGAACGTAGTTGCGGATAAAGAACTGCAGGTTGTGGCTTGAAAGACGAGGTTGTGAATAAAGAACTGCGGAACTGTGGATAGTGGTTAAAAGACGTGGCTGGAGGCAAAGAACTGTGGACTGTGATTTGAAAGACGAGACTGTAGATGATGAACTGTGGAACGGTGGATGGTAGTTGAAGACATGGCTGGAGACAAGGACTGTGGTTTGGAGGATGAGGCTGAAGATAATCTGCAGGTTGTGGTCGGTGGTGCAAAGACGTGGCTGGTGAAGTAGATCTGTGGAGTGGCTTGAAAGACTAGGCAGAAGACCCGGGGCCGACTGTGCCCAAAGAGTCTTACTGGACCGGGTTTTCCAGTAGTGCTTCCACAGGCAGTAGCAGGTTAGGAACGGCAGGACTGCAGCAGCAACAGAGAACCGACCAAGCAGGATCAGGAGTAACCATAATACGACAAGGATCCTGGGAGCACAGGCTAAAGCACCTACAACAGGGTTGTAACTTGAAGCACTGGCGTTCCTGTCCTAAACCAGCCCCCTTTTATAGGGAGAGCTTCACCTGGATTGGCTGGAAGAAACAGGAAACAGGAAAGTAGATAAAGACAACCTTTCTGTCAAACTGACAGGTGGCACACCCCCTTTCTCCTAGGCTCCACCCCCTTTAATATTAAATGATAGTGTTTGATATCGCTTTAATATAACATTTTATATAAAATTTTATATTAAATTTATAGTGTTCGATATTAAACCGTATTAAAAGATAATGACTTTGAAAAGAGTGTCACGCAACACCAGTCGCAGTGTCACGCAACACCAGGCGCAGAATGCGCAATAAAGATCACAAACCAGATTGTGATGAAAAAATTCACTATTTTGACTAGTCTGTACACTTTCAAACATTACTTTGTTATAGTTCACACATTCCAACAATTTAAACATCACGCTTGGTACACATGGTACAGTTTTAAAAAGCATAATGACTAATGACCATGTCCATTTTCTTAAATGTACGGAAGCATCACACATGGCACTAATTTAAAAACATATTGATTTTAATGACCAGGCGTGATAAATGATGACAGCACATTTTAAAAATCCACAGATCTACGGACTACAATATGACCATGTCCATTTTCTTTGTTCGTTGATGGGTTTTCGAACCATTTGTGCTATATACAAACCATCAAGCCGGAAGAGCCCACAAAGAAATACATCTTTTATGATTTTGAGTGTATGCAGGAGACGGGTGTGCACATACCAAACTACTGTTACGCTTTAACATTAACGGGGGAGAAAGACTGGGAGTTTAAGGGTGTTGCGTGTATCGAAGACTTTGTAAAGACGTTCATGAAACCAAAATTTGAGCATTACACATTCATAGCCCATAATGCAGGTCGCTATGATGCGTATTTTGTGCTGCGCCAGCTGATTAAGGAGAAATTAAAGATGGAATTATTATCTAGAGGCGGCAACATAATGTGCATCACGGTAAAAGATTTGAAGATAAGATTTATCGACTCTTTAAATTTTTTACCCATGCGGCTTAGCAAGTTACCAAAGGCGATGGGGTTTGACGGTACCAAAGGTTATTTCCCACATTTTTTTTACACAGCTGATAACCAAAATTACATAGGCGCTATGCCATCAATAGAGTATTTTGGTCCACAATACATGATGCCTGATGAATTATCTGAGTTTACAGCCTGGTATAAACAGTATGTACACAAACCGTTTAACTTTCAAAAAGAGCTCGTACGATATTGTAAAGAAGATGTGAAAATATTACAAAAAGCTTGTGATGCTTTCAGATCGGCTGTTATAGCCATGACAGAACAGGAATTTCTAATAACAAAGAAAAAAAAAAAGGTTGTGGTTAAACGTCACATCGAAGCTTTTCAATTAGTCACGTTGGCTTCCGTATGCATGGCCATGTACCGTTGTAAATTTTTACAGGAAAAGACACTGGCCCTTGTACCGGGTGATAACTATCACAAGACTCAGAAGCGTTACTCAACGCCAGCCATACAGTGGTTAATGTACATAGAACACAAAGAAGGTGTGAGTATAAGACACGCTTTACAAGGGGGTGAGAAGAAAGTTGGTAAATACAGCCTGGATGGTTACGCCGTGATTAACGGCACACCCACTGCTTTTGAATTCCAAGGTTGTTTTTATCACGGCTGTGGTGCTTGTTACAACGCCGATGATAAAAACAAACTGACTAAAACAACCTACGGTCAATTACACCACAAGACGCAGGTAAAGTTGCACTACCTTAAACGTTGTGGATTTCAGATACGTGAAATCTGGGGTTGTGAATGGAAGTCTATGCTAGATTCTGATGCGGATCTACAGGCTTTTCTGAAGGGTAAAGAATTACCCGAACCCTTGGAGCCGCGTGATGCTCTTTATGGCGGGCGCACAAACGCCATAAAGCTGTATCACAAAACAGGCTGTGATGAAAAAATTCACTATTTTGATTTCACCAGTCTGTACCCGTATGTTAACAAAACCAAAACGTATCCTATACAGCACCCACGCATTATTTATAAGGATTTTGGTGATGTCACAAAGTATTTCGGTTTTGCCAGGGTTAAAGTTTACCCACCTCGTGGCCTATTCTTTCCGGTTCTGCCGGTTAAAATGGGCGGCAAGTTAATGTTTCCATTATGCGCTGAGTCTGGACAGACTGAGCCGTGCGTTCATGATTCAGAAAAACGTGCACTCATCGGTACATGGTGTACCGTGAAACTAAACTTGGCTGTAGAAATGGGGTACATGGTGTGTAAAATCTATGAGGTGTGGCATTTTGATGAGAGATCTGACAAATTGTTTTCAGGCTACATTAAAACGCACCTCAGGGATAAACAAGAGGCATCTGGTTATCCCGAATGGTGTACAGACGCCGAGAAACGCCAAGAGTATATAGACACCTATCAAAAAAATGAAGGCGTGTCTTTCCGACCCGATCACATAGAAATCAACCCCGCTAAAAGACAAATTTCAAAATTGTTTTTAAATTCCTTATGGGGTAAATTTGGTCAACGTAGCAACATGCCCAATACGTGTCTAGTGACCGATCCCGACAAACTTTTTGAATACGCGTTCTTACCGTACTATGACGTGTCCGCTTTGGACTTTGCTGACGATGATACAGTTATGGTAAATTGGAAGTATGCCAAAGATCATTACACCAGGGGCGCAATTTCAAATGTAACTATAGCCATCTTTACAACTGCTTATGCACGTGTTGAACTGTACAAACTACTGTATAGATTACAAGATAGATGTCTTTATCACGACACAGATTCTGTAATTTTTGTCAGTAGACCCAGTGACTGGAGCCCGCCATTGGGTGATTATTTAGGCGAGTTGACCAGCGAACTACCCACAGGCACCCATATAACAGAATTTGTCTCAGCCGGTCCCAAGTCATACGGCTATCGACTAAACAACGGAAAGACCTGTTTAAAAGTTAAAGGTATAACGCTCAATGTTGATAATGCGCAGCACGTTAACTTTGACAGCCTAAGAGAACTGGTCTTAGATTATCCTTTAAACCCCGAAGGCGATGACCAGAAAAAGGTTGTGATCCGTCAACCCGGTATAGTACGTGTGAAAAAGTGCTGGCAGATAGAGACGCGTACTTTGCAGAAGACGCAAAGGTGTGTTTATACTAAACGGTCTCTTACGGACAACTTCACAACACTGCCGTTCGGCTATTAAGATGGACACCAGATTTCAGCACCCTTTCTCATGTATTTTAGCGGGTCCGTCCAATTCGGGTAAAAGTTATTTTGTGAAAACGCTGTTGCAACACGCTGCAACACATATGACTCATGTACCTGATAATGTTGTTTGGTTTTACACCTGTTGGCAACCTATATACGACCAACTTCTGTGTGATTACCCCGGTACGCGTTTTATAGAGGGCTTACCAGAGTCTTTTAGCGATGATCAACTTTTCCCCCCTGATAAGATTGATTTAACAGTGATTGATGATTTGATGGACGCAGCAAGTAATAATTCTGAGGTTGAGAAAGCTTTCACAAAGTATGTACACCATCGTAATCTCAGTATCCTGTACCTTGTCCAAAACATATTTTGTCAAGGTAAAAAGAGCAGAACTATACATTTAAACACAAAATATATGGTCCTGTTCAAAAACCCCAGGGATAAAATGCAGGTGGGCATTCTGGCTAGACAAATGTACCCATCGAAACATCGTTTTTTTCTCGAATCCTATGAATCCGCGACGGCTGCCCCTTATGGGTATTTACTGGTTGATTTAAGAAACAACGCTCTTGACGATTATCGTTTACGAAGCGGCTTATTCCCACCAGACACGCCTGTTGCTTTTGTTATTAAGAAGCGTGGTTCTATAAAGCTATAACCGTACAACCTTTAGTCATTTGTTGTCATTCTAACAACGGTGAACATGTCGGGACGGATAAGACATAATTGGGTGCTTTTAAAAACGTTAATTAAAGCAACACCAATCCAAAGAAATGCTATTTTATCCAACGCTTCAAACGATTTAGTCACGGCTATTTGTGAGATAGCGCTCAACACGCTTAAAGGTAAAATACCGCTGTCTCAACGACAGTTGAACTACCTTAAAAAGAAGCGAGCGTTTATAAAATCACTTTATAATAAGAAATGTGCCATTGGAAAAAAGAAGAGGTTGGTTAAACAGTCGGGTGGTTTTATCGGTTCGCTGCTTGGTTTTACTATACCGCTAATTACAGGACTATTGTCTAATCGCTGATGGAGTACGCTGAGAAAATGTATCTGGTGCCTCAGAATCAGATAGACCGTTTACATAACAAACCGAACAGCGACGACATACGTAAAACAGCAACGCACGGTCTAGATGTAGAGATCGTGAAAATACTACAGAATAATGATTTATCAGAATATGAAAAAGCAAAGCGATATACAATGTTGTTGCAGAGATATCTGGTGTTGAGTAAACAGGCTGATAGTGAAATGTCAACTTTAGCTCTTTTATCACCCGTTGCAAAATCTGTTGATGAATCAAATAACACGACACAACCTGTTGCGCCCGATGCTGTTTATCATGAGCTTTTGAGCGGTGTTAATGACCGGTATAAGAAAAACTGTGAAATACTATTGAGTAAAATGACACGCTCTAAACACATCACAGACTGGAACAGTAAAAGGGAGTTTCTGTACAAAGGCATCGCTGTGCCTGGTTCCAACATGTTAGATTTAGTAAGAAGCATCACGCAAAGCCACGGTGTGTCGATCCGTAATATACCGAATGGGTGGCCTGAATTTATGCGGGCAATGTCTGAATTAAATATTCCCTCAACCGTCATAGCCAATGCTGCAAATAGAATGTGCTTAAAACGCTTAAAAGCTGAGACGCAGGAGGCCTCTGATAGTGCTGTGACATCGCCCATGTTGTTACAAACCCTTAACAAAGGTCGAATAAATGTTTTAAGTCCCCCAGGTTTAACAACACCGCACGGTTACTTACTGCCTAGGAAAAGATCCGTAAATCTATTTCAGGATTCACAGTGGCTGAAACTATAACATATAACTAACTTATAATATTTTTATACACTGTATTTTGTGTTGGTATTTTGCGTCACAATGTTTAACTTATGTCAATAATATTTTATGTAATGTTTTAAATGCTTCTTTACCGTGTTATTATATATATATATATATATATATATATATAAATAAAATATGCTTATGCTTTATAAAACAACGTTTTGTTCTTTGTTTCTATTGCTGTAAACGGAAGAAATTTCAAGCACGCGATATAAAGTTTAATAAACAACGTTGTTTATTAGAAAAACATCATAGATATGATGCGTTGTACATAAAACGTATCAAACAGAATGTTGATTACAAGTTACACAAACAATACAACGTTGTGCGTAACACGCTTCACACACAACGTTGTGCGTGAAACGTTTTATGTACAACGTGCCATAGTTATGACGCGTTGTACATAAAACGCTTCACGCACAGCGTTGGTTACAAGTTACACAATTCTGTATATATCTATATGCATAATGACTCAGACAATGGCTTCTTGGGAGTCGTCTTACAAAATTTGAAACAAAACAATCATTACGTTTTGTGTCATCACTAAAACGGGCCAGTACATCCACATATTTGTATTTTTTACACATGTAAAATATTAAGTATATGCAATATTGACCGCAAACGGTGCTGTTAAAATTTTGCAACTGCTTATTTTGGTGATAAACACTTTTTGAATTCAAGTTTAAAAAATGTATTATTGCTTTTGGGAATAGGGGGCTGTCAGGGGCTAACCCGTAAGAATCAAAAAAGTAACATTCACGCTGTTCGTTAAAATAAGCGGCCAACCAGTGCTCACCCGGCTGCCCGCTGCTGTGCGTATTGATTACAAACGCGCAGGGGTATTGCGACAGTTTACTGACCGGTAACATATCGCACGGATACGTTCCTTTAAAAATATGCCTTGTGCTTTGCACGGCGTACAGAATACAGTTTATCTGTAATGTGTTCATTTTTTCAGCAGCGTAGTGTTAGTTTATTTCATTTATAGATAATCGTACAGCACATCGCGCCTTTGATTAATCTCGATGATGTTATCAAATAGAGCGTATATTATCACATTGACTGTCCGGTCCAACGCTTCTGCAAAGCGGAATTCGGCACGTAGATTGCCTGTTCTTATCAGGGAAAGGTGTTCTCCACACTCCTGTTCTGGTGAAAGGTCAAAAGCAAATAGCGTGTAGCCCCTGAGGTACTCTTCGCGGTCAATCAGTATACCATTGTCAGATTTCTGCTTATTTGTGATCTGTATGAGTGACATATACTCTCTTACAGCATTACCGCGTTCAAAGTCGGGTTGAAATGGCTTGGCGGGGTGCGGCGTTCCATCCAGATAAAGGGACGCAAAACTTACATTTTTATGTTCAAAGCAAAGGGGGTTCCGGTTATGGATTCCTGAAAATGATTCGTTATCCACAAAACCGGCTATAACTGTTTTCGGCACTTGTCCTAAAAATAGATTTTCTAGATTAAATACTCTACTGCCTGTTGGTACGCTGTAGATTTTCATCCCAACGCGGTCAATCGCGTATTTCGCGTTACCGTTTAACAGGGCCTGCGCGTGCCCAATCCGCACGGCCGGTGAGACCTGAACTCTTTTCACGAACAGGGATGCCGCTGTGATCTGTATTTTAAAGGCATCCGCCTCAGACGACATTAAGCAGAATGCGTCTTTGTTTCTGGTTAGTTTAATCTTCAGATCAACGGCGTTTAAAATTAGTTTATGTTGATGGAAAAGGTCGCAGTGAAGCGGTCCTAGCAGTTCAACAGTGCGACTCTGCTCTGTTGCTCCAGCTCGTTTTTTGAACCCCGTATTCGGCCCGTCCAGCGCCGTGTTGTTAAATTCACCAGCCGCATCTTTGTAAAATAATCCTGTTGTGTGTTTTGTTGACAATGCATCCGAGCTGTAATTCAATATAGTCTCAATGTACGCGCGGTATGCGTAAAGATTGTTGGATTGTGATATGAGCCTGTCGCCCAAAGTTACATCCACTTGGTTGAATAAAGTCGCTATTGGGTAATTAATAAGTGCGACTCGCGCACCTTGCGGTATCGGCGTGTTATCGGTTCGTACGATCTTGCATGTCACGTACAACAGCGTGTTGTTCAGATCGTAGTAGTGTTCACCGCTGGCTGCTATATAAAATTCAAGCGGAGCTGTGTCGGATAACGCCGCTAAAGGTTGAACTTCGACGTATAGACTTTTCTCTATGCTAGTTTGTGTTGGGGGTACGTCAAAAAGATCCAGCTCTGTTTTTGCACATTCAACGGATTCGTGGTGTATGAAAGACATGTTTAAAAAATATCACCAACGGCGCTCTTCGGCTTTCTCTTCTTCTTTGAGTTGCGTCGTCTCTGTTTTTTATTTAAAAAGGGTATGTCCCAAGGCGGAAGCGCTATCATACGCTTCCATTTTCTTTTAGACACGCCTTTTCTTGTATATATTAGTCCTGAACCGTCTTGCTTTGCTTGGTTCGCCTCGTGTATCTTATTCACCACAGCCGTTGTGGCTTGCCCGATAACATCTTTCGCTATATTACGAACCGCTGTCTTCATATGCGGTTTAGCCAACTCTAAACCTCTCCGGAAAAGAGGAACAGCTTTTCTGAAAAGACTTTGAAAAATACCGCCTAAACCGCAGCCGTACATGTATGCGCTGCCGTGAAAACCTGGTAATCCATTATCGGCTTGAGATTTATAATATTGCGCATAGAGGCCCGGATCGCCATAATTTTTAACAGCGACCATTCTGCTTAGTTAATAAAATTCAGTTTTGCGGCGTCTGAAGTGTAGCTTCACGATCGCTTTCCCAAACTTAAATGCCATGTTCTCGTTTTGGTCGTTCTTTATCTCTATGGCTATCGTGTCAAAATGTGTTTTGCACAATGGTACGTAATCGGGCTTCTCGTATCGTATTGTGACAACCTCATTGTTATAACCCTTCATTTCATCAGTGCGAAGTAGCGGCACATAACTATCCCCGACCCGTTGGTGTTCGATAATGTCTGTGTACACGTACATCGTATATTGGCCGCCTTTGATGTCGGCGCATGGTTTAGAAATATTAGTTTTAGGCTGTAAACCCAGTATCCATGTCAGCTTAGAACCGGCGTGGATTTTATACAACAGTTTACTGTCGCATGTTACAACGCGTGCAAATGGATCATACGTTAGTCTTAATCCAACGTCCAGTTTCAGTTGTACAATTTCAGCGTTGATTACGTTCAGTAACGCTTCGATTGTTTCATAAAAACCGGGTTTAATGCACAAACTCGCGACTCTCGCCACCGGCTGGTCCGCCGTTCCATCCCATGATAATTGCAGTCTACAATCTTGTAAATCCAATGTATTCCACGTATGCGGGTATTGTATCTCAGTAAGTGCTACTTCCCATTCGCCATTTAAGTCTATCGGTTTAGCCAACTTTGTCGTATAGTTAGAAATCTTATTTTGCGGGAAAGTAACAGCCGATGCGTTGCTGGGTAAGGTTATGTAGAATGCCTTGTCATCCATCGCTCGTCTTGTTTAGATACTGATGAGCTTTATATGTCTTTTATCACCGATGCTGCGACCCAACTGTTAAATTTTGCGGGGTACCCGCGCCACTTGACTAACGCGTATTTACGGCCTCTGACCGTCTTATTTTTTAAAATCTTTTCCACTTTGTAAACTCTGTTATAGTTTTTTGGTATGCTTTGAAGCTCTTCGGGATAAAAACTACCTGTTATAACTTCACCGTACAGATCTGCCAACTTATAAAGCGGTTTAAGCCCTTTAGTGTTCACACTATGTACAACAAAAATCTCCTCAGAAAAGCTCTGTTCGTAACCTTTCTGAAATATGTCCTTATATTTAGAAATACGGACGTGGTCACCGATTCCTAAACAAACGGGGGCTTTCTTACTTCTAAAGTAATCACCGTAGGTCGTTTTGAAGACACTCAATGCGTTAGAGTCATTCACATCGTTTGGAGCGCACTTAATCGTTCTATGGTATGTGTTATTATAGCTGCGTATGAAGTCTTGTAAAACATCTATATATCTGTAGGTATTCTTTGCCGTGAAATAGCGCCACATGCGTGTTTTTAAAGTCCTATTGAAGCGCTCTATAACAGCCGCTTTCACATCGTTATTGGTCGTGAAATGATTTATACCGTATTTTTCTAACACCTTTTTTAGGTTTCTGTTTAGAAACTCTTTACCATTATCGGTTTGTAGCTTCATCGGCACATCACCGCGCTGGAATATTTTTTCAAAAGCATTAGCGACCGTTGCTGCGTTCTTAGCGGTCAGACTTTCACCCCACACCCTCTTACTGAATATATCGATGATTGTTAATATGTATTTAACACCATCGTTGTATTTTGACAGGTCTATCAGCGAGACCAAATCGCATTGCCACTGTTGGTTTATACCCGATACACAAATCATGTTCCTTTTATAGTTTTTTCTTGCTGGCTTGTGCAGCGTGTAGGCGTCTTGTTCTTGTAACCACTTTCTTACGTCGGATCTTTTAAATTTATTTTTAACCGACCCATAATATTTATCAATGCCGCTAAAACTACCTGGTTTTAACACTGTGTAATATGCATCTTTCATCCGCTTTATTTGACGCGCTGCGTTGCGTGACATTCTGCGACTGGTGTTGCGTGACACTCTTTTCAAAGTCATTATCTTTTAATACGGTTTAATATCGAACACTATAAATTTAATATAAAATTTTATATTAAATTTTATATTAAAGCGATATCAAACACTATCAGTTAATATTAAAGGGGGTGGAGCCTAGGAGAAAGGGGGTGTGCCACCTGTCAGTTTGACAGAAAGGTTGTCTTTATCTACTCAGGAACTATGCTTAAAACTGGGTCTCCAACATGGCAGCGCCCAGTAATGCAGACCTTTCTGCAAAGCCACATTGCTCACTGCCTCTGGTCTCCTAGCAACGGCTCAGCAAGAGCGACCCGCTGTAGCGGCGTCCCGCCGCCACGAGCGGACCCCCTCACTGCCGCCACTGCTGCCCACGGACCCGGCGCAGCAGCCCACCTCCGCCGCTGCCCGCACACAGCCAGAGAAGCCAGCCCTGCTGCACCAGCATACCGGTAAGACTCCGGACGCTGACAATGACAAAAGGGAGCTGAGCAGTGACCATTTTAGTAACAGGGAAGGAGAGAAGAATGATGGTGCTCTACACTGCACACATTGGCCAAGAGTTGTACTGCAGTAGCTGTGCTGCAGTGTTTATCAGCATCTGCTTCCCTGTCCCTCTGCCCACTCATAAAAGACTTCTGTCTATTTATTGATCCATTTTTCATCTCACCAGTGCCGAAACTAGGATTTTCATCACCCGGGGCAAGGCAATAATTTGACGCCCGACCCCCCCCCCCAAAAAAAAAATAATTAAAAATTAAAATAATAATAATAAAACCAAAACCCTGTCAGACTAAAATAATTAGATTATCAAACATTTTGAAAAAAAGGGATACTATTAAACAATATTCCTCTGTGTCCCTCAAATGTCCTATGTGTCACATGCACCTCCAGCAGCGTGTTTAAATACATGCTCCTCTGTGTGTCTCCATACATTGCACTATGTCATAACACTTCATCACTGCATTACATTCCCCTATCCACTGCACTACTGTACTACATCCACAACATCCTGAACTACATCACTACACTACATGCCCCTATACACTGCACTACAGGCCCGGCGCTACCCGCTCAGCGAAGGGATGCAGTGCAGGGAGGCGCTGGGAGGGAGAGGCGCTCCCCCTGCTCTGCATCCCTTCCCTGCTGTGCCGTCCTGTCCCCCCCTGCTGCTGCTGTGCGGCGCTGGCAGCATGAAAAGCCCACTCCCCCCCTCCCCTCACCTGTGTGACAGCGGCTGGGTACATATCAGAGGAGGGGGCGGAGCTACATGGACCAGAATGGGCGGAGCTAAACGGGACAGAAGGGGCGGAGCTACACGGACCAGGCTGATGTACTGAGGGAGACAGTGGCTTAGGTAAGTGGAGGATAAGAGATAAATGTATGTGTGTGTGTATGGTGGGTGGGCAGGGTCAGACTGGCCCACAGGGGTACCAGGGAAACCACCGGTAGGCCCCACTGCCTGATGGCCCAATCCCTCCTCTAGGGATCAGGTTCCAGACTCTGCACTTGTATTATACATGGTAGATGTGTTGCATTACACTGCACTAAACTATTGTGAATTTCAAGCCTCTGTGGAGGCTGACCACACCCCCTTTTAGGCTGGCCACACCCCTAAGTATGGGCCCCTATCACTGTATTCCCCCGGTGGTCCCTTCATGCCCCAGTCCGACACTGTGGGTGGGTGTGTGTGAATTGTGTGTGTGTGCGCGCGCTTTATGGACGCTACTACTGGGGGGGCATTACATGTAAGGACGCTACTACTACTGGGGGGGCCATTACGTGTAAGGACGCTACTACTACTGGGGGGGCCATTACGTGTAAGGACGCTATTACTACTGGGGGGGGCATTACGTATAAGGATGCTACTACTACAGGGGGGGCATTACGTATAACACTACTACTGGGGGGGCCATTACGTAGAATGCTACTACTACAGGGGAGGCATTACGTATAACAACACTACTACTTGGGGAGGATAATGTTTTGTGAATCCCTGGTAACTGGCGCAGAAAAAATTATAGAGAGCAGCCCGCAAACTGGTTCACCACGACAGAACCTCACCAAATGTTCAAATAATTTCACAATTTTAAATACACATTTTGTGGGACCCAAACTGACAGGCGCTTTAAATATCTTAATATAATATATAAATAAATACACTCAGCAAAAAGAACATCCCTGGGGTATATGGGAGTGGTAGAATTCCAAACTGCAACATAGATGGCTTTCTACCTTTTTCTGAAGAGTTTTTCTGTCTCTCAGGTTTAGCATGAAAAGAAGATAATATATATATATATATATATATATATATATATATATATATGTGTAGTAATTTTTTAAATGATAAACAAGTCTCTTTCAATATGAAGACGTTCACACAGCAAAGACAATGCACATCCACTGGAGAGGCGTACCTAAACTCACTTTCCAAACGAAAGGAAAAAGCCTATAAAGGTATCTTTGTATCCACCTCTGTGTCAGAAAACATGGATTTGAATGCAAAACCCCCTTTACCAAGAAAATAGGCGTACCTCACTCACACAAGAGAGTTGTATTTGAAACGTATAAAGGTATCTTTTACACTGTATAGGGTGAATGTAAGGCGTACCCTACTCACGGCAATAAAGATTATGTTCAAACGCATCTGGGTTTCTTTTGATGAGCAACCGTGTTGATCATTTGCATCGATTTCATGTGGGAATATTCCGACATAAACGTCAAAAAAAATATTTGAATCACGATCAATCCATAAAAAATAATTTATTGTTAAAAAAAACCCATACACTCAGGGTGTGAACACCAATTAGTAAAAAAGTGTGCAAAAGTACATCAGATGTTAAAATGGCATGACTTATGCATCAAAAAAGTATAAACAAATGAAAAAATATAAAATCCTAAAGATGAAGCAAAAGATCTCTTTTTCTAAAAACAAGTTCAGTCCACACTCTCAGCTGGTCAACATGTTTCGGCCTAGCATAGGCCTTTATCAAGACATACTGAGAGAGTGGAAAGACCAGGAATTTATATGCTGAGAGGCCAATCAGAACAATCCTGATTGTGACATTATCATTAAATGACATTTTAACATGATAAAAAACTATCATATAAATTACAGAAGAAACTCCATCAATGAATTTAAAATAAATTAACAAAATTGATGAAAAAAAGACAACATTAAAATAAACCATTGTAGATTGTTATTAAGGTCATCTCCATGGCAACCATGTCAATAACATGGTGTCAAATCAGTGTTAACATCAATCAGTAGCTGCCTAAGTGGATTATTCATACTGAGGGAGCAACGTATCAATGTAAATGCTAAATCGCTAAAGTATAGGGAATATATATGTATACTTTATGAACCTAGATCGCGCGCCATTGCCATGGCAACGTGGTCTAGGCAGAGAAGGAGAAATGTCCTCGATCGCGCGCCGTTGCCATGGTGACGCGGTCTAGGCAGAGGAGGGGAAATGACGTCGATGTGAATCCAGCGCAGTTGATGCAGCACAGTCCGATCGCGTACCGTTACCATGGTAACGCGGTATCGAACAGAGGAAATGACGTCTGTATAACAATGACGCGGTTCTTGAGACGCATCATGGAACGCAAACCGGGTTCCCCACATCCTGTCGATCAGACAGGAAATCCGGATACATCTTAAAATAAAAAGATAGATATACTTTTGAAAACTCCATTATTAACCTAAATCATTAAAGTAGAATGGCAACATTGATTTAGTTTTAAAATATAATGTAGGGTACTAGATGTTAATCCTCCCTCACTTGTTTAACAAAGATGTTAGAACGGCCATCTTTGAAGTGGGATAATACCGCCCACCTAGGTGTTTAGTGAATGGGGACAAGAAAACTTGTCAGTTTTAATAATAACTATCTATCAAAACATGATAAATATCTGTGTATGTATAGCGACACCATGTTTGGTTGCCATAGATATTACTGAAGAACATAATGTCACATAGAAATCTTAATACATATCGGATAGATCATATCTTCACCAACTGTGGTTGTTCCAAGAAAGAACATTGGTCTATAAAACTAAAGAAAAAACAGACAGTCAAAGTCATTGCAAAAGTACAAGAATTGATAGACAGATTTATACAATATCTCACAGAAACCATTTAAGTTCGAAATCATTGTTTAAACCCCCTGGAATCAGGGTATTACAATTGTAAATCAGATTCATTTCTGCTTTTGCTAACTGTTTTGAACTGTCATTATGTTTTATATTCCCCTTAATTGCTTTCACCCCATGAAAGGATACAAGCCCTGAAATGGAACAATTATGTACATGTTTAAAATGGGCCGAAAGTGCGTGCGTTTCAAGCCCTTTTTTAATATTGCGCATATGTTCGCTTAACCTGACCTTTAAAGGCCTTGAAGTTCTGCCAATATAGACCTTATCGCATGTACATCTCATGGCATATATTACGTTTTTTACGTTACATGTAATGAATTCTTTTATTTTTATCACATATCCATTTATAATAATTTGTTCAGTCTTGTTTCCCCCTGTGTTTTTTTAATTTTTACAACCCATACAATATCCGCAACGGTAAAAACCAACCGATGTGATGGTAGACACCGAAGGTGTTGGGGTCAAAGCACTCGACACCAATTTAGATTTTAGGTTTGCGTTCCATGATGCGTCTCAAGAACCGCGTCATTGTTATACAGACGTCATTTCCTCTGTTCGATACCGCGTTACCATGGTAACGGTACGCGATCGGACTGTGCTGCATCAACTGCGCCGGATTCACATCGACGTCATTTCCCCTCCTCTGCCTAGACCGCGTCACCATGGCAACGGCGCGCGATCGAGGACATTTCTCCTTCTCTGCCTAGACCGCGTTGCCATGGCAATGGCGCGCGATCTAGGTTCATAAAGTATACATATATATTCCCTATACTTTAGCGATTTAGCATTTACATTGATACGTTGCTCCCTCAGTATGAATAATGCACTTAGGCAGCTACTGATTGATGTTAACACTGATTTGACACCATGTTATTGACATGGTTGCCATGGAGATGACCTGAATAAAAATCTAAAATGGTTTATTTTAATGTTGTCTTTTTTTCATCAATTTTGTTAATTTATTTTAACTTCATTGATGGAGTTTCTTCTGTAATTTATATGATAGTTTTTTATCATGTTAAAATGTCATTTAATGATGATGTCACTAGAGATGTGCACTTGAAATTTTTCGGGTTTTGTGTTTTGGTTTTGGGTTCGGTTCCGCGGCCGTGTTTTGGGTTCGACCGCGTTTTGGCAAAACCTCACCGAATTTTTTTTGTCGGATTCGGGTGTGTTTTGGATTCGGGTGTTTTTTTCAAAAAACACTAAAAAACAGCTTAAATCATAGAATTTGGGGGTCATTTTGATCCCAAAGTATTATTAACCTCAAAAACCATAATTTCCACTCATTTTCAGTCTATTCTGAATACCTCACACCTCACAATATTATTTTTAGTCCTAAAATTTGCACCGAGGTCGCTGGATGACTAAGCTAAGCGATCCTAGTGGCCGACACAAACACCGGGCCCATCTAGGAGTGGCACTGCAGTGTCACGCAGGATGGCCCTTCCAAAAAACACTCCCCAAACAGCACATGACGCAAAGAAAAAAGAGGCGCAATGAGGTAGCTGTGTGAGTAAGATAAGCGACCCTAGTGGCCGACACAAACACCGGGCCCATCTAGGAGTGGCACTGCAGTGTCACGCAGGATGGCCCTTCCAAAAAACACTCCCCAAACAGCACATGACGCAAAGAAGAAAAAAAGAGGCGCAATGAGGTAGCTGTGTGAGTAAGATAAGCGACCCTAGTGGCCGACACAAACACCTGGCCCATCTAGGAGTGGCACTGCAGTGTCACGCAGGATGGCCCTTCCAAAAAACACTCCCCAAACAGCACATGACGCAAAGAAGAAAAAAAGAGGCGCAATGAGGTAGCTGTGTGAGTAAGATAAGCGACCCTAGTGGCCGACACAAACACCTGGCCCATCTAGGAGTGGCACTGCAGTGTCACGCAGGATGGCCCTTCCAAAAAACACTCCCCAAACAGCACATGACGCAAAGAAGAAAAAGAGGCGCAATGAGGTAGCTGTGTGAGTAAGATAAGCGACCCTAGTGGCCGACACAAACACCTGGCCCATCTAGGAGTGGCACTGCAGTGTCACGCAGGATGGCCCTTCCAAAAAACACTCCCCAAACAGCACATGACGCAAATAAAAATGAAAGAAAAAAGAGGTGCAAGATGGAATTGTCCTTGGGCCCTCCCACCCACCCTTATGTTGTATAAACAGGACATGCACACTTTAACAAACCCATCATTTCAGTGACACGGTCTGCCACACGACTGTGACTGAAATGACGGGTTGGTTTGGACCCCCACCGAAAAAGAAGCAATTAATCTCTCCATGCACAAACTGGCTCTACAGAGGCAAGATGTCCACCTCATCATCATCCTCCGATATATCACCGTGTACATCCCGCTCCTCACAGATTATCAATTCGTCCCCACTGGAATCCACCATCTCAGCTCCCTGTGTACTTTGTGGAGGCAATTGCTGCTGGTCAATGTCTCCACGGAGGAATTGATTATAATTCATTTTAATGAACATCATCTTCTCCACATTTTCTGGAAGTAACCTCGTACGCTGATTGCTGACAAGGTGAGCGGCGGCACTAAACACTCTTTCGGAGTACACACTTGTGGGAGGGCAACTTAGGTAGAATAAAGCCAGTTTGTGCAAGGGCCTCCAAATTGCCTCTTTTTCCTGCCAGTATAAGTACGGACTGTCTGACGTGCCTACTTGGATGCGGTCACTCATATAATCCTCCACCATTCTTTCAATGGTGACAGAATCATATGCAGTGACAGTAGACGACATGTCCGTAATCGTTGTCAGGTCCTTCAGTCCGGACCAGATGTCAGCATCAGCAGTCGCTCCAGACTGCCCTGCATCACCGCCAGCGGGTGGGCTCGGAATTCTGAGCCTTTTCCTCGCACCCCCAGTTGCGGGAGAATGTGAAGGAGGAGATGTTGACAGGTCGCGTTCCGCTTGACTTGACAATTTTGTCACCAGCAGGTCTTTGAACCCCAGCAGACTTGTGTCTGCCGGAAAGAGAGATACAAGGTAGGTTTTAAATCTAGGATCGAGCACGGTGGCCAAAATGTAGTGCTCTGATTTCAACAGATTGACCACCCGTGAATCCTTGTTAAGCGAATTAAGGGCTCCATCCACAAGTCCCACATGCCTAGCGGAATCGCTCCCTTTTAGCTCCTCCTTCAATGCCTCCAGCTTCTTCTGCAAAAGCCTGATGAGGGGAATGACCTGACTCAGGCTGGCAGTGTCTGAACTGACTTCACGTGTGGCAAGTTCAAAAGGTTGCAGAACCTTGCACAACGTTGAAATCATTCTCCACTGCGCTTGAGACAGGTACATTCCACCTCCTATATCGTGCTCAATTGTATAGGCTTGAATGGCCTTTTGCTGCTCCTCCAACCTCTGAAGCATATAGAGGGTTGAATTCCACCTCGTTACCACTTCTTGCTTCAGATGATGGCAGGGCAGGTTCAGGCGTTTTTGGTGGTGCTCCAGTCTTCTGTACGTGGTGCCTGTACGCCGAAAGTGTCCCGCAATTTTTCTGGCCACCGACAGCATCTCTTGCACGCCCCTGTCGTTTTTTTAAAAATTTTGCACCACCAAATTCAAGGTATGTGCAAAACATGGGACGTGCTGGAATTTGCCCATATTTAATGCACACACAATATTGCTGGCGTTGTCCGATGCCACAAATCCACAGGAGAGTCCAATTGGGGTAAGCCATTCCGCGATGATCTTCCTCAGTTGCCGTAAGAGGTTTTCAGCTGTGTGCGTATTCTGGAAACCGGTGATACAAAGCGTAGCCTGCCTAGGAAAGAGTTGGCGTTTGCAAGATGCTGCTACTGGTGCCGCCGCTGCTGTTCTTGCGGCGGGAGTCCATACATCTACCCAGTGGGCTGTCACAGTCATATAGTCCTGACCCTGCCTTGCTCCACTTGTCCACATGTCCGTGGTTAAGTGGACATTGGGTACAACTGCATTTTTTAGGACACTGGTGAGTCTTTTTCTGACGTCCGTGTACATTCTCGGTATCGCCTGCCTAAAACGTATCAAACAGAATGTTGATTACAAGTTACACAAACAATACAACGTTGTGCGTAACACGCTTCACACACAACGTTGTGCGTGAAACGTTTTATGTACAACGTGCCATAGTTATGACGCGTTGTACATAAAACGCTTCACGCACAGCGTTGGTTACAAGTTACACAATTCTGTATATATCTATATGCATAATGACTCAGACAATGGCTTCTTGGGAGTCGTCTTACAAAATTTGAAACAAAACAATCATTACGTTTTGTGTCATCACTAAAACGGGCCAGTACATCCACATATTTGTATTTTTTACACATGTAAAATATAAAGTATATGCAATATTGACCGCAAACGGTGCTGTTAAAATTTTGCAACTGCTTATTTTGGTGATAAACACTTTTTGAATTCAAGTTTAAAAAATGTATTATTGCTTTTGGGAATAGGGGGCTGTCAGGGGCTAACCCGTAAGAATCAAAAAAGTAACATTCACGCTGTTCGTTAAAATAAGCGGCCAACCAGTGCTCACCCGGCTGCCCGCTGCTGTGCGTATTGATTACAAACGCGCAGGGGTATTGCGACAGTTTACTGACCGGTAACATATCGCACGGATACGTTCCTTTAAAAATATGCCTTGTGCTTTGCACGGCGTACAGAATACAGTTTATCTGTAATGTGTTCATTTTTTCAGCAGCGTAGTGTTAGTTTATTTCATTTATAGATAATCGTACAGCACATCGCGCCTTTCATTAATCTCGATGATGTTATCAAATAGAGCGTATATTATCACATTGACTGTCCGGTCCAACGCTTCTGCAAAGCGGAATTCGGCACGTAGATTGCCTGTTCTTATCAGGGAAAGGTGTTCTCCACACTCCTGTTCTGGTGAAAGGTCAAAAGCAAATAGCGTGTAGCCCCTGAGGTACTCTTCGCGGTCAATCAGTATACCATTGTCAGATTTCTGCTTATTTGTGATCTGTATGAGTGACATATACTCTCTTACAGCATTACCGCGTTCAAAGTCGGGTTGAAATGGCTTGGCGGGGCGCGGCGTTCCATCCAGATAAAGGGACGCAAAACTTACATTTTTATGTTCAAAGCAAAGGGGGTTCCGGTTATGGATTCCTGAAAATGATTCGTTATCCACAAAACCGGCTATAACTGTTTTCGGCACTTGTCCTAAAAATAGATTTTCTAGATTAAATACTCTACTGCCTGTTGGTACGCTGTAGATTTTCATCCCAACGCGGTCAATCGCGTATTTCACGTTACCGTTTAACAGGGCCTGCGCGTGCCCAATCCGCACGGCCGGTGAGACCTGAACTCTTTTCACGAACAGGGATGCCGCTGTGATCTGTATTTTAAAGGCATCCGCCTCAGACGACATTAAGCAGAATGCGTCTTTGTTTCTGGTTAGTTTAATCTTCAGATCAACGGCGTTTAAAATTAGTTTATGTTGATGGAAAAGGTCGCAGTGAAGCGGTCCTAGCAGTTCAACAGTGCGACTCTGCTCTGTTGCTCCAGCTCGTTTTTTGAACCCCGTATTCGGCCCGTCCAGCGCCGTGTTGTTAAATTCACCAGCCGCATCTTTGTAAAATAATCCTGTTGTGTGTTTTGTTGACAATGCATCCGAGCTGTAATTCAATATAGTCTCAATGCACGCGCGGTATGCGTAAAGATTGTTGGATTGTGATATGAGCCTGTCGCCCAAAGTTACATCCACTTGGTTGAATAAAGTCGCTATTGGGTAATTAATAAGTGCGACTCGCGCACCTTGCGGTATCGGCGTGTTATCGGTTCGTACGATCTTGCATGTCACGTACAACAGCGTGTTGTTCAGATCGTAGTAGTGTTCACCGCTGGCTGCTATATAAAATTCAAGCGGAGCTGTGTCGGATAACGCCGCTAAAGGTTGAACTTCGACGTATAGACTTTTCTCTATGCTAGTTTGTGTTGGGGGTACGTCAAAAAGATCCAGCTCTGTTTTTGCACATTCAACGGATTCGTGGTGTATGAAAGACATGTTTAAAAAATATCACCAACGGCGCTCTTCGGCTTTCTCTTCTTCTTTGAGTTGCGTCGTCTCTGTTTTTTATTTAAAAAGGGTATGTCCCAAGGCGGAAGCGCTATCATACGCTTCCGTTTTCTTTTAGACACGCCTTTTCTTGTATATATTAGTCCTGAACCGTCTTGCTTTGCTTGGTTCGCCTCCTGTATTTTATTCACCACAGCCGTTGTGGCTTGCCCGATAACATCTTTCGCTATATTACGAACCGCTGTCTTCATATGCGGTTTAGCCAACTCTAAACCTCTCCGGAAAAGAGGAACAGCTTTTCTGAAAAGACTTCGAAAAATACCGCCTAAACCGCAGCCGTACATGTATGCGCTGCCGTGAAAACCTGGTAATCCATTACCGGCTTGAGATTTATAATATTGCGCATAGAGGCCCGGATCGCCATAATTTTTAACAGCGACCATTCTGCTTAGTTAATAAAATTCAGTTTTGCGGCGTCTGAAGTGTAGCTTCACGATCGCTTTCCCAAACTTAAATGCCATGTTCTCGTTTTGGTCGTTCTTTATCTCTATGGCTATCGTGTCAAAATGTGTTTTGCACAATGGTACGTAATCGGGCTTCTCGTATCGTATTGTGACAACCTCATTGTTATAACCCTTCATTTCATCAGTGCGAAGTAGCGGCACATAACTATCCCCGACCCGTTGGTGTTCGATAATGTCTGTGTACACGTACATCGTATATTGGCCGCCTTTGATGTCGGCGCATGGTTTAGAAATATTAGTTTTAGGCTGTAAACCCAGTATCCATGTCAGCTTAGAACCGGCGTGGATTTGATACAACAGTTTACTGTCGCATGTTACAACGCGTGCAAATGGATCATACGTTAGTCTTAATCCAACGTCCAGTTTCAGTTGTACAATTTCAGCGTTGATTACGTTCAGTAACGCTTCGATTGTTTCATAAAAACCGGGTTTAATGCACAAACTCGCGACTCTCGCCACCGGCTGGTCCGCCGTTCCATCCCATGATAATTGCAGTCTACAATCTTGTAAATCCAATGTATTCCACGTATGCGGGTATTGTATCTCAGTAAGTGCTACTTCCCATTCGCCATTTAAGTCTATCGGTTTAGCCAACTTTGTCGTATAGTTAGAAATCTTATTTTGCGGGAAAGTAACAGCCGATGCGTTGCTGGGTAAGGTTATGTAGAATGCCTTGTCATCCATCGCTCGTCTTGTTTAGATACTGATGAGCTTTATATGTCTTTTATCACCGATGCTGCGACCCAACTGTTAAATTTTGCGGGGTACCCGCGCCACTTGACTAACGCGTATTTACGGCCTCTGACCGTCTTATTTTTTAAAATCTTTTCCACTTTGTAAACTCTGTTATAGTTTTTTGGTATGCTTTGAAGCTCTTCGGGATAAAAACTACCTGTTATAACTTCACCGTACAGATCTGCCAACTTATAAAGCGGTTTAAGCCCTTTAGTGTTCACACTATGTACAACAAAAAATCTCCTCAGAAAAGCTCTGTTCGTAACCTTTCTGAAATATGTCCTTATATTTAGAAATACGGACGTGGTCACCAATTCCTAAACAAACGGGGGCTTTCTTACTTCTAAAGTAATCACCGTAGGTCGTTTTGAAGACACTCAATGCGTTAGAGTCATTCACATCGTTTGGAGCGCACTTAATCGTTCTATGGTATGTGTTATTATAGCTGCGTATGAAGTCTTGTAAAACGTCTATATATCTGTTGGTTTTCTTTGCCGTGAAATAGCGCCACATGCGTGTTTTTAAAGTCCTATTGAAGCGCTCTATAACAGCCGCTTTCACATCGTTATTGGTCGTGAAAAGATTTATACCGTATTTTTCTAACACCTTTTTTAGGTTTCTGTTTAGAAACTCTTTACCATTATCGG
The DNA here is from genome assembly GCF_028390025.1 of Pseudophryne corroboree. NCBI lineage: Eukaryota > Metazoa > Chordata > Amphibia > Anura > Myobatrachidae > Pseudophryne > Pseudophryne corroboree. Next base: position 147,745,227 of record NC_086451.1, on the reverse strand, counting down.
TTTGTAGCTTCATCGGCACATCACCGCGCTGGAATATTTTTTCAAAAGCATTAGCGACCGTTGCTGCGTTCTTAGCGGTCAGAATTTCACCCCACACCCTCTTACTGAATATATCGATGATTGTTAATATGTATTTAACACCATCGTTGTATTTTGACAGGTCTATCAGCGAGACCAAATCGCATTGCCACTGTTGGTTTATACCCGATACACAAATCATGTTCCTTTTATAGTTTTTTCTTGCTGGCTTGTGCAGCGTGTAGGCGTCTTGTTCTTGTAACCACTTTCTTACGTCGGATCTTTTAAATTTATTTTTAACCGACCCATAATATTTATCAATGCCGCTAAAACTACCTGGTTTTAACACTGTGTAATATGCATCTTTCATCCGCTTGATTTGACGCGCTGCGTTGCGTGACATTCTGCGACTGGTGCTGCGTGACACTCTTTTAAAAGTCATTATCTTTTAATACGGTTTAATATCGAACACTATAAATTTAATATAAAATTTTATATAAAATTTTATATTAAAGCGATATCAAACACTATCAGTTAATATTAAAGGGGGTGGAGCCTAGGAGAAAGGGGGTGTGCCACCTGTCAGTTTGACAGAAAGGTTGTCTTTATCTACTCAGGAACTATGCTTAAAACTGGGTCTCCAACATGGCAGCGCCCAGTAATGCAGACCTTTCTGCAAAGCCACATTGCTCACTGCCTCTGGTCTCCTAGCAACGGCTCAGCAAGAGCGACCCGCTGTAGCGGCGTCCCGCCACCACGAGCGGACCCCCTCACTGCCGCCACTGCTGCCCACGGACCCGGCGCAGCAGCCCACCTCCGCCGCTGCCCGCACACAGCCAGAGAAGCCAGCCCTGCGGCACCAGCATACCGGTAAGACTCCGGACGCTGACAATGACAAAAGGGAGCTGAGCAGTGACCATTTTAGTAACAGGGAAGGAGAGAAGAATGATGGTGCTCTACACTGCACACATTGGCCAAGAGTTGTACTGCAGTAGCTGTGCTGCAGTGTTTATCAGCATCTGCTTCCCTGTTCCTCTGCCCACTCATAAAAGACTTCTGTCTATTTATTGATCCATTTTTCATCTCACCAGTGCCGAAACTAGGATTTTCATCACCCGGGGCAAGGCAATAATTTGACGCCCGACCCCCCCCCCCCCCAAAAAAAAAAAAATAATTAAAAATTAAAATAATAATAATAAAACCAAAACCCTGTCAGACTAAAATAATTAGATTATCAAACATTTTGAAAAAAAGGGATACTATTAAACAATATTCCTCTGTGTCCCTCAAATGTCCTATGTGTCACATGCACCTCCAGCAGCGTGTTTAAATACATGCTCCTCTGTGTGTCTCCATACATTGCACTATGTCATAACACTTCATCACTGCATTACATTCCCCTATCCACTGCACTACTGTACTACATCCACAACATCCTGAACTACATCACTACACTACATGCCCCTATACACTGCACTACAGGCCCGGCGCTACCCGCTCAGCGAAGGGATGCAGTGCAGGGAGGCGCTGGGAGGGAGAGGCGCTCCCCCTGCTCTGCATCCCTTCCCTGCTGTGCCATCCTGTCCCCCCCTGCTGCTGCTGTGCGGCGCTGGCAGCATGAAAAGCCCACTCCCCCCCTCCCCTCACCTGTGTGACAGCGGCTGGGTACATATCAGAGGAGGGGGCGGAGCTACATGGACCAGAATGGGCGGAGCTAAACGGGACAGAAGGGGCGGAGCTACACGGACCAGGCTGATGTACTGAGGGAGACAGTGGCTTAGGTAAGTGGAGGATAAGAGATAAATGTATGTGTGTGTGTGTATGGTGGGTGGGCAGGGTCAGACTGGCCCACAGGGGTACCAGGGAAACCACCGGTAGGCCCCACTGCCTGATGGCCCAATCCCTCCTCTAGGGATCAGGTTCCAGACTCTGCACTTGTATTATACATGGTAGATGTGTTGCATTACACTGCACTAAACTATTGTGAATTTCAAGCCTCTGTGGAGGCTGACCACACCCCCTTTTAGGCTGGCCACACCCCTAAGTATGGGCCCCTATCACTGTATTCCCCCGGTGGTCCCTTCATGCCCCAGTCCGACACTGTGGGTGGGTGTGTGTGTATGGTGGGTGTGTGTGAATTGTGTGTGTGTGCGCGCGCTTTATGGACGCTACTACTGGGGGGGAATTACATGTAAGGACGCTACTACTACTGGGGGGGCCATTACGTGTAAGGACGCTATTACTACTGGGGGGGGCATTACGTATAAGGATGCTACTACTACAGGGGGGGCATTACGTATAACACTACTACTGGGGGGGCCATTACGTAGAATGCTACTACTACAGGGGAGGCATTACGTATAACAACACTACTACTTGGGGAGGATAATGTTTTGTGAATCCCTGGTAACTGGCGCAGAAAAAATTATAGAGAGCAGCCCGCAAACTGGTTCACCACGACAGAACCTCACCAAATGTTCAAATAATTTCACAATTTTAAATACACATTTTGTGGGACCCAAACTGACAGGCGCTTTAAATATCTTAATATAATATATAAATAAATACACTCAGCAAAAAGAACATCCCTGGGGTATATGGGAGTGGTAGAATTCCAAACTGCAACATAGATGGCTTTCTACCTTTTTCTAAAGAGTTTTTCTGTCTCTCAGGTTTAGCATGAAAAGAAGATAATATATATATATATATATATATATATATATATATATATGTGTAGTAATTTTTTAAATGATAAACAAGTCTCTTTCAATATGAAGACGTTCACACAGCAAAGACAATGCACATCCACTGGAGAGGCGTACCTAAACTCACTTTCCAAACGAAAGGAAAAAGCCTATAAAGGTATCTTTGTATCCACCTCTGTGTCAGAAAACATGGATTTGAATGCAAAACCCCCTTTACCAAGAAAATAGGCGTACCTCACTCACACAAGAGAGTTGTATTTGAAACGTATAAAGGTATCTTTTACACTGTATAGGGTGAATGTAAGGCGTACCCTACTCACGGCAATAAAGATTATGTTCAAACGCATCTGGGTTTCTTTTGATGAGCAACCGTGTTGATCATTTGCATCGATTTCATGTGGGAATATTCCGACATAAACGTCAAAAAAAATATTTGAATCACGATCAATCCATAAAAAATCATTTATTGTTAAAAAAAACCCATACACTCAGGGTGTGAACACCAATTAGTAAAAAAGTGTGCAAAAGTACATCAGATGTTGAAATGGCATGACTTATGCATCAAAAAAGTATAAACAAATGAAAAAATATAAAATCCTAAAGATGAAGCAAAAGATCTCTTTTTCTAAAAACAAGTTCAGTTCATACCTAAATGGTTTAACGAAAGGTCCACACTCTCAGCTGGTCAACATGTTTCGGCCTAGCATAGGCCTTTATCAAGACATACTGAGAGAGTGGAAAGACCAGGAATTTATATGCTGAGAGGCCAATCAGAACAATCCTGATTGTGACATCATCATTAAATGACATTTTAACATGATAAAAAACTATCATATAAATTACAGAAGAAACTCCATCAATGAATTTAAAATAAATTAACAAAATTGATGAAAAAAAGACAACATTAAAATAAACCATTTTAGATTGTTATTCAGGTCATCTCCATGGCAACCATGTCAATAACATGGTGTCAAATCAGTGTTAACATCAATCAGTAGCTGCCTAAGTGGATTATTCATACTGAGGGAGCAACGTATCAATGTAAATGCTAAATCGCTAAAGTATAGGGAATATATATGTATACTTTATGAACCTAGATCGCGCGCCATTGCCATGGCAACGTGGTCTAGGCAGAGAAGGAGAAATGTCCTCGATCGCGCGCCGTTGCCATGGTGACGCGGTCTAGGCAGAGGAGGGGAAATGACGTCGATGTGAATCCAGCGCAGTTGATGCAGCACAGTCCGATCGCGTACCGTTACCATGGTAACGCGGTATCGAACAGAGGAAATGACGTCTGTATAACAATGACGCGGTTCTTGAGACGCATCATGGAACGCAAACCGGGTTCCCCACATCCTGTCGATCAGACAGGAAATCCGGATACATCTTAAAATAAAAAGATAGATATACTATAATTTTGAAAACTCCATTATTAACCTAAATCATTAAAGTAGAATGGCAACATTGATTTAGTTTTAAAATATAATGTAGGGTACTAGATGTTAATCCTCCCTCACTTGTTTAACAAAGATGTTAGAACGGCCATCTTTGAAGTGGGATAATACCGCCCACCTAGGTGTTTAGTGAATGGGGACAAGAAAACTTGTCAGTTTTAATAATAACTATCTATCAAAACATGATAAATATCTGTGTATGTATAGCGACACCATGTTTGGTTGCCATAGATATTACTGAAGAACATAATGTCACATAGAAATCTTAATACATATCGGATAGATCATATCTTCACCAACTGTGGTTGTTCCAAGAAAGAACATTGGTCTATAAAACTAAAGAAAAAACAGACAGTCAAAGTCATTGCAAAAGTACAAGAATTGATAGACAGATTTATACAATATCTCACAGCAGTGGCGTAAGTTCGTCCTAGACGCCCGGAGGCAATATAAATACAGGTGCCCCCCTATATAGAGGCAAAAAAATAAAATTATATATATATATATATATACACATACACACACACCACACCACACCAATATTGATCCTGCAGGCTATATATATATAGGCAGAATGAGGGGTCATTGTATATATGAGGCGGGATGAGGCAGAATGGGGGTCATTGTATATATGACAAAAATGCAGATTCATTAAACGGGCATTGAAACGTTGCACTACTTCAATTGGTGTCAGTGTGCAAATCATTGGAGTGCCGCACCACCTCTATTTTGCTAAACTACTTTGCTGTGAGGGCACCCAATGTATTAGTCTATTATGTGGCTGTGCCAGACCCCTACCTCTATCTATATATACACAAACATACATACAGTATACTGGCAGTGCACTTATACAGGGAGAAAGGGAGCATAGATGGATACCTTGTGTAGTGAAAGAAGGCTCTACTCTCCTCCCCAATTACCGGAGGCAGAGCGCAATTAGGAAGTGGAATACAAGGCAAGCGTGGTACCAGCTCTTAAACTCCGCCTCGCACGTGTGTCCATCCATCCCGTCCCCCCCTTCCCCACAGCAGCGGGGAAACGGTAGCAGCAGCTCCTCTCCTACCTCCCACAGCAGGCGCTCACCAGCGTACTCTCCTGGGGTTTGCGCTGTGGTGGCGGCTTACAGGAATGAGTCAGTTCAGTGACGTAACTAGAAATTTTTCTCCCCCAAGCCAAAAAATTATTTGCCCCCCCCCCTCCATAATTGGCAGTATAGAGTGTGTGGCTTCGTTGGGATGGCTTACCATAAAGGGGCGTGACATTGCAGGAAAAGACTGCGTTATACCCCAGTTTTCCAACCTGCACGCCCAGACGGGAAAGAAAAATAATCCTGATTCATGCCCCTTACATTATTTGTAATTTTTCCTCCTTATAGTAATGCCCAGTATACATTATGCCACATACTGCAGTGGCCCTTAGACATTATGCCACACACAATAATGCACATGACATAATATGCACACACCGTAATGCCCACGACACATTATGCCACACACCGTAATGCCCCCGACACATTATGACAGGAATCGCAATGCCCGTTATACATTATGCTACACACTGCAATGCCCCTGATACATTATACCACACACCGTAATGCCTGTGACACATTATGACAGGAATCACAATGCCCATTATACATTATGCTACACACTGCAATGCCCTTGATACATTATAGCACATACAATGTCTTTGACACAGTATAACACACACCACAATGAGCCTGAGACATTATACCACATATCACAATGCCCGCGATATAGTATACCATACACCGTAATGCCCGACACATTATGACACACACCGCAATGTCCGTGATACATTATGCCACACACCGTAATGCCCATTACACATTAAGTTCTACAGTAAGGCTTCTAATTACTTTTAAATTACCTGCTCGTTGCCAGGGGTTTCATGCTCTTGGTTCCATGCACGGTGCCAGGGGTTTTCATGCTCAGGGTGTCATGCTCGTTGCCAGGGGTTTCATGTACTGGGTGTCATGCTCGTTGCCAGCGGTTCCATGCACGGTGCCAGGGGATTTCATGCTCAGGGTGTCATGCTCGTTGCCAGGGGGTTCATGCACTGGGTGTCATGCTCGTTGCTAGGGGGTAGTGCTTGTTGCTAGGGCCGTGCTCCCAGTGCCACATATGCCCCCAGTGCCAGATATTCCCCCACAGTGTCAGGTATATGCCTCCAGTGCCAGGTACATGCCCCCAGTGCCAAATATACCCCCCCCCCAGTGCCACATATGCCCCCTCAGTGCCTGCTCCCCCCAGTGCCAAATATTCCACCACAGTGCCACATATGCCCCCTCAGTGCCTACTCCCCCACAGTGCCAGCTATATGCCCCCAGTGCCTGATATTCCTCCACAGTGCCAGGCATATGCCCCCAGTGCCAGATATTCCCCCCACAGGGCCAGGTATATGCCCCCAGTGCCAGATCTTCCCCCACAGTGCCAGGTGTATGCCCCCAGTGCCAGATATTCCCCCACAGGGCCAGGTATATGCCCCCAGTGCCAGATCTTCCCCCCACAGTGCCAGGTATATGCCCCCAGTGCCAGATATTCCCCCACAGGGCCAGGTATATGCACCCAGTGCCAGGTATATGCCCCCAGTGCCAGATATTCCCCCACAGGGCCAGGTATATGCCCCCAGTGCCAGATCTTCCCCCACAGTGCCAGGTATATGCCCCCAGTGCCAAATATATCCCTCTCCCCAGTGCCACATATGCCCCCCACCCCAGTGCCAGGTATATGCCCCCCAGTGCCAGGTATATGCCCCCCAGTGCCAGGTCTTCCCCCACAGTGCCAGGTATATGCCCCCCAGTGCCAGGTGTATGCCCCCCAGTGCCAGGTCTTCACCCCCAGTGCCAGGTATATGCCCCCCAGTGCCAGGTCTTCCCCCACAGTGCCATGTATATGCCCCCCAGTGCCAGGTATATGCCCCCCAGTGCCAGGTCTTTCCCCCCAGTGCCAGGTATATGCCCCCCAGTGCCAGGTCTTCCCCCACAGTGCCAGGTATATGCCCCCCAGTGCCAGGTGTATGCCCCCCAGTGCCAGGTCTTCACCCCCAGTGCCAGGTATATGCCCCCCAGTGCCAGGTCTTCCCCCACAGTGCCATGTATATGCCCCCCAGTGCCAGGTATATGCCCCCCAGTGCCAGGTATATGCCCCCCAGTGCCAGGTCTCCCCCCCCCCCTCGTGCCAGGTATATGCCCCCCAGTGCCAGGTATATGCCCCCAGTGCCTGCCCCCCCCCCCCTTGTGTTGGAGGGACACGGAGCACATAGAGCGTCTCTCCTGTGTCCCTCCCTGGCTCTCTCCCCCGGCTGGTCTAATACAGGAAGTGCCGGTTCGTGAGCCAATCAGAGCTCACGAACGGCACTTCCTGTATTAGACCGCCGGGGGAGAGAGCCAGGGAGGGACACAGGAGAGACGCTCTATGCGCTCCGTGTCCCTCCAACACAGCAGGGAGGGAGACCGCAGATTGACATGCGGACGCTCGTCCGCATGTCAATCTGTGTAAAGTCAGTGGGCGCTGCGAGGCGCCCTCTTCAGGTTAGGAGCCCGGCGGCAGCCGACTCCGCTGCCTCCGGGACTTCCGCCCCTGTCTCACAGAAACCATTTAAGTTTGAAATCATTGTTTAAACCCCCTGGAATCAGGGTATTACAATTGTAAATCAGATTAATTTCTGCTTTTGCTAACTGTTTTGAACTGTCATTATGTTTTATATTCCCCTTAATTGCTTTCACCCCATGAAAGGATACAAGCCCTGAAATGGAACAATTATGTACATGTTTAAAATGGGCCGAAAGTGCGTGCGTTTCAAGCCCTTTTTAAATATTGCGCATATGTTCGCTTAACCTGACCTTTAAAGGCCTTGAAGTTCTGCCAATATAGACCTTATCGCATGTACATCTCATGGCATATATTACGTTTTTTACGTTACATGTAATGAATTCTTTTATTTTTATCACATATCCATTTATAATAATTTGTTCAGTCTTGTTTCCCCCTGTGTTTTTTTAATTTTTACAACCCATACAATATCCGCAACGGTAAAAACCAACCGATGTGATGGTAGACACCGAAGGTGTTGGGGTCAAAGCACTCGACACCAATTTAGATTTTAGGTTTGCGTTCCATGATGCGTCTCAAGAACCGCGTCATTGTTATACAGACGTCATTTCCTCTGTTCGATACCGCGTTACCATGGTAACGGTACGCGATCGGACTGTGCTGCATCAACTGCGCCGGATTCACATCGACGTCATTTCCCCTCCTCTGCCTAGACCGCGTCACCATGGCAACGGCGCGCGATCGAGAACATTTCTCCTTCTCTGCCTAGACCGCGTTGCCATGGCAATGGCGCGCGATCTAGGTTCATAAAGTATACATATATATTCCCTATACTTTAGCGATTTAGCATTTACATTGATACGTTGCTCCCTCAGTATGAATAATGCACTTAGGCAGCTACTGATTGATGTTAACACTGATTTGACACCATGTTATTGACATGGTTGCCATGGAGATGACCTGAATAAAAATCTAAAATGGTTTATTTTAATGTTGTCTTTTTTTTCATCAATTTTGTTAATTTATTTTAAATTCATTGATGGAGTTTCTTCTGTAATTTATATGATAGTTTTTTATCATGTTAAAATGTCATTTAATGATGATGTCACAATTAGAGATGTGCACTTGAAATTTTTCGGGTTTTGTGTTTTGGTTTTGGGTTCGGTTCCGCGGCCGTGTTTTGGGTTCGACCGCGTTTTGGCAAAACCTCACCGAATTTTTTTTGTCGGATTCGGGTGTGTTTTGGATTCGGGTGTTTTTTTCAAAAAACACTAAAAAACAGCTTAAATCATAGAATTTGGGGGTCATTTTGATCCCAAAGTATTATTAACCTCAAAAACCATAATTTCCACTCATTTTCAGTCTATTCTGAATACCTCACACCTCACAATATTATTTTTAGTCCTAAAATTTGCACCGAGGTCGCTGGATGACTAAGCTAAGCGACCCTAGTGGCCGACACAAACACCGGGCCCATCTAGGAGTGGCACTGCAGTGTCACGCAGGATGGCCCTTCCAAAAAACACTCCCCAAACAGCACATGACGCAAAGAAAAAAAGAGGCGCAATGAGGTAGCTGTGTGAGTAAGATAAGCGACCCTAGTGGCCGACACAAACACCGGGCCCATCTAGGAGTGGCACTGCAGTGTCACGCAGGATGGCCCTTCCAAAAAACACTCCCCAAACAGCACATGACGCAAAGAAAAAAAAAAGAGGCGCAATGAGGTAGCTGTGTGAGTAAGATAAGCGACCCTAGTGGCCGACACAAACACCTGGCCCATCTAGGAGTGGCACTGCAGTGTCACGCAGGATGGCCCTTCCAAAAAACACTCCCCAAACAGCACATGACGCAAAGAAGAAAAAAAGAGGCGCAATGAGGTAGCTGTGTGAGTAAGATAAGCGACCCTAGTGGCCGACACAAACACCTGGCCCATCTAGGAGTGGCACTGCAGTGTCACGCAGGATGGCCCTTCCAAAAAACACTCCCCAAACAGCACATGACGCAAAGAAGAAAAAAAGAGGCGCAATGAGGTAGCTGTGTGAGTAAGATAAGCGACCCTAGTGGCCGACACAAACACCTGGCCCATCTAGGAGTGGCACTGCAGTGTCACGCAGGATGGCCCTTCCAAAAAACACTCCCCAAACAGCACATGACGCAAATAAAAATGAAAGAAAAAAGAGGTGCAAGATGGAATTGTCCTTGGGCCCTCCCACCCACCCTTATGTTGTATAAACAGGACATGCACACTTTAACCAACCCATCATTTCAGTGACAGGGTCTGCCACACGACTGTGACTGAAATGACGGGTTGGTTTGGACCCCCACCGAAAAAGAAGCAATTAATCTCTCCTTGCACAAACTGGCTCTACAGAGGCAAGATGTCCACCTCATCATCATCCTCCGATATATCACCGTGTACATCCCGCTCCTCACAGATTATCAATTCGTCCCCACTGGAATCCACCATCTCAGCTCCCTGTGTACTTTGTGGAGGCAATTGCTGCTGGTCAATGTCTCCACGGAGGAATTGATTATAATTCATTTTAATGAACATCATCTTCTCCACATTTTCTGGAAGTAACCTCGTACGCCGATTGCTGACAAGGTGAGCGGCGGCACTAAACACTCTTTCGGAGTACACACTTGTGGGAGGGCAACTTAGGTAGAATAAAGCCAGTTTGTGCAAGGGCCTCCAAATTGCCTCTTTTTCCTGCCAGTATAAGTACGGACTGTCTGACGTGCCTACTTGGATGCGGTCACTCATATAATCCTCCACCATTCTTTCAATGGTGACAGAATCATATGCAGTGACAGTAGACGACATGTCCGTAATCGTTGTCAGGTCCTTCAGTCCGGACCAGATGTCAGCATCAGCAGTCGCTCCAAACTGCCCTGCATCACCGCCAGCGGGTGGGCTCGGAAATTCTGAGCCTTTTCCTCGCACCCCCAGTTGCGGGAGAATGTGAAGGAGGAGATGTTGACAGGTCGCGTTCCGCTTGACTTGACAATTTTGTCACCAGCAGGTCTTTGAACCCCAGCAGACTTGTGTCTGCCGGAAAGAGAGATACAAGGTAGGTTTTAAATCTAGGATCGAGCACGGTGGCCAAAATGTAGTGCTCTGATTTCAACAGATTGACCACCCGTGAATCCTTGTTAAGCGAATTAAGGGCTCCATCCACAAGTCCCACATGCCTAGCGGAATCGCTCCCTTTTAGCTCCTCCTTCAATGCCTCCAGCTTCTTCTGCAAAAGCCTGATGAGGGGAATGACCTGACTCAGGCTGGCAGTGTCTGAACTGACTTCACGTGTGGCAAGTTCAAAAGGTTGCAGAACCTTGCACAACGTTGAAATCATTCTCCACTGCGCTTGAGACAGGTACATTCCACCTCCTATATCGTGCTCAATTGTATAGGCTTGAATGGCCTTTTGCTGCTCCTCCAACCTCTGAAGCATATAGAGGGTTGAATTCCACCTCGTTACCACTTCTTGCTTCAGATGATGGCAGGGCAGGTTCAGGCGTTTTTGGTGGTGCTCCAGTCTTCTGTACGTGGTGCCTGTACGCCGAAAGTGTCCCGCAATTCTTCTGGCCACCGACAGCATCTCTTGCACGCCCCTGTCGTTTTTTTAAAAATTTTGCACCACCAAATTCAAGGTATGTGCAAAACATGGGACGTGCTGGAATTTGCCCATATTTAATGCACACACAATATTGCTGGCGTTGTCCGATGCCACAAATCCACAGGAGAGTCCAATTGGGGTAAGCCATTCCGCGATGATCTTCCTCAGTTGCCGTAAGAGTTTTTCAGCTGTGTGCGTATTCTGGAAACCGGTGATACAAAGCGTAGCCTGCCTAGGAAAGAGTTGGCGTTTGCAAGATGCTGCTACTGGTGCCGCCGCTGCTGTTCTTGCGGCGGGAGTCCATACATCTACCCAGTGGGCTGTCACAGTCATATAGTCCTGACCCTGCCCTGCTCCACTTGTCCACATGTCCGTGGTTAAGTGGACATTGGGTACAACTGCATTTTTTAGGACACTGGTGAGTCTTTTTCTGACGTCCGTGTACATTCTCGGTATCGCCTGCCTAGAGAAGTGGAACCTAGATGGTATTTGGTAACGGGGGCACACTACCTCAAGAAATTGTCTAGTTCCCTGTGAACTAACGGCGGATACCGGACGCACGTCTAACACCAACATAGTTGTCAAGGCCTCAGTTATCCGCTTTGCAACAGGATGACTGCTGTGATATTTCATCTTCCTCGCAAAGGACTGTTGGACAGTCAATTGCTTGGTGGAAGTAGTAAAAGTGGGCTTAGGACTTCCCCTCTGGGATGACCATCGACTCCCAGCAGCAACAACAGCAGCGCCAGCAGCAGTAGGTGTTACACGCAAGGATGCATCGGAGGAATCCCAGGCAGGAGAGGAATCGTCAGAATTGCCAGTGACATGGCCTGCAGGACTATTGGCATTCCTGGGGAAGGAGGAAATTGACACTGAGGGAGTTGGTGGGGTGGTTTGCGTGAGCTTGGTTACAAGAGGAAGGGATTTACTGGTCAGTGGACTGCTTCCGCTGTCGCCCAAAGTTTTTGAACTTGTCACTGACTTATTATGAATGCGCTGCAGGTGACGTATAAGGGAGGATGTTCCGAGGTGGTTAACGTCCTTACCCCTACTTATTACAGCTTGACAAAGGCAACACACGGCTTGACAAATGTTGTCCGCATTTCTGTTGAAATACTTCCACACCGAAGAGCTGATTTTTTTGGTATTTTCACCAGGCATGTCAACGGCCCTATTCCTCCCACGGACAACAGGTGTCTCCCCGGGTGCCTGACTTAAACAAACCACCTCACCATCAGAATCCTCCTTGTCAATTTCCTCCCCAGCGCCAGCAACACCCATATCCTCCTCATCCTGGTGTACTTCAACACTGACATCTTCAATCTGACTATCAGGAACTGGACTGCGGGTGCTCCTTCCAGCACTTGCATGGGGCGTGCAAATGGTGGAAGGCGCATGCTCTTCACGTCCAGTGTTGGGAAGGTCAGGCATCGCAACCGACACAATTGGACTCTCCTTGTGGATTTGGGATTTCGAAGAACGCACAGTTCTTTGCGGTGCTTTTGCCAGCTTGAGTCTTTTCATTTTTCTAGCGAGAGGCTGAGTGCTTCCATCCTCATGTGAAGCTGAACCACTAGCCAAGAACATAGGCCAGGGCCTCAGCCGTTCCTTGCCACTCCGTGTGGTAAATGGCATATTGGCAAGTTTACGCTTCTCCTCCAACAATTTTATTTTAGATTTTGGAGTCCTTTTTTTACTGATATTTGGTGTTTTGGATTTTACATGCTCTGTACTATGACATTGGGCATCGGCCTTGGCAGACGACGTTGCTGGCATTTCATCGTCTCGGCCATGACTAGTGGCAGCAGCTTCAGCACGAGGTGGAAGTGGATCTTGATCTTTCCCTAATTTTGGAACCTCAACATTTTTGTTCTCCATATTTTAATAGGCACAACTAAAAGGCACCTCAGGTAAACAATGGAGATGGATGGATACTAGTATACTTATGGATGGACGAGCGACTGCCGACACAGAGGTAGCTACAGCCGTGGACTACCGTACTGTGTCTGCTGCTAATATAGACTGGATGATAATGAGATGAAATCAATATATATATATATATATATATATAATATCACACTAGTACTGCAGCCGGACAGGTAGATATATTTATTATGTAATGACTGATGACGGACCTGCTGGACACTGTCAGCTCAGCAGCACCGCAGACTGCTACAGTAAGATACTATAGTAGTATGTATAAAGAAGAAAGAAAAAAAAAAAACCACGGGTAGGTGGTATACAATTATGGATGGACGAGCGACTGCCGACACAGAGGTAGCTACAGCCGTGGACTACCGTACTGTGTCTGCTGCTAATATAGACTGGATGATAATGAGATGAAATCAATATATATATATATAATATCACACTAGTACTGCAGCCGGACAGGTAGATATATTTATTATGTAATGACTGATGACGGACCTGCTGGACACTGTCAGCTCAGCAGCACCGCAGACTGCTACAGTAAGCTACTATAGTAGTATGTATAAAGAAGAAAGAAAAAAAAAAAACCACGGGTAGGTGGTATACAATTATGGATGGACGAGCGACTGCCGACACAGAGGTAGCTACAGCCGTGGACTACCGTACTGTGTCTGCTGCTAATATAGACTGGATGATAATGAGATTAAATCTATATATATATATATATATATATAATATCACTAGTACTGCAGCCGGACAGGTATATATATTTATTATGTAATGACTGATGACGGACCTGCTGGACACTGTCAGCTCAGCAGCACCGCAGACTGCTACAGTAAGCTACTATAGTAGTATGTATAAAGAAGAAGAAAGAAAAAAAAAAACGGGTAGGTGGTATACAATATTATATATATATTATATACAATTATATATATATATATATATATATATTAGCCTGGTGGTGATTATTAAACTGGTGGTCAGGTCACTGGTCACACTATCAGCAACTTGCAAGTAGTACTCCTAAGCAGACAATCACAATATATATTATACTGGTGGTCAGTGTGGTCACAATGGCAGTGTGGCACTCTGGCAGCAAAAGTGTGCACTGTACGTTATATGTACTCCTGAGTCCTGCTCTCAGACTCTAACTGCTCCCCACTGTCAGTGTCTCCCCCACAAGTCAGATATACATTATACAGTCACACTATCTATCTATCACTTCAGCAAGTAGTAGTACTCCTCCTAATGCTCCCCAAAATTACTACTGTGTCTCTCTCTACTCTAGTCTCACTCTCTTCTCTATAAACGGAGAGGACGCCAGCCACGTCCTCTCCCTATGAATCTCAATGCACGTGTGAAAATGGCGGCGACGCGCGGCTCCTTATATAGAATCCGAGTCTCGCGATAGAATCCGAGCCTCGCGAGAATCCGACAGCGGGATGATGACGTTCGGGCGCGCTCGGGTTAACCGAGCAAGGCGGGAAGATCCGAGTCGCTCGGACCCGTGTAAAAAAACCTGAAGTTCGGGCGGGTTCGGATTCCGAGGAACCGAACCCGCTCATCTCTAGTCACAATCAGGATTGTTCTGATTGGCCTCTCAGCATATAAATTCCTGGTCTTTCCACTCTCTCAGTATGTCTTGATAAAGGCCTATGCTAGGCCGAAACATGTTGACCAGCTGAGAGTGTGGACCTTTCGTTAAACCATTTAGGTATGAACTGAACTTGTTTTTAGAAAAAGAGATCTTTTGCTTCATCTTTAGGATTTTATATTTTTTCATTTGTTTATACTTTTTTGATGCATAAGTCATGCCATTTTAACATCTGATGTACTTTTGCACACTTTTTTACTAATTGGTGTTCACACCCTGAGTGTATGGGTTTTTTTTAACAATAAATGATTTTTTATGGATTGATCGTGATTCAAATATTTTTTTTGACGTTTATGTCGGAATATTCCCACATGAAATCGATGCAAATGATCAACACGGTTGCTCATCAAAAGAAACCCAGATGCGTTTGAACATAATCTTTATTGCCGTGAGTAGGGTACGCCTTACATTCACCCTATACAGTGTAAAAGATACCTTTATACGTTTCAAATACACCTCTCTTGTGTGAGTGAGGTACGCCTATTTTCTTGGTAAAGGGGGTTTTGCATTCAAATCCATGTTTTCTGACACAGAGGTGGATACAAAGATACCTTTATAGGCTTTTTCCTTTCGTTTGGAAAGTGAGTTTGGGTACGCCTCTCCAGTGGATGTGCATTGTCTTTGCTGTGTGAACGTCTTCATATTGAAAGAGACTTGTTTATCATCTAAAAGATTACTACACATATATATATATATATATATATATATATATATTATCTTCTTTTCATGCTAAACCTGAGAGACAGAAAAACTCTTCAGAAAAAGGAAGAAAGCCATCTATGTTGCAGTTTGGAATTCTACCACTCCCGTATACTACTACAGGGGGGCCATTACGTGTAAGGACGCTACTACTACTGGGGAAGGGGGGGGGGGGGGCATTATGTATAAGGACCAGTGGTCGAAGTGGAAATTTTGAAGTGGGGGTATGCCAAAGTTAAGGATATATTTATGCGAGCGCTCCAGAAAAGGGGGCGTGGCCACACAAAAGGGGTGTGGTCACACAAAAGGGGCGTGACCAGTGTAGTAGAATCCCTTATACTATCTAGTACTGGTGCCCCTTTCACCTTATAGTACACGGTACGAGCCGAAATTCACATTATAGCACACTGAATTAGCCAAAATCCACATTATACCACACCGAATGAGACGAAATTCACATTATAGCACACTGAATGAGCCAAAATTCACATTATAGCACACTGAATAAGCCAAAATTCACATTATACCACACAGAATGAGCCGAAATTCACATTATAGCACACTGAATATGCCAAAATTCCCATTATAGCACACGGTACGAGCAGAAATTCACAATATAGCACACGGTACGAGCCGAAATTCACATTATAGCACACTGAATAAGGCAAAATTCACATTATAACACACGGTATGATCCACAATTCACATTATGACACACGGTATGATCCACAATTATGAGAGAGTGACAGCAGGGACAGTGACAGAGAGAGTGACAGCAGTGACAGGGGAGAATGAGACCCCCTACCTATCCCCTATTGATTATAGGCACATTGCCCCAGGGACAGGTTGGAGTGACCTGGGCCTGGTGACAAGATCACCCTTAATCACCTGAGGGGGGGCACTTATTAACTGGGCCTAGCGCCCTCTAACTGCGCACAGGCCAGAGGCCTGACTTCACCCACGGGCCTAGCACCCGCCTAACATGGGGCCAGTTGGGTGACCTGGGCCTAATGCCCAGGGTCACCTTATTTTCCTAAAGGGCCACTATGAACTAGGGCCTTATGCCCTCTACATGGGGACAGGCCAATGCCTGAATTAACCCCACAGGCCTAGTGCCCGCCTACTGCGCCACAGGCCTGTAGCCTGATTGTGCCCACGGGCCTAGTGCCCGAACCCTGATGGTCTAGGGAGGAGGGGGGGGTGTGACAGGTGCCCTACCTGTCCTGGTGGGAGAGGCACCAGGGGGGAGCTTCGTTAGCTCTTTTGCTTTCCACCCCTGGTGGCCTCTCCGGTCCTCAGCTTCTGTCTTCTGCCGCTGGCCCGTCCTGGCCAGCGGCGCCGCCTCTTCTGTCTTCTGCCGCTGGCCCGTCCTGGCCAGTGGCGCCGCCTCTTCTGTCTTCTGCCGCTGGCCTGTCCTGGCCAGCGGCGCCGCCTCTTCGGTCTTCTGCCGCTGGCCTGTCCTGGCCAGCGGCGCCGACGTCTTCAGCCTCTTCCGCGCGGCCTCCTCTCTTCTCCCCGTCCCAGCGGCATCTGACGTCAGATGCCGGGGGCGGGGCCTATGACGCGCCGAGCGCTGATTGGCTCGCCGCGGCCACCTGTGATTGGCCGCTGATCCGTGAGCCGCGATTGGCTCACAGATGGCGCCAATCTTTAAATGCCTCCGCCGCTGCAGCCTCATCAGCGCTGGGATCAGACACTTGATCCCAGCGCTCTCCGCCGCCACGTTCTGCCGGTCCACCAGCGCTGGGGACAGACACACTGCCCCAGCGCTGTCTGCTGCAGAGTCCTGTAGGGGACGCAGGTCCCCTGCAGGCTTCTGCAATTAGAAAAAAACTTCCGGGCCTGTGGAGAAGTGGCAGTATACCATACCGTTGTATACCGCCCCACTTCGACCACTGATAAGGACGGTACTACTACTGGGGGCACATTACGTATAAGGAAGCTACTACTACTGGGGGGGGGGCATTATGTATAAGGACAGTACTACTACTGGAGGCGCATTACGTATAAAGACGCTACTACTACTAGGGGGGAATTACGTATAAGGACGCTACTACTACTGGGGGGGGGGCATTACGTATAAGGATGCTACTACTACTGGGGGTGCACTACGTATAAGGAAGCTACGACTACTGGGGGGGGGGCATTACGTATAAGGACGCGTCTACTACTGGGGGTGCACTAAGTATAAGGACGCTACTACTACTGTGGGTGCATTATGTATAAGGATGCTACTACTACTGGGGGGGCATTATGTATAAGGACGCTACTACTACTGTGGGTGCATTATGTATAAGGATGCTACTACTACGGGGGGTGCACTACGTATAAAGACGCTACTACTACTGGGGGGGCATTATGTATAAGGATGCTACTACTACTACTGGGGTGCATTACATATAAGGACGCTACTACTACGGGTGGGGCATTACGTATAAGATGAATAAGATTGTGCTACATTGTGGCGTAATTTTAAATGGGGGTACTATTGTGTGGCCATGCCCCTTACTTGTGAGACCGCACCCCTTTTCCCGGCGCCTGCCAAAGGAATATGGGAGGGCGCAAATTTATAGTTTGCAGGGGGGCGCCGAACACCCTAGCACCGGCCCTGCTGCACTACATACCCTATAGGCTATACTACCTCACTACACTACATCCCCTTATATTCTACACCACATCAGTGCACTACATACCCCTATATACTGCAATTCATTACTACACTACATACATCACTACACTACATCCCCCTATAAGCTACACCAAATCCCCCCCATCTGGGAGGCAAAGCTGAGGTTGATCCTGCTAACTGGGAGTACAGTGCCGATAATAAAGTCTGTCTTTAAACTCACCACAAAGCTGCTGTAGTAATACTCGGTGAGAGTTGAAGGTTGTCCAGGCTCTAAGTTTCCACTGTCAAGTGGATAGCTAGCAAAGTGAACCTTTGATTTCTGTAACATCTGTGACTGCACCTGTTAACAAGCATAAGCCTGGGGCAGCGTGTCCTCTCAATGTGGTGTAGCCTGCAGCTTGTTATCGGTTGGTGCTGGCCATTCAGCCGGGGACATAGCCTGCTGAAAAACACAGCACCAACAGCTCGCTTCTATGGCTTGTACGGTGTACCGCGCGCTAGTCGCAGCACTGCATGGCAAAGAGAGTTTAAGACAGTAGCCGGCATAGGAGAGATCCCAGGTACTGGAGCTCACTCGCACAGCGTCAGAGCCAGCTCCAGGCACACAGGTGGGTCAGAGAAATTGCCCCGGGAGCCGTCTGCTATCTCAGTGGAGCAGCACAGCACTGCCCGTAAAAAAAACACACAAAAACCGTGCTCCTCTGTAACTCATCAATGCCCCCTCAAATCCTGCACCCGGGACGCATGCCCCCTAAGCCCCCCCTAGTTACGGCCCTAATCTCAAATTATCAAAGCTATCTATCTAATTCTATGCTTGTGCAACTTCTCATTGGCATTTTCTCTAACGTCCAGTGGATACTGGGGAATAGTATATTACCATGGGGTATAGATCGGGTCCACTGGAGCCTGGCACTTTAAGAAATCAATAGTGTGTGCTGGCTCCTCCCCTCTATGCCCCTCCTAGCAGACTCAGTTTAGAAAATGTGCCCAAGGAGCCGGGTGCATTCTGTTGCTCTCCAGAGTTTTCTTCAGAAATTTATTTTAGTTTATTATTTTCAGGCACACTGGTTGGCAACCAGTCTGCCTGCGTCTTGGGACCTAAGGGGGGGACCAAACCAACTTCCTAAGAGTTAATGGTTCGTAATCCCAGCTCCTGAGCTGAGCTCCTGAGGTGATGTTTCTCACACTCCCAGAGGGTGAGCCCACGCCGGCAGCATGCTGCCACCCCTTAACAGATGCCGAAGACAGACGCGGTGCAGTGAGTGTTACATCGGGGACCCAGTTAGCGGCTCCCTGGTGCAAAATGCCGGCATGAAGGGACGGTGATCACCCAGCTACGGGCCGCTGTGCCCACTGGGAACCCAGACTGGCAACACGGTAAACGGGGCTGCGGGCTCTTGTTTTACATTGTAAATGGAGAAAGCCAGTATAAAGAAACTACAGGGACCGCGCGCCATTATGGGGGTGGGGCTTCCCGGAGAGCGTGACCAGAGGCTAAACGGTGCCATTTCCTGCTGCTGCTGATAACAGGCTGCATGCGGAGACTGCTCCTCCACAACCCACTGAATCACCATTGTAACTGGTACCAGGGGGTTATAGTGAAGGGGGGAGCGCAAACTCAGCGGTTATACCGTTGTGGGAAAAATTACACCTAAAAGACACTCAACGGGGCGCTGCTCGGTCTGTGGTGTAGTGTGCAGGTTCCATTTCTCTCTGTGTCACTCCATTCAGGGTAGTCTGGGATAAGTGTGCATAGCACACTAATATTACACTGTGTTATCATACGAATTGTATGTTTTTTCTACTCCGCATGTCTGCAAATAAGTCTGTGTGTACTTTATGCAAAGCTAGGTTTACACGTTCCTCACAGGGGTCCCTCATGTGTACCCAATGCTCAATTCCTTCACAAGTGTCAAAGTCAGAAAAATATCACGCTGCACATTGCCATATATGCACCTCATGCGTGTGCCCGCTGCACGTGCATGAGCCCTCCCGTGCGTGCGTATACTCGCGGTCGCGTGCACTCGCAGGCGCGCGGTATGCGCATTTACGGTAGAGTTTGTGTTCGTCTAGCAGGCGACTCAATCGTAACATATTTTAGCCATATAATGTATTTTGTAGATTATGGTCCCTTTGATAGAATCTGAAAGTTTAGTTAATATAGCATGTTCGGGGACAAAGAGATTCCTCTTTGTTTGATATGAAGGGTCAGACAGGGGTTACACAGTGGTGTTTAGTATCCATCGGA
This sequence comes from Pseudophryne corroboree, assembly GCF_028390025.1. Lineage (NCBI taxonomy): Eukaryota > Metazoa > Chordata > Amphibia > Anura > Myobatrachidae > Pseudophryne > Pseudophryne corroboree. The sequence continues at coordinate 147,724,696 of NC_086451.1, read as the reverse complement.
AGAGAATATAATTAGCAATATTCCGGTGTTGGTTTGAAGCGGATTACTCGCTCGTGCGTACAGTTATGGACATAAGAAGTTTATGGACATTTACTATATTTGCACTTTATTATCCATGCGGCGGGAAACCCAGTTTCCCTCCCACCTGAGCAGTTTGAAATAGTCACAGCCCACCTGTATGAACCAACCTATGACCTTTTGTTATAATGCGGAGACGGATTCCTGTGTCCAATGAACAATAAGAATGTAGGGACCATTGTACTGTACTGTGTGTAAGTGTATATAAAGACAAGCCGACCTGGGCCAGCTCCACTCTACTCTTCTCAACGGTTCTCATCACTGATAATCGGGAGCTGGATTTCCAGGAAGGCGCATGCGATTGTTCCCCTTGTGCGTAAGTTCTCTGCAACCATATTTATCTCCTATTTTGTTGTAAGCCATTCTCTCTCTCCTTCCCCCTTTAAATGTAATTGTGTCTTTGTTGTATTTTAACGTGTAGTAACTCGGTTAGGTATTTTATGTTAGTTTGGTAGTGTATAACTTGTATTGTGTATTCTTTTGCGATTGAACGTTCATTCTCTCCCTTAAAAGGTGTTAGACCCTTAGACCGGTATTTAAGTGTTTATTATATTGCTAAAGGGTTCTCAGAGCGTAAGAATCGCTCATACAGCTTTTAAACTAACAAGGTTACACTGTGTTGCATTTACACCATATCACTGCACAAAGGTTTACAATTCAAGTACATTGTTTATGATATTGTTACAAAGGTTTAACTCTGTGAGCGTCAGCGCCGCTCGTGATCTCCTCGTGGTCTCGAGAGTCCGCTACGCTGATAGCGTATCATTACGTTAGTCGGCAGCCTATAGCGTGCTTGCCTTTACGCTTTAAGCCGTGAGCGAACGTGCCGCTCGTGCGTCTCGTCCACGGCTAAGCGTTTGTACGCTACGTGCGTACTCTTACAGTATTCCATACGCCAATTGCGTACTGTGTTCATTAACCTTTTAGAGTGTTTAATATAGGATATATATATTATAGGTTTTAACAATTGGAGGCTCGCCCGCTCTTCACATATCTGCACTAGGTAATTTCAGCAGACATTATCGGTCAGCAAAAGGCGGGAGGTAATATTCCTCGTAGTGCTGACCAGATAAGCGTCTGCTTCGCTTAGTAAGGAGTGCTGAAGGAATCCGGAACCGGAAGGTAGGAACAGTACGTTATTGTCTTTTTAAAAAAACTGTTTATTTCTGTTTTGCGTACACACGCACGCACACACACACAACTGTATCTCTTTTCATTTGTGTATTTTCACATATCACCTTCCTGTTTGCCATTTCACAATTGATAACGTGCTGAGAAAGATTTGTTGCTATTGGTAGTTAAAAGTTAATATTAATACGTTAAGGAGTAATTTGTAATACACGCGCACGGCTTGCCTAAAATACAAGGAAGTCTGGTGTGGTGTCAGTGAATGATTACTGTTAAAGATCATTCACATTGATAAACGTGTAGTGTGTTACTGTGGACGTACTTGGTCTGCGTACACGGGTCCTTACAAGGGCAGGGCGTACGCAACGCAAGGGTCGACGCACGGAGCGTATATTACGCAACGGAGCGTACGGATACGCCCACCGAAACTCAAATCGCACAATAGCATTGTTCTAGTGGGGGCGGTATAGTATAGCCACGCGATAATAGCACAAATTGATTTCAGTTTCCAAAACTTAGTTTAAATACCTTACTTTACTGTAATGCCTCTGGGGAGAGCTATCAGATTACAGGAAATGATTTTTTTTTTCTGATCAGAAAACTATAGAATGATAGTGGGTTGAAAACGGTATGAGTGTATTGAAGTCCTCTTGGTGAAGTCTTGGTGAAATCTTGGTGAAGTCTTGGTGAAATCTTGGTGAAGTCTTGGTGAATCACGGTCAAGGTGAATACGTGATGAGCACGGTCTAGGTGAAAACGTGCGACGGAGTGTGATAAAGTTTTCGTTGTATTACGCTCTGGCTGTTTTGGAGCACAGTAGGGAGACTCCAATGATCCTACAATTTATAGGCAACAAGTGTCTATAAGTGGTACGATTGGACCGCACGGTTGTATGTGTGACCAATAACGCAACGTGATATGAGGTCATATATTAAATTGCCCCCATGCGTGTTGTAGGGAGCACATGCAAGTGTGATTTGTGTAAAAAAAATAAAGGTAAGGAATTTTCGCTGGTAGGGCCTGCAACGATTATGTGGGTCTGCTAAAAAGGGGCGGATTCGTTGTACTCGGAGCAGAAGAAGCTGGTGGAAGAGCTTGAAAAACTTCCACCGTAGACTTCTGTGTTTGGTGCATTTTAGGAAGTTTTTCTGTGTTAAAAAGGTCCACAATGGCAGCCAAGTGCACAACACAGGGACGTTTAGCAGTCAGGGTTCAGACTGAAGAGGCTTGCAGACCCCGAGGGTCTGCTCGGTTAGTAATGTGGGGGAGGTATGGTCCCCACACTGAGACCTTTTGTGACGAATGGACACGAATGACTGTGGGGGATAAAGCACCATTTCCTGGGATAGGTAGTTTTGACTCAGAGGTATTGCATAATTTAAGGCGAAGGATCTGTCTCATAAAATCCGGGAAGCAACAAATTAGACATTATGATTGTTTACAGTTATGGCAACAGGAAAGTGAAATGCAAAGAAATTTAACTTATATATCTGACTCTCATCTTGGGAGGAGAGACATGGCAATGGAGAGGATTATGGCTGCAGAGAATGGCACACTGGTGAATGATAAAAATGCACTTAGCAACTGTATTATAGATGATAAGGATACTTGTAATAGATGTAACAAGAATAATCGTAATACTGTTAAATGTACAACTATTAACCCATGCAAGTTGCACCCCATGTTAAACTTCCCTCAGGATCACCAGCAAGAAAGTGGGCCCAGCACGATGTCGGTACCTCTTCCAGAAGCCATCCTACAAGACATCCAGGTGGACGCGACCAAATCGGTAAAGGCAGTAATCAAACCCCCTAACGGAGGGTCAGGTGAGGTCGTGTCCACAGGTACGTATAGGGTTATGCATCACGCACAAACAAATGTACCTCATATTGTAGAACCAACTCAGAATGACGTTATTGGACTTAATCCTGTCAGGGTAATCGCAGTACCAAATGGGAAAACTGACACTTCAGGAGTCACTCCTGTCAGGAACATCGCCATGCACTGCCCCTTTTCCCGAACAGAATTAAGAACAATTTTGTCTGAATTTCCTGACCCTAGGAAAGACTTAGTTGCATGTCAAAAGTATATTAGAGAGCTAGGGAATTCTGCAGAGCCAAATAACAAAGATTGGAGGACAGTTTTGAGGGCATGTTTACCCCCCGATGTCGACTCAGTGAAATTTATCGCTGACTGTAAACTAGATGAAGAAATACCACTAACAGACGAGTATAATCAGGATAATGTAAAGAGAATCAACTTACAGTTAGGAGTATATTTCCCTGCAGTGGTAAAGTGGAATAAAATCTTTACAATAAAACAAAAAGAAGGTGAATCCACACCAGAGTATTTTCACCGGGCTCTGCAGGATATGGCTAGGTACACTGGTATAGATGACATTAAAACTAATGTACACCACAGAGAAGTAGCTGTGTCCGTATTAATGGACGGCTTAAAAGACACACTAAGAATCAGGGTACAAACCTCTCTACCTCACTGGAGAGGTATCTCGGTGGCTGCATTAAGAGAGTCCGCTATCGAGCATGACCGTAATATCCAAAGAACCAGGGAAGCACAGGGAGAGCGGTTGATGGTGATGAGCATCCAAGCATTAGAGGAGGCATCAAATCGACCGAAACCCCAGGCCACTGGCACATGGAGGAAGCCAAGGGTTTGTTATCTTTGTAAAAGAGAAGGGCATTATGCCAGCAACTGTAACAGTCCACATAAAGTCAGACCCCCTAGACATGAATATGAGCAAAGTTATGGCACACCAAATTATAATCAGGGATCACATAGGAAGAATTTTGGGCCACACCCATGATATGTAGTCAGGAAAGGTGATCATTAGGACTGATGATAAGCCTGAGGTAACAGTTAATAAATTGGGAGGTCATTCCCTGAAGACACAGGAATGACCGGGGTAAAATTTGTAAAGTATCTGTAAAATGTTTTTTTTTCTCCCCATCTCTGACGGTCATCGGCAGGACTCAAACATTACATAGCTACTTGGTCTTTGCAGAAGTCTACCAAACCCCAGCATGACCTACCCGCATCAATGTATCCTGGCCAGATACAAAGGGTGAAGTTTGGAAATGCTGGTGGGAGGGACTGCGCAAAGATACCATTGGACATGCAGGTGTGACAGCCTGATGATGAACGGAAGAACTGACAATGTTTTTTTTTTTTCTCTCTTGGAAAAATGTTGGAAAAATGTTTTTTTCTGTTGTTGTTTATTGTTGATTTATGTGACGCATATATATATGAACGGTTCTCTCTCCCTTGTTGTTTTTTTTCTCTCTCTCTTCTTTCTCATGTTCTCATAAGGTTATAGATGGTATGTCACACATCAGTTGGATGAATGGTAATGCAAGATTTATTCTCCTTACAGAAAGAGCGTTGAGCTAGAAGAAATATTGTATCACCAGAATGTTTAGAAGACTGAGAGACAGCACCTTTGAGATGACAGCAGAACAAGAAGAACAACAAGACTAGAGAACTAATTATCGTAACAAGTTTCTCTCCCCCTCAAACTGTTTTCCTGTACCCCCATTACAAATTTCTCCTTTCTCCTCCTGTAAGATGGACTCGCCTCAAGAGACTGTGATCCGTGTTTTCATGTTGACCCTGATGTTGACCAGAGCAGTCTGTTTCGGTGAGAGTACCAGTGAGGTCGAGAAAGGATCCAGAAAGGTTCTGATGACAGAGATGGAGGCGTAGATTTCCAAGAACAACATAATCACCAAGCAAAGGCGAGTATCAGAAAACGATCTGGTAGCATTGACCATAGAAGGAATTGTGAAGGATTGTTAGCTGAAGAAAATTGCATCTGTAGGCATTGTGATAACTTAGTTGAGGATGGGTGCATCAAGAGATGTCAGTCCAGTTTTAACATTAACATGGACTGACATCCATTGGGTGACTATCACTCATTAGTGGGTAAGGTGTTAAACCAAACAGACTGTTGGGTATGCTCTCAAGTACCTCAAGGTCACAGCAAGCCAGGACTAGTACCATTTCCTTTAACGATAGGGGAGGTACTTGAGCTAAGTGGTGGGAGGCCGGTGGACAGGAGGTTTAATATCTCTAGTCCTCCTAGTTTGAAGCTCCACCAATACCATGTGGATAGGTCCTTAGTGTGTTTTAACATTTCCAATCCCCGAAAGCCGGGAAATTGGGAAGTGTCATGGAATAACAAAACCATGACCTTTTCATATAGAGCCGATAGAATGCCTACAGATACAGAGCTCATACGCCACATAGCCAATAGTGGAAAATATTTCCGATATAGGTATACCCTAAGAAGTAGGACCATGAGAGTTGGAGAAGTATCACCAGGATACTGTGCACAGATCGTACAAACTGATAGGTGTACTAAACAGATGGGAGAATTAGGGTTAGGAGAGTTCACATGGAAAATGTGTAACATGGTAATGACATATTCAGTCCCATATGTTCTCCCTGATGATGCATATTTCATATGCGGGAGAAAGGCGTATGAGCGGCTTGCCCCAAACTCAGAGGGATTATGTTATATTGAAAAAGTACCGCCTGAAGTAATGACTGTATCGCATAACAAAATTGATTTGATTTACGACCCAACCATTGAAACCACGCTGTGATAAAAGGTGATTCCACGACCTGTTTCTTTCACCCGTTTCTCCTTTGTTTTCCTCCAAGGTACAAAGACATCCGCTTGGAAGAAGAATTTGACAACCTTTTACACAGACAACTGATGGACTATGCCATAGACCCCCCATATCCCTAGTAACTTTAATTTTACGCTAGCCCAACACTTTTTGTAAGTCTATGGACATTGAGAAAGCTATTTGCTTGCAATTTGGCAAAAGCCCAAAGAGACTACAGTCAACAAGTACATCAAGACAAGACAAGACAAAAGACAAGACCTCAATCGGCAAATGTATATTAAACTCACATAGTTTATGACTGCATTTACCATAATTGCTCCTTATCTTCATTTCTACAACCTTCAGGTAATGACACACATAGTCGATAGGGAATATAGGCACAGATATCAGCACTCACATATCCCCCCATTCATGTATCATCAACTAAAATGTGCTCCCCCATTTTGTTGCAACCAAAAGCCGAAAAGAGCTCGGTAAAGTTTGACAGCCCATCCACAGACCCGTACCACGGGATAAGAAGGAATTCAAATGTATACTTCGCAATACCTCGAAGCTTGATTTAAAACATGTATGGCACGATGATACATGACCCCCCAAACATGGATTCATACACACATGCTTCTGCTATCTCACTAGGTCATACCCTTTTCCTACCTTCTTCTCTCCTCCCCTACCCAATCATAGAAATGTATTATACATGACATATATTTTTCTCTTTTTGAACTGTTTTAGGAAGTGGCAGTTATTGGTGACTGCCAAAGGGTGGACTGTCAAAGTCAGAAAAATATCACGCTGCACATTGCCATATATGCACCTCATGCGTGTGCCCGCTGCACGTGCATGAGCCCTCCCGTGCGTGCGTATACTCGCGGTCGCGTGCACTCGCAGGCGCGCGGTATGCGCATTTACGGTAGAGTTTGTGTTCGTCTAGCGGGCGACTCAATCGTAACATATTTTAGCCATATAATGTATTTTGTAGATTATGGTCCCTTTGATAGAATCTGAAAGTTTAGTTAATATAGCATGTTCGGGGACAAAGAGATTCCTCCTTGTTTGATACGAAGGGTCAGACAGGGGTTACACAGTGGTGTTTAGTATCCATCGGAAGAGAATATAATTAGCAATATTCCGGTGTTGGTTTGAAGCGGATTACTCGTTCGTGCGTATAGTTATGGACATAAGAAGTTTATGGACATTTACTATATTTGCACTTTATTATCCATGCGGCGGGAAACCTGAGTTCCCCTCCCACCTGAGCAGTTTGAAATAGTCACAGCCCACCTGTATGAACCAATCTATGACCTTTTGTTATAATGCGGAGACGGATTCCTGTGTCCAATGAACAATAAGAATGTAGGGACCATTGTACTGTACTGTGTGTAAGTGTATATAAAGACAAGCCGACCTGGGCCAGCTCTCTACTCTTCTCAACGGTTCTCATCACTGATAATCGGGAGCTGGATATCCAGGAAGGCGCATGCAATTGTTCCCCTTGTGCGTAAGTTCTCTGCAACCATATTTATCTCCTATTTTGTTGTAAGCCATTCTCTCTCTCCTTCCCCCTTTAAATGTAATTGTGTCTTTGTTGTATTTTAACGTGTAGTAACTCGGTTAGGTATTTTATGTTAGTTTGGTAGTGTATAACTTGTATTGTGTATTCTTTTGCGATTGAACGTTCATTCTCTCCCTTAAAAGGTGTTAGACCCTTAGACCGGTATTTGAGTGTTTATTATATTGCTAAAGGGTTCTCAGAGCGTAAGAATCGCTCATACAGCTTTTAAACTAACAAGGTTACACTGTGTTGCATTTACACCATATCACTGCACAAAGGTTTACAATTCAAGTACATTGTTTATGATATTGTTACAAAGGTTTAACTCTGTGAGCGTCAGCGCCGCTCGTGATCTCCTCGTGGTCTCGAGCGTCCGCTACGCTGATAGCGTATCATTACGTTAGTCGGCAGCCTATAGCGTGCTTGCCTTTACGCTTTAAGCCGTGAGCGAACGTGCCGCTCGTGCGTCTCGTCCACGGCTAAGCGTTTGTACGCTACGTGCGTACTCTTACGGTATTCCATACGCCAATTGCGTACTGTGTTCATTAACCTTTTAGAGTGTTTAATATAGGATATATATATTATAGGTTTTAACACAAGGTAGTAATGTGCAGGAACCTGAGTGGATGGAATCATTTAAAACTATGGTTTCCAGTATTAATTCAGAGTTTGCTACGGCTAAGCAAGAAAGACAAGCCCTGAAACAATGGACACATTTATGGTTGCTGCTGCAGACCACAGACAGGCTCTTCAGCGGTTGGTCTCTCACAAATGCATACTCCCCCTCACTTGTTACAATCTGACTCTGATTCTGAACTACCAGAGTTTGATGAAGGAGATGATGAGGCGGACGAGGATAATTCCCTGTACCCAGGTGTTGAAGCCCTCATTTATGCCACTAGAGAGGTGCTCAATATCCCTGATAAGAAGGAAAAACAGGCAGAGGAATTGTATTTTAATGTGAAACCAAAGTCCTCTGCAACCTTCCTGGTTTCTAAAGAATTAGATTCCCTGGCTAAGGCAGCATGGATAAATCCTGACAAAAATGTATTACCCCTAAACTAGTGATGAGCGGGTTCGGTTCCTCGAGATCCGAACCCCCCCGAACTTCACCCATTTTACACGGGTCCGAGGCAGCCTCGGATCTTCCCGCCTTGCTCGGTTAACCCGAGCGCGCCCGAACGTCATCATCCCGCTGTCGTATTCTCACGAGATTCGTATTCTATATAAGGAGCCGCGCGTCGCCGCCATTTTCACTTGTGCATTGGAGATGATAGGGAGAGGACGTGTAGCGTTCTCTCAGTTGTGTTCAGTGTGCTGCAAATATCTGTGCTCAGTGTGCTGCAAATATCTGTGCTCAGTGTGCTGAAAATATCTACGTTCTCTGCCTGAAAAACGCTCCATATCTGTGCTGCATTGTAGTATATAGTAGGAGGACAGTGCAGAATTTTGCTGACCAGTGACCACCAGTATTATATAGTAGGAGGACAGTGCAGAGTTTTGCTGACCAGTGACCACCAGTATTATACGTTCTCTGCCTGAAAAACGCTCCATATCTGTGCTGCATTGTAGTATATAGTAGGAGGACAGTGCAGAATTTTGCTGACCAGTGACCACCAGTATTATATAGTTGGAGGACAGTGCAGAATTTTGCTGACCAGTGACCACCAGTATTATACGTTCTCTGCCTGAAAAACGCTCCATATCTGTGCTGCATTTAGGGATGTGCACCTGAAATTTTTCGGGTTTTGTGTTTTGGTTTTGGGTTTGGTTCCGTGGCCGTGTTTTGGGTTCGAACGCGTTTTGGCAAAACCTCACCAAATTTTTTTTGTCGGATTCGGGTGTGTTTTGGATTCGGGTGTTTTTTTCAAAAAACCCTAAAAAACAGCTTAAATCATAGAATTTGGGGGTCATTTTGATCCCATAGTATTATTAACCTCAATAACCATAATTTCCACTCATTTTCAGTCTATTCTGAACACCTCACACCTCACAATATTATTTTTAGTCCTAAAATTTGCACCGAGGTCGCTGGATGGCTAAGCTAAGCGACACAAGTGGCCGACACAAACACCTGGCCCATCTAGGAGTGGCACTGCAGTGTCAGGCAGGATGGCCCTTCCAAAAAATACTCCCCAAACAGCACATGACGCAAAGAAAAAAAGAGGCGCAATGAGGTAGCTGTGTGAGTAAGATAAGCGACCCAAGTGGCCGACACAAACACCTGGCCCATCTAGGAGTGGCACTGCAGTGTCAGGCAGGATGGCCCTTCCAAAAACTACTCCCCAAACAGCACATGACGCAAAGAAGAAAAAAAAGAGGCGCAATGAGGTAGCTGTGTGAGTAAGATAAGCGACCCAAGTGGCCGACACAAACACCTGGCCCATCTAGGAGTGGCACTGCAGTGTCAGGCAAAATGGCCCTTCCAAAAAATACTCCCCAAACAGCACATAACGCAAAGAATAAAAAAAGAGGCGCAATGAGGTAGCTGTGTGAGTAAGATAAGCAACCCAAGTGGCCGACACAAACACCTGGCCCATCTAGGAGTGGCACTGCAGTGTCAGACAGGATGGCCCTTCCAAAAACTACTCCCCAAACAGCACATGACGCAAAGAAGAAAAAAAAGAGGCGCAATGAGGTAGCTGTGTGAGTAAGATAAGCGACCCAAGTGGCCGACACAAACACCTGGCCCATCTAGGAGTGGCACTGCAGTGTCAGGCAGGATGGCCCTTCCAAAAACTACTCCCCAAACAGCACATGACGCAAAGAAGGAAAAAAAGAGGCGCAATGAGGTAGCTGTGTGAGTAAGAAAAGCGACCCAAGTGGCTGACACAAACACCTGGCCCATCTAGGAGTGGCACTGCAGTGTCAGGCAGGATGGCCCTTCCAAAAAATACTCCCCAAACATCACATGATGCAAAGAAGAAAAAAAAGAGGCGCAATGAGGTAGCTGTGTGAGTAAGATAAGCGACCCAAGTGGCCGACACAAACACCTGGCCCATCTAGGAGTGGCACTGCAGTGTCAGGCAGGATGGCCCTTCTAAAAAATACTCCCCAAACAGCACATGACGCAAAGAAAAATGAAAGAAAAAAGAGGTGCAAGATGGAATTGTCCTTGGGCCCTCCCACCCACCCTTATGTTGTATAAACAGGACATGCACACTTTAACCAACCCATCATTTCAGCGACAGGGTCTGCCACACGACTGTGACTGAAATGACTGGTTGGTTTGGGCCCCCACCAAAAAAGAAGCAATCAATCTCTCCTTCTACAAACTGGCTCTACAGAGGCAAGATGTCCACCTCATCATCATCGTCCGATTCATCACCCCTTTCACTGTGTACAGTACATCCCCCTCCTCACAGATTATTAATTCGTCCCCACTGGAATCCACCATCTCAGATCCCCGTGTACTTTCTGGAGGCAATTGCTGCTGGTGAATGTCTCCATGGAGTAATTGATTATAATTCATTTTAATGAACATCATCTTCTCCACATTTTCTGGAAGTAACCTCGTACGCCGATTGCTGACAAGGTGAGCGGCGGCACTAAACACTCTTTCGGAGTACACACTGGAGGGAGGGCAACTTAGGTAGAATAAAGCCAGTTTGTGCAAGGGCCTCCAAATTGCCTCTTTTTCCTGCCAGTATACGTACGGACTGTCTGATGTGCCTACTTGGATGCGGTCACTCATATAATCCTCCACCATTCTTTCAATGGTGAGAGAATCATATGCAGTGACAGTAGACGACATGTCAGTAATCGTTAGCAGGTCCTTCAGTCCGGACCAGATGTCAGCATCAGCAGTCGCTCCAGACTGCCCTGCATCACCGCCAGCGGGTGGGCTCGGAATTCGTAGCCTTTTCCTCGCACCCCCAGTTGCGGGAGAATGTGAAGGAGGAGATGTTGACAGGTCGCGTTCCGCTTGACTTGACAATTTTCTCACCAGCAGTTCTTTGAACCCCTGCAGACTTGTGTCTGCCGGAAAGAGAGATCCAACGTAGGTTTTAAATCTAGGATCGAGCACGGTGGCCAAAATGTAGTGCTCTGATTTCAACAGATTGACCACACGTGAATCCTGGTTAAGCGAATTAAGGGCTCCATCCACAAGTCCCACATGCCTAGCGGAATCGCTCTGTTTTAGCTCCTCCTTCAATGCCTCCAGCTTCTTCTGCAAAAGCCTGATGAGGGGAATGACCTGACTCAGGCTGGCAGTGTCTGAACTGACTTCACGTGTGGCAAGTTCAAAGGGCAGCAGAACCTTGCACAACGTTGAAATCATTCTCCACTGCGCTTGAGACAGGTGCATTCCACCTCCTTTGCCTATATCGTGGGCAAATGTATAGGCTTGAATGGCCTTTTGCTGCTCCTCCATCCTCTGAAGCATATAGAGGGTTGAATTCCACCTCGTTACCACCTCTTGCTTCAGATGATGGCAGGGCAGGTTCAGGTTTTTTTGGTGGTGCTCCAGTCTTCTGTACGCGGTGCCTGCACGCCGAAAGTGGCCCACAATTCTTCTGGCCACCGACAGCAACTCTTGCACGCCCCTGTCGTTTTTTAAATAATTCTGCACCACCAAATTCAATGTATGTGCAAAACATGGGACGTACTGGAATTTGCCCAGATGTAATGCACGCACAATATTGCTGGCGTTGTCCGATGTCACAAATCCCCAGGAGAGTCCAATTGGGGTAAGCCATTCTACGATGATCTTCCTCAGTTGCCGTAAGAGGTTTTCAGCTGTGTGCGTATTCTGGAAAGCGGTGATACAAAGCGTAGCCTGCCTAGGAACGAGTTGGCGTTTGCGAGATCCTGCTACTGGTGCCGCCGCTGCTGTTCTTGCAGCGGGAGGCAATACATCTACCCAGTGGGCTGTCACAGTCATGTAGTCCTGAGTCTGCCCTGCTCCACTTGTCCACATGTCCGTGGTTAAGTGGACATTGGGTACAACTGCATTTTTTAGGACACTGGTGAGTCTTTTTCTGACGTCCGTGTACATTCTCGGTATCGCCTGCCTAGAGAAGTGGAACCTAGATGGTATTTGGTACCGGGGACACAGTACCTCAAGCAATTCTATAATTCCCTGTGAATTAACGGTGGATACCGGCCACACGTTTAACACCACCGCAGCTGCCAAGACCTGAGTTATCCGCTTTGCAGCAGGATGACTGCTGTGATATTTCATCTTCCTCGCAAAGGACTGTTGGACAGTCAATTGCTTACTGGAAGTAGTACAAGTGGTCTTCCGACTTCCCCTCTGGGATGACGATCGACTCCCAGCAGCAACAACAGCAGCGCCAGCAGCAGTAGGCATTACACTCAAGGATGCATCGGAGGAATCCCAGACAGGAGAGGACTCGTCAGACTTGCCAGTGACATGGCCTGCAGGACTATTGGCTTTCCTGGGTAAGGAGGAAATTGACACTGAGGGAGTTGGTGGTGTGGTTTGCGCGAGCTTGGTTACAAGAGGAAGGGATTTACTGGTCAGTGGACTGCTTCCGCTGTCGCCCAAAGTTTTTGAACTTGTCACTGACTTATGATGAATGCGCTGCAGGTGACGTATAAGGGAGGATGTTCCGAGGTGGTTAACGTCCTTACCCCTACTTATTACAGCTTGACAAAGGCAACACACGGCTTGACACCTGTTGTCCGCATTTCTGTTGAAATACTTCCACACTGAAGAGCTGATTTTTTTGGTATTTTCACCACGCATGTCAATGGCCATATTCCTCCCACGGACAACAGGTGTCTCCCCGGGTGCCTGACTTAAACAAACCACCTCACCATCAGAATCCTCCTTGTCAATTTCCTCCCCAGCCCAAGCAACACCCATATCCTCATCCTGGTGTACTTCAACACTGACATCTTCAATTTCACTATCAGGAACTGGACTGCGGGTGCTCCTTTCAACACTTGCAGGGGGCGTGCAAATGGTGGACAGCGCAAGCTCTTCCCGTCCAGTGTTGGGAAGGTCAGGCATCGCAACCGACACTATTGGACTCTCCTTTGGGATTTGTGATTTCGAAGAACGCACAGTTCTTTGCTGTGCTTTTGCCGCAAGTCTTTTCTTTTTTCTAGCGAGAGGATGAGTGCTTCCATCCTCATGTGAAGCTGAACCACTAGCCATGAACATAGGCCAGGGCCTCAGCCGTTCCTTGCCACTCCGTGTCGTAAATGGCATATTGGCAAGTTTACGCTTCTCCTCAGACGCTTTTAATTTTGATTTTTGGGTCATTTTTTTACTGATCTTTTGTGTTTTGGATTTTACATGCTCTGTACTATGACATTGGGCATCGGCCTTGGCAGACGACGTTGATGGCATTTCATCGTCTCGGCCATGACTAGTGGCAGCAGCTTCAGCACGAGGTGGAAGTGGATCTTGATCTTTCCCTATTTTTTTAACCTCCACATTTTTGTTCTCCATATTTTGCGCGCAACTAAAAGCCACCACACGTATACAATGTAGATGGATGGATAGTATAGTATTACTTATACTTATGGACGACGAGTGACGACACAGAGGTAGGTATAGCCGTGGCCTACCGTACTGCTGCTTAGTGCTTATATATATGATATTATACTGTATAACGGACCTGGTGGACAGTGTCAGCAGACTGCTAAACTAGTATGAAGAAAGAAAAAAAAAACACCACAGGTATACAATGTAGATGGATGGATAGTATAGTATTACTTATACTTATGGACGACGAGTGACGACACAGAGGTAGGTACAGCCGTGGCCTACCGTACTGCTGCTTAGTGCTTATATATATGATATACTGTATAACGGACCTGGTGGACAGTGTCAGCAGACTGCTAAACTAGTATGAAGAAAGAAAAAAAAACACCACAGGTATACAATGTAGATGGATGGATAGTATAGTATTACTTATACTTATGGACGACGAGTGACGACACAGAGATAGGTACAGCCGTGGCCTACCGTACTGCTGCTTACTGCTTATATATATGATATACTGTATAACGGACCTGGTGGACACTGTCAGCAGACTGCTAAACTAGTATGAAGAAAGAAAAAAAAACACCACAGGTATACAATGTAGATGGATGGATAGTATAGTATTACTTATAATTATGGACGACGAGTGATGACACAGAGGTAGGTACAGCCGTGGCCTACCGTACTGCTGCTTAGTGCTTATATATATATGATATTATACTGTATAACGGACCTGGTGGACAGTGTCAGCAGACTGCTAAACTAGTATGAAGAAAGAAAAAAAAAAACACCACAGGTATACAATGTAGATGGATGGATAGTATAGTATTACTTATACTTATGGACGACGAGTGACGACACAGAGGTAGGTACAGCCGTGGCCTACCGTACTGCTGCTTAGTGCTTATATATATGATATACTGTATAACGGACCTGGTGGACAGTGTCAGCAGACTGCTAAACTAGTATGAAGAAAGAAAAAAAAAACACCACAGGTATACAATGTAGATGGATGGATAGTATAGTATTACTTATACTTATGGATGACGAGTGACGACACAGAGGTAGGTACAGCCGTGGCCTACCGTACTGCTGTTTAGTGCTTATATATATGATATACTGTATAACGGACCTGGTGGACACTGTCAGCAGACTGCTAAACAAACTAGTATGAAGAAAGAAAAAAAAAACACCACAGGTATACAATGTAGATGGATGGATAGTATAGTATTACTTATACTTATGGACGACGAGTGCACTGACGACACAGAGGTAGGTACAGCCGTGGCCTACCGTACTGCTGCTTAGTGCTTATATATATATAATATACTGTATAACGGACCTGGTGGACACTGTCAGCAGACTGCTAAACAAACTAGCATGAAGAAAGAAAAAAAAAAACACCACAGTGTTTTTCAGGCAGACAAACGTATACTGGACTGGTGGTCACTGTCAGCAAAACTGTGCACTGTACTCCTGCTATAACTGCTCCCCAGTCCCCACAATTAGGCAGTGTGAGCAGTGCACTCAGCACAGATATATCATGCAGCAGTGCAGCACACTGAGTGAGCACAGATATGGTGGAGCGTTTTTTTTCAGGCAGAGAAACAACGGATTAAACTCAAAACCCTGCACTGTACTCCCTAACAGCTGCTCCCCGTCCCCAATCCTCCCCACAATTATAACTAACTAAGTTCTAATATAATACAATGGACTCGGAGAGGACGCCAGCCACGTCCTCTCCCTATCAATCTCAATGCACGTGTGAAAATGGCGGCGACGCGCGGCTCCTTATATAGAATCCGAGTCTCGCGAGAATCCGACAGCGGGATGATGACGTTCGGGCGCGCTCGGGTTAACCGAGCAAGGCGGGAGGATCCGAGTCGCTCGGACCCGTGTAAAAAAAAGGTGAAGTTCGGGCGGGTTCGGATTCCGAGGAACCGAACCCGCTCATCACTAGCTGCATTGTAGTATATAGTAGGAGGACAGTGCAGAATTTTGCTGACCACCAGTATATAATATATAGCAGTACGGTACAGTAGGCCATTGCTATTGATATATTACTGACATATAATTCCACACATTAAAAAATGGAGAACAAAAATGTGGAGGGTAAAATAGGGAAAGATCAAGATACACTTCTACCTCGTGCTGAAGCTGCTGCCACTAGTCATGGCCGAGACGATGAAATGCCATCAACGTCGTCTGCCAAGGCCGATGCCCAATGTCATAGTAGAGAGCATGTAAAATCCAAAAAACAAAAGTTCAGTAAAATGACCCAAAAATCTAAATTAAAAGCATCTGATGAGAAGCGTAAACTTGCCAATATGCCATTTACGACACGGAGTGGCAAGGAACGGTTGAGGCCCTGGCCTATGTTCATGGCTAGTGGTTCAGATTCACATGAGGATGGAAGCACTCATCCTCTCGCTAGAAAAATGAAAAGACTTAAGCTGGCAAAAGCACAGCAAAGAACTGTGCGTTCTTCTAAATCACAAATCCCCAAGGAGAGTCCAATTGTGTCGGTTGCGATGCCTGACCTTCCCAACACTGGACGGGAAGAGGTGGCGCCTTCCACCATTTGCACGCCCCCTGCAAGTGCTGGAAGGAGCACCCACAGTCCAGTTCCTGATAGTCAAATTGAAGATGTCACTGTTGAAGTACACCAGGATGAGGATATGGGTGTTGCTAGAGCTGAGGAGGAAATTGACAATGAGGAATCTGATGGTGAGGTGGTGTTATGCACACCAGTGCCTGCAGGAATGTACTGGTGTCTGAACGGAGAGGGATGCAAAACAAATGAACTCACAGACAGACTGGGGAATATGACATTACGTACACAGAAGGTTATAGGGTAACAAAATAAACACAAAGTGAACAGAGAAGCCCAGAGGCTAAGAAACTGGGTGTCTCCCTCGTATTAGGAATGCTCAGATGGAAAGAAGCGAGATGTTGTGTTTTAATACGTAGAGAACCCGAAATGCTGTTGCTAAGGGCAACAGCAAAACCCTAAAGGGTTACCAACGGGTGTGGCAGTAAACTCCTTGGTCAGAGATGGAATAATAGACACAAGGAGAGTCTCCACAATCCTAGTCCTCACTTGCAGTGCACTGGTTCAGCTTACTGCCACTAAACTGACACCTGAACACCTTGCACAGTGAGAAAGGATTTTTGCAGGCAAGTCTGAGAATACAGCCGCAAACTTGCTAAGTTCACAGAGTAGCAAAAGAACCCCAGCAAGTTAAACGACTGACTCCAGTCTTACTGCTAGGTCTGGATTGGCAGAGTGTAGTACCAAACCCCAAGGCCTATTTGCAGTAAGCAACAAACAAATACAAAGTTACACAGTACTGGCTAACTTTCAGGAACTGACTAACCAACAAAGATTCAGCAGCATCTGCTTAACCTGAGAAGAAGGTTTATATAGCAGGTGCTGTCCACGCCCCACTCAGACCTTACAGACTGTGAGCACAAAAACCAGTACCGGATCCCCTGCCGTGCACAATGCCTGTAACCACTGCACAGCAAAAGACCCGAACCGGAGTATCAGCTGCGCTCAGGTTACTCCGCTAGCACTTGTCTCCCGGTTGCCATGACGACGTGACAGCACAGGGCAGGAGACCCTAACAGTACCCCCCCTCTGACGAGGGGTCAAAGAACCCCTACCACCGGGTTTATCGGGGAACTGCGAGAAGAAAGAGCGTATCAGTCTGGGGGCATGAAGATCACAACTGCGCACCCACGACCGCTCCTCCGGGCCATACCCCTTCCAGTGCACCAAAAATGACAGCCGACCCCGAACCATCTTGGAGTCAAGAATCCTTTCAACAACAAACTCCCTCTGGCCACGTATCAGAAGAGGAGAAGGTCTTCCACTGGAAGAAGAATTACTAATCGCCCGTTTTAAAAGGGAACAATGAAATGTTTTATTGATACCCAAAGAACGGGGCAGATCTAACTGAAATGCCACCGGATTGATAACCCTAGTGATCTTATAAGGGCCGATGAACCGGGGGCCTAACTTATGAGATGGCTGTCTCAACTTCAAATTCTTGGTAGACAACCAGACGAAGTCTCCTAATTTGAAGCTGCAGGGTCTTTTCCGCTTATCAAAAACCCTTTTGGTCACTAATGACACAGACACAAGGGCTTTCTTCACTTTCCTCCAAATACCCCTAAGGACCGAAACCACAGAGGAACCACCAGGCGTGGAGTCCAGGGGGTCAAAATAATTGGCCTTAGGATGATGCCCATACACACAAAGGAAGGGAGAGATCCCTGTAGCAGAGTGAGCCGCGTTGTTATAGGCAAACTCCGCCATGGACAGATGAGCAACCCAGTCAGTCTGACACTTGGAGACATAACACCTGAGGAACTGCTCCAAGGACTGGTTCACCCTTTCAGTCTGCCCATTAGACTGCGGATGGTAGCCTGACGACAAGCTGACAGAAATCTGGAGATCGGAACAAAATGCCCTCCAGAATTTGGCCACAAACTGGGATCCGCGGTCAGAGACCACATCAATTGGCAACCCGTGGAGGCGCACAACATGCAGCATAAATAATTCAGACAGGCGTCTGGCCGATGGCAGCTCAACCAGTGGAACGAAGTGCGCCATCTTCGAAAACCTGTCAACGACAACCCAGATGGCTGTCATCCCCGAGGATTTGGGCAAGTCCACCACAAAATCCATTGAAATGTGGGTCCATGGCTTAGATGGAATAGAGAGTGGATGTAATGGGCCAACAGGAACCCCTCTAGGAGTCTTATTTCGGGCACAGATGTCACATGCCCGAACCCACTGATCCACATCCTTAGCCACCGAGGGCCACCACACCGCCCTAGATAGCAACTCCCGAGTTCTGGCAATACCCGGGTGACCTGCCGACTTCTTGGCATGGAATTCCAGGAACACTCGCTGTCTTAACCTAGGAGGCACAAACAAAAGACCTACCGGATGGTCTGGAGGAGCCTGCTCCTGTGCTCTAAGGACTAATGACAAGAGGTCCTGGGTAATGCCCACTTTAATACATGATGGGGACACAATGGGCAATGGCTCCTCGGTGGTCTCCTGGATTGGAGCAAAACTCTGCGAGAGCGCATCAGCCTTGATGTTTTTTTACCCAGGGCGATATGTTATCAAAAAATTAAAGCGAGCAAAAAACAAAGCCCATCGTGCCTGCCTGGCATTGAGACGCTTCGCTGACTCTAAATATGCCAAATTCTTATGGTCGGTGAGAATTGAGACCACAAACTTAGCCCCCTCAAGCCAGTGTCTCCACTCCTCGAGTGCATCCTTAATAGCCAACAATTCCCGGTTACCCACGTCATAATTCATCTCGGCAGGCGAAAATTTACGGGAAAAGTAAGCACAGGGATGAAGGCGATTATCAGACACTCCCATCTGAGAGAGCACTGCCCCAATACCCATCTCAGAGGCATCCACCTCCACCACAAAAGGACGCTCTGGATCTGGGTGTCGCAGCACCTTGGCCGAGACAAATGCCCTTTTGAGACGGGCAAAAGCCGCTTTGGCCTCACAAGACCAGTGAGCAACATCCGCCCCTTTCTTAGTGAGTGCCACCAAGGGCGCCACTATAGACGAAAATCCAGCGATAAATCGTCTATAAAAATTCGCAAAGCCCAGGAAACGCTGAAGCGCCTTCAAACTAGTGGGCTGCACCCAATCCAGGACTGCCTGTACCTTGGAACCCTCCATTTGGAAACCTTCTGGGGAGATAATATATCCTAGAAATGCGATTTGCTGAACTTCAAATTCGCACTTCTCCAGCTTCGCCCCAAGCCGGTGGTCTCTGAGTTTCTGGAGGACTAAGCGTACATGCTTCCGATGTTCCTCCAGGGAATGGGAGAAGATTAGGATGTCATCTAAGTATACAACTAAGAATCTATCCAAATATTCCCTGAGCACATCGTTCATGAAATCCTGGAAGACTGCCGGGGCATTACAGAGCCCAAAAGGCATCACCAAATATTCATAATGCCCTGAGTGGGTATTAAAGGCAGTCTTCCATTCATCCCCCTCTCTTATTCGGATTAGATTGTACGCACCGCGTAGGTCAATCTTAAAAAAAATGGTGGCAGTACGAAGCTGGTCAAACAAGACCGAAATGAGAGGCAGTGGGTATGAGTTTTTAATCGTGATACGGTTCAATTCCCTGAAGTTGATGCAGGGTCGCAACGAACCGTCCTTTTTACCCACGAAGAAGAACCCCGACCCAACTGGAGACTGTGAAGGTCTGATAAATCCCTTAGCCAAGTTCTCCTGAATGTACTCTGCCATAGCCTGAGTCTCAGGACGTGACAGGGAGTACAACCTTCTTTTGGGAAGCTTAGCATTCGGCAACAAATCAATGGCACAGTCATAGGGGCGATGGGGAGGTAGTACCTCTGCAACTTTTTTGGAGAACACGTCCGCAAAATCTGCATAACATCCTGGCAATCCTGGCAAACTTAGCTGCGAAAGCCTGACTGTAAGGCTCAAGCAACTCCTGAAACAATCAGTACCCCAACTAAGAATCTCCCCAGAGACCCAGTCAAATTGAGGATTGTGGGCCCTTAACCAGGGTAACCCCAACACCAATGGGGCAAAAGTACAGACAGTCACATAAAAGGACAATTTTTCAGAGTGTGTGGCTCCAATAAACAAAGAAATCTGGCTAGTGCAAGAGGTAATTTTACCCTGGGATAATGGTTCCCCGTTTAACCCACAGATCTCAATTTCCAATGCCAAGGGTACTAAGGGAACAGAGTGTTTCAGGGCGAATTGGCGGTCCATAAAAACCCCGTCGGCCCCACTGTCCACAAAGGCCTCAGTCTTGACAGTTTGACCGAGGATCTTCAAGGTCACCGGAATGATAAAAGTCTTCTTGGGAAATTCTGACTTCTGGCCTGACAGGATATTTCCCATCACCCTCAGGCCCTGAAGTTTTCCGGCTTTTCTGGGCATGATACTACCACATGACCTTTATTCCCACAGTACAAACACAACCCCTGCTGTCTCCTCCGCGTCTTCTCACGCGAGGAGAGGCGGGTAGCCCCAATCTGCATAGGCTCCTCGGAAAATTCCTCAGAGTCTGAGGTTCCCTTGGGAAAGAAGGAAACCTCGGTCTCCCTTTCAAGCCTACGCTCTCTCAGCCGTCTATCCACCCGGATGGATAACTGCATGAGCTGATTCAAGCTATCAGGCAAGGGATATTGTACCAGTTGGTCTTTTATCTGGTTAGAAAGACCTCTTCGGTACTGGTGTCTCAGGGCTGGGTCATTCCACTGGGTATCATGGGCCAACCTCCGAAACTCCGTACAGTAAACCTCAACTGGCCTTCGCCCTTGCTTAAGGATCGAAATCTGAGCCTCGGCTGAGGCCGTCTTGTCAGGGTCATCATACAACATGCCCAGTGCCGTAAAAAAAGCATCAACACTTTTAAGCGACGGACAGTCAGGCTGCAACCCATATGCCCAGACCTGTGGGTCTCCTTGTAGCAAGGAAATCACTATGCCCACCCGCTGAATCTCCGACCCAGAAGACTGAGGCCTAAGCTGGAAATATAGCTTGCAGCTCTCCTTGAAACAAAAGAACTGTAAGCGATCTCCAGAAAAACGATCAGGGAGATTTACTTTCGGCTCCTTAACCCCTGAAGGTGCTGCTGCTGCGGGAGCTCCGCCAGCGGTCTGGGAGGTGTGCATTTTAAAGGACAAATCATTAAATTGTCGAGTCAAGACCTGCACCTGATCGACCACCTGTTGCAAAGTATTTTGAGGGGTATGCTCCATATTCCCACAAAATTTCAACAGGAGTATTGGGCTGCTGAATATGTTATGCAGACCAGTGCCTGCAGGAATGTACTGGTGTCTGAACGGAGAGGGATGCAAAACAAATGAACTCACAGACAGACTGGGGAATATGACATTACGTACACAGAAGGTGATAGGGTAACAAAATAAACACAAAGTGAACAGAGAAGCCCAGAGGCTAAGAAACTGGGTGTCTCCCTCGTATTAGGAATGCTCAGATGGAAATAAGCGAGATGTTGTGTTTTAATACGTAGAGAACCCGAAATGCTGTTGCTAAGGGCAACAGCAAAACCCTAAAGGGTTACCAACGGGTGTGGCAGTAAACTCCTTGGTCAGAGATGGAATAATAGACACAAGGAGAGTCTCCACAATCCTAGTCCTCACTTGCAGTGCACTGGTTCAGCTTACTGCCACTAAACTGACACCTGAACACCTTGCACAGTGAGAAAGGATTTTTGCAGGCAAGTCTGAGAATACAGCCGCAAACTTGCTAAGTTCACAGAGTAGCAAAAGAACCCCAGCAAGTTAAACGACTGACTCCAGTCTTACTGCTAGGTCTGGATTGGCAGAGTGTTGTACCAAACCCCAAGGCCTATTTGCAGTAAGCAACAAACAAATACAAAGTTACACAGTACTGGCTAACTTTCAGGAACTGACTAACCAACAAAGATTCAGCAGCATCTGCTTAACCTGAGAAGAGGGTTTATATAGCAGGTGCTGTCCACGCCCCACTCAGACCTCACAGACTGTGAGCACAAAAACCAGCACCGGATCCCCTGCCGTGCACAGAGCCTGTAACCACTGCACAGCAAAAGACCCGAACCGGAGTATCAGCTGCGCTCAGGTTACTCCGCTAGCACTTGTCTCCCGGTTGCCATGACGACGTGGCAGCACAGGGCAGGAGACCCTAACAGGTGGTTTGTTTAAGTCAGGCACCCGGGGAGACACCTGTTGTCCGTGGGACGAATATGGCCATTGACATGCCTGGTGAAATTACAAAGAAAATCACCTCTTCGGTGTGGAATTATTTTAACAGAAATGCGGACAACAGTTGTCAAGCCGTGTGTTGCCTTTGTCAAGCTGTAATAAGTAGGGGTAATTACGTTAACCACCTAGGAACATCCTCCTTTATACGTCACCTGGAGCGCATTCATCAGAAGTCATTGACAAGTTCAAAAACTTTGGGTGACAGCGGAAGCAGTCCACTGCCAACTAAATCCCTTCCTCTTGTAACCAAGCTCCTGCAAACCACACCACCACCTCCCTCAGTGTCAATTTCCTCCTTAGACAGGAAAGCCAATAGTCCTGCAGGCCATGTCACTGGCAAGTCTGACGAGTCCTCTCCTGCCTGGGATTCCTCCGATGCATCCTTGAGTGTAACGCCTACTGCTGCTGGCGCTGCTGTTGTTGCTGCTGGGAGTCGATCGTCATCCCAGAGGGGAAGTCGGAAGACCACTTGTACTACTTCCAGTAAGCAATTGACTGTCCAACAGTCCTTTGCGAGGAAGATGAAATATCACAGCAGTCATCCTGCTGCAAAGCGGATAACTCAGGTCTTGGCAGCTGCGGTGGTGTTAAACGTGTGGCCGGTATCCACCGTTAATTCACAGGGAATTATAGAATTGCTTGAGGTACTGTGTCCCCGGTACCAAATACCATCTAGGTTCCATTTCTCTAGGCAGGCGACACCGAGAATGTACACAGACGTCAGAAAAAGAGTCACCAGTGTCCTAAAAAATGCAGTTGTACCCAATGTCCACTTAACCACGGACATGTGGACAAGTGGAGCAGGGCAGACTCAGGACTATATGACTGTGACAGCCCACTGGGTAGATGTATTGCCTCCCGCAGCAAGAACAGCAGCGGCGGCACCAGTAGCAGCATCTCGCAAACGCCAACTCGTTCCTAGGCAGGCTACGCTTTGTATCACCGCTTTCCATAAGAGGCACACAGCTGACAACCTCTTACGGAAACTGAGGAACATCATCGTAGAATGGCTTACCCCAATTGGACTCTCCTGGGGATTTGTGACATTGGACAACGCCACCAATATTGTGCGTGCATTACATGTGGGCAAATTCCAGCATGTCCCATGTTTTGCACATACATTGAATTTGGTGGTGCAGAATTATTTAAAAAATGAGAGGGGCGTGCAAGAGATGCTGTCGGTGGCCTGAAGAATTGCGTGCCACTTTCGGCATTCAGCCACCGTGTGCCGAAGACTGGAGCACCTGCTCCGCCATCATCTGAAGCAAGAGGTGGTAACGAGGTGGAATTCAACCCTCTATATGCTTCAGAGGATAGAGGAGCAGCAAAAGGCCATTCAAGCCTATACAGCTACCTACGATATAGGCAAAGGAGGGGGAATGCAACTGACTCAAGCGCAGTGGAGAATGATTTCAAAGTTGTGCAAGGTTCTGCAACCCTTTGAACTTGCCACATGTGAAGTCAGTTCAGACACTGCCAGCCTGAGTCAGGTCATTCCCCTCATCAGGCTTTTGCAGCAGAAGCTGGAGAGATTGAAGGAGGAGCTAAAACAGAGCGATTCCGCTAGGCATGTGGGACTTGTGGATGGAGCCCTTAATTCGCTTAACCAGGATTCACGGGTGGTCAATCTGTTGAAATCAGAGCACTACATTTTGGCCACCGTGCTCGATCCTAGATTTAAAACCTACGTTGTATCTCTCTTTCCGGCAGACACAAGTCTGCAGAGGTTCAAAGACCTGCTGGTGAGAAAATTGTCAAGTCAAGCGGAACGTGACCCGTCAACAGCTCCTCCTTCACATTCTCCCGCAACTGGGGCTGCGAGGAAAAGGATAAGAATTCCGAGCCCACCCGCTGGCGGTGATGCAGGGCAGTCTGGAGCGAGTGCTGACATCTGGTCCGGACTGAAGGACCTGCCAATGATTACTGACATGTCGTCTACTGTCACTGCATATGATTCTGTCACCATTGAAAGAATGGTGGAGGATTATATGAGTGACCGCATCCAAGTAGGCACGTCAGACAGTCCGTACGTATACTGGCAGGAAATAGAGGCAATTTAGAGGCCCTTGCACAAACTGGCTTTATTTTACCTAAGTTGCCCCCCCTCCTGTGTGTACTCCGAAAGAGTGTTTAGTGCAGCCGATCACCTTGTCAGCAATCGGCGTACGAGGTTACTTCCAGAAAATGTGGAGAAGATGATGTTCATCAAAATTAATTATAATCAATTCCTCCATGGAGACATTCACCAGCAATTGCCTCCAGAAAGTACACAGGGACCTGAGATTCCAGTGGGGACGAATTAATAATCTGTGAGGAGGAGGATGTACACAGTGAAAGGGGTGAGGAATCGGACGATGAGGAGGAGGTGGACATCTTGCCTCTGTAGAGCCAGTTTGTGCAAGGAGAGATTGATTGCTTCTTTTTTGGTGGGGGCCCAAACATAGTAACATAGTTACATAGTATCTGAGGTTGAAAAAAGACAATTGTCCATCGAGTTCAACCTATTTGTGGTATCCTATGCATGATGATTTGACTAAGATTTCTGATTGATGCTGCTGTCAGCCGTTGCATTTTATCCCTATATATAGTAACTAATGCATGACTATGCACCATACCCCTGGATATCCTTATCCATTAGGAATTTATCTAACCCATTCTTAAAGGTGTTGACAGATTCCGCCATTACAACTCCCTCAGGCAGGGAATTCCAAACACGTATTGTCCTTACCGTGAAAAAGCCTTTACGCCGCATTGTGCGGAATCTCCTCTCCTCTAACCAACCAGTCATTTCAGTCACAGTCGTGTGGCAGACCCTGTGGCTGAAATGATGGGTTTGTTAAAGTGTGCATGTCCTGTTTATACAACATAAGGGTGGGTGGGAGGGCCCAAGGACAATTCCATCTTGCACCTCTTTTTTCTTTCATTTTTCTTTGCATCATGTGCTGTTTGGGGACTATTTTTTGAAGTGCTATCCTGTCTGACACTGCAGTGCCACTCCTAGATGGGCCAGGTGTTTGTGTCGGCCACTTGGGTCGCTTAGCTTAGTCACACAGCTACCTCATTGCACCTCATTTTTTCTTTGCATCATGTGCTGTTTGGGGACTATTTTTTGAAGTGCCATCCTGTCTGACACTGCAGTGCCACTCCTAGATGGGCCAGGTGTTTGTGTCGGCCACTTGGGTCGCTTAGATTAGTCACACAGCTACCTCATTGCACCTCTTTTTTTCTTTGCATCATGTGCTGTTTGGGGACTATTTTTTGAAGTGCCATCCTGTCTGACACTGCAGTGCCACTCCTAGATGGGCCAGGTGTTTGTGTCGGCCACTTGTGTCGCTTAGCTTAGTCACACAGCGACCTTGGTGCGCCTCTTTTTTTCTTTGCATCATGTGCTGTTTGGGGACTATTTTTTGAAGTGCCATCCTGTCTGACACTGCAGTGCCACTCCTAGATGGGCCAGGTGTTTGTGTCGGCCACTTGGGTCGCTTAGCTTAGTCACACAGCGACCTTGGTGCGCCTTTTATTTTCTTTGCATCATGTGCTGTTTGGGGACTATTTTTTGAAGTGCCATCCTGTCTGACACTGCAGTGCCAGTCCTAGATGGGCCAGGTGTTTGTGTCGGCCACTTGTGTCGCTTAGCTTAGTCACACAGCGACCTTGGTGCGCCTCTTTTTTTCTTTGCATCATGTGCTGTTTGGGGACTATTTTTTGAAGTGCCATCCTGTCTGACACTGCAGTGCCACTCCTAGATGGGCCAGGTGTTTGTGTCGGCCACTTGGGTCGCTTAGCTTAGTCACACAGCTACCTCATTGCACCTCTCTTTTTCTTTGCATCATGTGCTGTTTGGGGACTATTTTTTGAAGTGCCAGCCTGTCTGACACTGCAGTGCCACTCCTAGATGGGCCAGGTGTTTGTGTCGGCCACTTGGGTCGCTTAGCTTAGCCATCCAGCGACCTTGGTGCAAATTTTAGGACTAAAAATAATATTGTGAGGTGTGAGGTGTTCAGAATAGACTGGAAATGAGTGGAAATTATGGTTATTGAGGTTAATAATACTATGGGATCAAAATTACCCCCATATTCTATGATTTAAGCTGTTTTTGAGGGGGTTTTGTAAAAAAACACCCAAATCCAAAACACACCCGAATCCGACAAAAAATTTTCAGGGAGGTTTTGCCAAAACGCGTCCGAATCCAAAACACGGCCGCGGAACCGAATCCACAACCAAAACACAAAACCCGAAAAATTTCCGGTGCACATCTCTACCCTAAACAGGTGTTAAATTCCTTCCCTTTCCCTACAGAGGATAGGAAAGTTTGGGAAACCCCACCAGCAGTGGATACGTCTGTACAGGCTGTCACGTAAAATTGTTTTACCTGTTCCTGGGGCTGTTTCCCTTAAAGACCAAGCTGATCGCAAAATTGAAACCACTCTTAAATCAATTTATACTGCAGCAGGTGTAGCCCAACGCCCTACCATAGTATGCTTTTGGATTTCTAGAGCCATGGTAAAATGGTCTGATGATATTCTGAAAAGGTTGCTTAAACTACCTCAAAATAAAATATAGTTACATTGCTACAACACATCCAAGATGCTGCAAACTTTGAGTGTGGCTGTTAAGGAACTTAGGGGTCTATTTACTAAGCCTTGGATGGAGATTAAGTCACTGGAGATAAAGTACAAGCCAATCGGCTCCTAACTGCTATGCCACAGTCTGTGTTTGAAAAAGGAGCCAATTGGCTGGTACTTTATCTCCAGTGACTTTATCTCCATCCAATGCTTAGTAAATAGACCCCTTAGTATCATTAACGGCCGTACCACTGCTATGGTTACGTCAATGGTCAGCAGATGCTGATCCTAAAAAAGCAGTTGAAAACCTTCCTTTTACAGGTGATGCCTTGTTTGGGGAAGAACTGAAGAAGTGGAAATCTCAGGCAACTGCAGGTAAAGTTACATATCTGCTGTCTGCCCCGCCACCTACCAGGCTTCCCTATCCTGGACCCTCTCTGTAGTCCTTTTGGGTGGCCAGATTCAGAGGCAAGGCCAGAGGTGCCTCCAATGCTGCTAGAGGATCTCGCGGTAGGTCCCGTAAACCAGCAGCTGCTGGACCTGTGGACCAGGCCTCAGGATCCTCTTCCACGAAGCCCTCCGCGTGATGGTTGGCCCCAGCAGCAAGGTGACTTTCAGGTAGGTGCTCACCTTCAACACTTCACCCACATATGGGCAGAGTCCTGCCGGGATCCTTGGGTGAGGTACCTCATATCCCAAGGATACCGGCTGGAATTCCAGGAACTCCCTCCTCTCAGATTCTGCAGGTCAGGCTTACCAGCTTCAAAGGAAGCAAGGGTTTCCTTACAGCAGACAGTGCAAAAACTGTTTTCTACAGGAGTTACTGTTCCAGTGCCGCCTCAGCTGCACGCAAAGGAGTTTTACTCAAGTCTCTTTGTGGTTCCAAAGCCGGAAGTGCAGTGATAGCAAATCTGGAGGAGGGGGAGTTTCTGGTGTCCCTGGATATAAAGGACGCATACCTGCTCATCCCAACTTGGCCCTCACCAAGAGTTCCTCAGGTTCGCGATTCTGGACCAACATTTCCAGTTTCAGGCCTTACCCTTTGGTCTCTCCACTGCCCCAAGGGTATTCACAAAGGTAATGGCGGAAATTATGCTACAACTGCGCATGAGGGGTGTCCAAATAATTCCGTACCTGGATGATCTCCTGATAAAGGCTGTATCCAGGGAACGGCTACTGCACAGTATCGACTTGACTACTCGTTTGCCTACGGATTATGGATGGATACTCAATTTCCGGAAATGTCACTTGGAACCGTATCAGAGAATTCAGTTCCTGGGGATGATCCTGGATACGGTGTTTCAGAAGGTCTACCTTCCCACGGACAAGGCCTTGACTATTTAGTCTATAGTCAGGTCAATGCTGAAACCTCACGTGGTCTCGATTAATCTTTGCATCCGCTTACTGGGCAAGATGGTGGCCTCGTACGAGGCGATACAGTACGGCAGGTTCCATGCCCGACTGTTTCAACTTGATTTGTTGGACAAATGGTCAGGATCGCACCTGCACATGCATCAGCATATAACCATGTTACCGAAAGCACGGATATTCCTGCTATGGTGGCTACATGTCCATCATCTGGTGGAGGTTTGGCGTTTCAACACCCAGTCATGGACTCTATTGACAACAAATGCCAGCCTCCGGGGTTGGGGGCTGTGACTCAAGGGGCGCAGTTTCAGGGAACGTGATCCTTTCAGGACTCTACTCTTCCAATCAACATCCTGGAACTCAGGGCAATTTACAATGCTCTACTACAGGCCTCATACCTCCTTTGGAATTGGGCCATCCAGGTACAGTCGGACAACGCCACAGCAGTAGCGTACAGGCCCGTCATCAGGGGGGTGCTGCGGGCACAATAGTCCCGGGCCCGGCCTCTCTAACAGAGAGGAGAGGGCTCATGCCGCCGTCTGCGGTGCACCCGCTGCTCTGCCCCATTTTCGTGCCCGAGATCTGACTGTCACAGGAGGGAGAGAGGACGCTGGAAGCATCAATTGTAAGTGTCCCTCCCAAAATGGCTGCCGCCTCATAAGAGACAGTTATTAAAGATACTAGAGGAGGCTCCTCTAGTATCTTTAATAACTGTCTCCTTTTAGGCGGCGGCCATTTTGGGAGGGTCGTTTTCAATTGAAGTTTGCAGCATCCTCTCCCCCCTCCTGTGACAATGTCAGAACTCGTGCATGAAAAGGGGACGGAGCTACAGGAAAGGAGGGGGCGTGGCTACACGGAACCAGGCTGGCTGCTACGACAAGGAGTGTGAATAAGAGAGAAGGTGGGTGTGGGTGTGTGTATGTATGGGGGTATGTGTGTGTGTGTGTGTGCGTGTATGTATGGGTATGTGTGTTAATATGGGGCATTAATATGGTGCAAGGGGCATCAATATAGTGTTGCTCCAAATGTGCACAGGATTTTTTTTTCTAAATATATATCTATTTATTTTTTTACTATATATATATATATATATATATATATATATATATGTATATGTGTGTATGTATGTATATATTGTCAAAGTCAGAAAAATATCACGCTGCACATTGCCATATATGCACCTCATGCGTGTGCCCGCTGCACGTGCATGAGCCCTCCCGTGCGTGCGTATACTCACGGTCACGTGCACTCGCAGGCGCGCGGTATGCGCATTTACGGTAGAGTTTGTGTTCGTCTAGCGGGCGACTCAATCGTAACATATTTTAGTCATATAATGTATTTTGTAGATTATGGTCCCTTTGATAGAATCTGAAAGTTTAGTTAATATAGCATGTTCGGGGACAGAGAGATTCCTCTTTGTTTGATACGAAGGGTCAGACAGGGGTTACACAGTGGTGTTTAGTATCCATCGGAAGAGAATATAATTAGCAATATTCCGGTGTTGGTTTGAAACGGATTACTCGCTCGTGCGTATAGTTATGGACATAAGAAGTTTATGGACATTTACTATATTTGCACTTTATTATCCATGCGGCGGGAAACCTAGTTTCCCTCCCACCTGAGCAGTTTGAAATAGTCACAGCCCACCTGTATGAACCAACCTATGACCTTTTGTTATAATACAGAGACGGATTCCTGTGTCCAATAAACAATAAGAATGTAGGGACCATTGTACTGTACTGTGTGTAAGTGTATATAAAGACAAGCCGACCTGGGCCAGCTCTCTACTCTTCTCAACGGTTCTCATCACTGATCATCGGGAGCTGGATATCCAGGAAGGCGCATGCGATTGTTCCCCTTGTGCGTAAGTTCTCTGCAACCATATTTATCTCCTATTTTGTTGTAAGCCATTCTCTCTCTCCTTCCCCCTTTAAATGTAATTGTGTCTTTGTTGTATTTTAACGTGTAGTAACTCGGTTAGGTATTTTATGTTAGTTTGGCAGTGTATAACTTGTATTGTGTATTCTTTTGCGATTGAACGTTCATTCATTTCCTTAAAAGGTGTTAGACCCTTAGACCGGTATTTGAGTGTTTATTATATTGCTAAAGGGTTCTCGGAGCGTAAGAATCGCTCATACAGCTTTTAAACTAACAAAGTTACACTGTGTTGCATTTACACCTTATCACTGCACAAAGGTTTACAATTGAAGTACATTGTTTATGATACTGTTATAAAGGTTTAACTCTGTGAGCGTCAGTGCCGCTCGTGATCTCCTCGTGGTCTCGAGCGTCCGCTACGCTGATAGCGTATCATTACGTTAGTCGGCAGCCTATAGCGTGCTTGCCTTTACGCTTTAAGCCGTGAGCGAACGTGCCGCTCGTGCGTCTCGTCCACGGCTACGCGTTTGTACGCTACGTGCGTACTCTTACGGTATTCCATACGCCAATTGCGTACTGTGTTCATTAACCTTTTAGAGTGTTTAATATAGGATATATAATAGGCTTTTTGAATTGGGGACTCGCCCGCTCTTCACATATCTGCACTAGGTAATTTCAGCAGACATTATCGGTCAGCAAAAGGCGGGAGGTAATATTCTTCGTAGTGCTGACCAGATAAGCGTCTGCTTCGCTTAGTAAGGAGTGCTGAAGGAATCCGGAACCAAAAGGTAGGAACAGTACGTTATTGTCTTTTAAAACCTGTTTAGTTTCTGTTTTTCGAACGTACGCATAAGCACACACACCTGTATTCCTTGTTTAGTATTATTTGTTCGTACCTCATTCTCCTGATTGCCACACACTAGTGATAACGTGTTGAGACATTTGTTGTTATTAATAGTTAAAGGATAAATATTTAAGGGAATAATTGTAAAAGGCACGCACACAATCTCGCCTAGAATACAAGGGAGATTTGAGTGGTGTTCAGTGAAGGATTACTGTTAAAGATCATTCACATTGATAAACGTGTAGTGTGTTACTGTGGACGTACTTGGTCTGCGTACACGTGTCCTTACAAGGGCAGGGCGTACGCAACGCAAGGGTCGACGCACGGAGCGTATATCACGCAACGGAGCGTACGGATACGCCCACGTAATGCAAACCGCACGATAGTATTGTTTTAATAGGCGATAAGGAAGTAACGCGAAAATAACACAAATCTATCTCAAATCCAAAAAGTTTAAAGTTAAAAGAAAAAGACTTTCTCTGTTGTAATTCTTCTTGGTTAGACTATTACTGAAAGAAAGGAATTCTGTACAGAAATAAGAGTGTTTGAATGTAAGAGTGTGTATATATAAGATTTCTCTTTTATTACGGAAGTGGGAACCATAGGCCAGTAGAAAGAGGTACACCAGCGAGAGTGATATCGTGGGGTGGCTTGGGAGGCGTCCCTTGTTAGTCTCGACACATTTATGAGCAGTAGAGTCTGCTGCACATAACAGACCAGGAGGTCAAGGACCAGGAGGTTCAGGTACAGCAGACTAGAAGTAGAGAGCACAACCGAAGAGGGTTGGTGCTAGACCCATATAGGCCAAAGAAGCTCATTGCTGAAGGAATTCGCAGCCGAAATTTTCGATTCCACTGATCGTTCCGCACATAAGATTAGTTGCTTGTGTGCAGATACGATTGTACCGCATGTGATTGTGTGCATTAGCGTGTCTTGAATTCAGAAGAACGCTACTTGCACATTGTTAACGTGATTTGTGTAATTTCTTTATTTTAAAGGAAGTAGCCTGATCACTCAGGGACATTCCAGCGACTGATACTTGCTGGGGAGGGTAAGACACTCCCACACGCCCGAGCAAGTAGACGTACTCAGGTGCCCTAGGTTGGGTACGGAACCTCTGGGAACTTTGGTCGCCGTATTGGCCAGCGTGGGCGAAGTTAAGTGGGCGGACCTCGTTGCAAAACCCCCACCGCAGCTTTACCCCGAGCATCTTGGTTTTTGTAAGGGTTGCCGAAGACCCTGATTTGAAGTCAGAGGTAGTGAAAGCAGCACCTGCAGAGATGGGGGCCAGTTGTTCAGGTAAGGGACGATCAACCCAGGTTCAGGTTGATTTGGTAAACCGACCAATCGGGTCGGCAAGGTATATCATGTGTGAGAAATATGGTCATCACACAGAAATGTTGTGCAATGAATGGGAAAGGATGACTGTGCATGACGGGGAAAAGTTTCCCCGGGTAGGTAGTTTTAACCCAGAAGTGTTACAGAATTTAAGGAGAAGAGTTTGCCTGATTAAATCTTCAAAAAGGCGTATTAGACATTATGATTATTTAACATTGTGGCAACAGGAAAGTGAAATGCAAAGAAATTTAACTTGCATATCTGACTCTCATCTTGGGAGGAGAGACATGGCAATGGAGAGGATTATGGCTGCAGAGAATGGCGCGATGGTGTACGATAAAAATGCACTTAGTAACTGTATTAAGAATGAAAGTAACAAATGTAATAATGTTTATAAAAATGAAAGTGTCAAAATTACAAATGTTAACCTGTGCAAGTCGCACCCCATGTTAAACTACCCTCAGGATTACCAGCGAGAAGGTGAAACCAACACGATGTCAACACTCTACCCAGCAGTCATCATACGAGACACCCAGAGGGACACGGCCAAGTTGGTAAAGGCAATAGCAGAACCCCCTAACGGAGGGTCAGGTGAGGTCGTGTCAACAGGTAAGTACGGTATTGTATGTTACTCACAGACAAATGCATCTTACACCAAAGAGTTAAAACAAAATAGCATAATGGAACAAAATCCTGTCAGGGTGAACACAATATATTAAAACAAATGTACACTACAGGAAAGTAGCAGTTTATGTGTTAATAAATGGTTTAAAGGAAGTATTAAGAACGAGTATACAAGCCTCTCTACCTAACTGGAGAAATAACTCAGTAACTGCATTAAGGAACTCCGCTGTTGGGCATGAGCAAAACATCATCAAGCACAGGGAAACAAAGAAGCCCCAGATCCCTGTGGGTAAGTCAAAGGTGAAAAGGTGTTATAATTGCCAGAAGGAAGGTCATTTTGCAAGAGATTGTAGATCAAGAAGTAGACCAAATTCATATAAACCCCCTAGACAAAGATATGAGCAAAGTTATGACACACCAAATTGTAATCAGGGATCACATAGGAAGGAGTTTGGGCCGCACCTGTAACATGCAATCAGGAAAGGTAATCAAATCAAGGTGATCATTAGGACTGATAGTAAGCCTGAGGTTACAGTTAATGAAATGGGAGGTCAGTTTCTTGCAGGCACAAGGACGGCCGGGTAGACGTTGTAATTTATCTGTAAATGTTCTTTTCCCCATCTCTGACGTTCATCGGCAGGACCAAAATATCACATAGCTATTTGGTCCTTGAAGAAGTCTACCAAACCCCAGTATGACCTACCAGCATCGATGTATCCTGGCCAGATACAAAGGGTAGGTATGGAAATACTGGTGGGAGAGACTATGCAAGGATACCATTGGACATGTAGATGTGACAGCCTGATGGTGAACGGAAGATCTGACAATGTTTTTTTCTCTCCTGAAAAATGTTTGAAAAATGTTTTTTTTTCTGTTGTTGTTTATTGTTGATTTATGTGACGCATATATATATATGAACGGTTCTCTCTCTCTTGTTGTTTTCTTTTCTCTCTCTCTCTCTTCTTTCTCATGGTCTCATAACGTTACAGATGGTATGTCACACATTAGTTGGACAAATGGTAATGCAAGATTTATTCTCCTTACAGAAAGAGCGCTAAGCTAGAAGAAATATTGTATCACCAGAATGATTAGAAGACTGAGAGACAGCATCTTTGAGATGACAGCAGAACAAGAAGAACAACAAGACTAGAGAACTAATTATCGTAACAAGTTTCTCTCCCCTCAAACTGTTTTTTTTCCTGTACCCCCATTACAAATTTCTCCTTTCTCCTCCTGTAAGATGGACTCGCCTCAAGAGACTGTGATCCGTGTTTTCATGTTGACCCTGATGTTGACCAGAGCAGTCTGTTTCGGTGAGAGTACCAGTGAGGTCGAGAAAGGATCCAGAAAGGTTCTGATGACAGAGATGGAGGCATAGATTTCCAAGAACAACATAATCACCAAGCAAAGGCGAGTATCAGAAAACGATCTGGTAGCATTGACCATAGAAGGAATTGTGAAGGATTGTTAGCTGAAGAAAATTGCATCTGTAGGCATTGTGATAACTTAGTTGAGGATGGGTGCATCAAGAAATGTCAGTCCAGTTTTAACATTAACATGGACCGGCATCCATTGGGTGACTATCATTCCTTAGTGGGTAAAGTGTTAAATCAGACAGATTGTTGGGTATGCTCTCAAGTACCTCAAGGCCATAGCAAATCAGGGTTAGTACCATTCCCTCTAACTATAGGGGAGGTACTTGAGCTAAGTGATGGGAGGCCGGTGGACAGGAGGTTTAATATCTCCAGTCCTCCTAGTTTGAAGCTCCACCAATATCATGTGGATAGATCCCTAGTATGTTTTAACATTTCCAATCCCCGAAAGCCGGGAAATTGGGAAGTGTCATGGAATAACCAAACCATGACCTTTTCATACAGAGCCGATAGAATGCCTACAGATACAGAACTTATACGCCACATAGCCGGTAGTGGAAAATATTTCCGATATAGGTATACCCTAGGAAGTAGGATCATGAGAGTTGGAGAAGTATCACCAGGATACTGTGCACATATCGTACAAACTGATACGTGTACTAAACAGATGGGAGAATTAGGGTTAGGAGATTTCATATGGAAAATGTGTAATATGGTAATGTCCTACTCCGTCCCATATGTTCTCCCCGATGATGCATACTTCATATGCGGGAGTAAGGCGTATAAGTGGCTTGCCCCAAACTCAGAAGGGTTATGTTATATTGGAAAAGTACTGCCTGAGGTAATGACTGTATCCCACACTAAAATGAAGGATATTCACCGCAGTGCCCAAGCTCCTTATACTCACACTCATTACGAACACATCGTTAAACGGCACCTAATAGAAAGAACAGAGCATCCGGCCTCTGACCTGATCCATGAATCCACCGGGATTCAATTCCTAATCGCGTTAGATATCACTCGTACCGCCAGAGGAGTGATAAATTCTAAATATATATCTGCGCTTGCAAATTTATTAGACAATATCACTGAAATGTATGATGACACATTCAGGTATACCGGAAGGGAGCTCCAAGCTTATAAAACAGAACTGGTTCAGCATAGGATGATTCTTAATTATCTCACAGCAGTGACGGGTGGATATTGTGTCACACTGGCAACGCAGTACGGCGTAAAATGCTGCACTTATATTACGAATAGCACCGAGGACCCGGTCGAGGTCATAGACCAAAAGATGGACGACATTCTCCAATTAAAGTGGGAGTTCCGCAGGAGACACAATCTCACCCTTGCCGCTGTGGGTAATGAGCTGACCGGTTGGGTGTCATGGTTGAACCCACGAAATTGGTTCTCTGGTTTAGGAGAATGGACCCAAGGTATTATCATGGATGTAGGGAAATTTATTTTGTGTATTCTGGGTGTCATCATATTGGTCGGCCTGATATTTAGATGCGTTCGGGTTTTAACAAAGTGTAAACGTAGCGCCCGAGTGATGAGTTTAAGAAGTGAAGATACCGTAATAACAACGACTGATTTGGTTTATGACCCAACGATAGAGACAATGTTGTGATGAAAATGTGATTCCACGGTCCGTTTCTTTCACCCGTTTCTCCTTTGTTTTTCTCCAAGGTACAAAGACATCCGCTTGGAAGAAGAATTTGACAACCTTTTACACAGACAACTGATGGACTATGCCATAGACCCCCCATATCCCTAGTAACTTTAATTTTACGCTAGCCCAACACTTTTTGTAAGTCTATGGACATTGAAAAAGCTTTTTGCACACCGTTTATAGCAAAAGCATCGGGAGACTACAGTCAACATGTACATCGAGACAAGACAAGACAAGACACAAGACAAGACCTCAATCGGCAAATGTACATTAAACTCACATAGTTTATGACTGCATTTACCATAATTGCTCTTTATCTTCATCTCTACAACCTTCAGGTAATAACACACATAGTCGATAGGGAATATAGGCACAGATATCAGCACTCACATATCCCCCTATTCATGTATCATCAACTAAAATGTGCTCCCCCATTTTGTTGCAACCAAAAGCCGAAAAGAGCTCGGTAAAGTTTGACAGCCCATCCACAGACCCGTACCACGGGATAAGAAGGAATTCAAATGTATACTTCGCAAAACCTCGAAGCTTGATTTAAGACACGTATGGCACGATGATACATGACCCCCCAAACATGGATTCATACACACATGCTTCTGCTATCTCACTAGGTCATACCCTTTTTCCTACCTTCTCCTCTCCTCCCCTACCCAATCATAGAAATGTATTATACATGACATATATTTTTCTCTTTTTGAACTGTTTTAGGAAGTGGCAGTTATTGGTGACTGTCAAAGTCAGAAAAATATCACGCTGCACATTGCCATATATGCACCTCATGCGTGTGCCCGCTGCACGTGCATGAGCCCTCCCGTGCGTGCGTATACTCGCGGTCACGTGCACTCGCAGGCGCGCGGTATGCGCATTTACGGTAGAGTTTGTGTTCGTCTAGCGGGCGACTCAATCGTAACATATTTTAGTCATATAATGTATTTTGTAGATTATGGTCCCTTTGATAGAATCTGAAAGTTTAGTTAATATAGCATGTTCGGGGACAGAGAGATTCCTCTTTGTTTGATACGAAGGGTCAGACAGGGGTTACACAGTGGTGTTTAGTATCCATCGGAAGAGAATATAATTAGCAATATTCCGGTGTTGGTTTGA
The DNA here is from genome assembly GCF_028390025.1 of Pseudophryne corroboree. Lineage (NCBI taxonomy): Eukaryota > Metazoa > Chordata > Amphibia > Anura > Myobatrachidae > Pseudophryne > Pseudophryne corroboree. Next base: position 147,687,246 of record NC_086451.1, on the reverse strand, counting down.
AACGGATTACTCGCTCGTGCGTATAGTTATGGACATAAGAAGTTTATGGACATTTACTATATTTGCACTTTATTATCCATGCGGCGGGAAACCCAGTTTCCCTCCCACCTGAGCAGTTTGAAATAGTCACAGCCCACCTGTATGAACCAACCTATGACCTTTTGTTATAATGCGGAGACGGATTCCTGTGTCCAATGAACAATAAGAATGTAGGGACCATTGTACTGTACTGTGTGTAAGTGTATATAAAGACAAGCCGACCTGGGCCAGCTCTCTACTCTTCTCAACGGTTCTCATCACTGATAATCGGGAGCTGGATATCCAGGAAGGCGCATGCGATTGTTCCCCTTGTGCGTAAGTTCTCTGCAACCATATTTATCTCCTATTTTGTTGTAAGCCATTCTCTCTCTCCTTCCCCCTTTAAATGTAATTGTGTCTTTGTTGTATTTTAACGTGTAGTAACTCGGTTAGGTATTTTATGTTAGTTTGGTAGTGTATAACTTGTATTGTGTATTCTTTTGCGATTGAACGTTCATTCATTTCCTTAAAAGGTGTTAGACCCTTAGACCGGTATTTGAGTGTTTATTATATTGCTAAAGGGTTCTCAGAGCGTAAGAATCGCTCATACAGCTTTTAAACTAACAAAGTTACACTGTGTTGCATTTACACCTTATCACTGCACAAAGGTTTACAATTGAAGTACATTGTTTATGATACTGTTATAAAGGTTTAACTCTGTGAGCGTCAGCGCCGCTCGTGATCTCCTCGTGGTCTCGAGCGTCCGCTACGCTGATAGCGTATCATTACGTTAGTCGGCAGCCTATAGCGTGCTTGCCTTTACGCTTTAAGCCGTGAGCGAATGTGCCGCTCGTGCGTCTCGTCCACGGCTACGCGTTTGTACGCTACGTGCGTACTCTTACGGTATTCCATACGCCAATTGCGTACTGTGTTCATTAACCTTTTAGAGTGTTTAATATAGGATATATAATAGGCTTTTACAATATATATATATATATATATATAAATTTAAGGGGGGGAGGGCCTGCCTATTTTATCAGTCCCGGGCCCCACAATTTCTGATGGCAGCCCTGGTAGCGTATATCAACCGACAGGGAGGAACAAGAAGCAGGGCCGCAATGCGGGAAGTGTCAAGAATACTCCTCTGGGCGGAGGCCAACGCAAGGGCCATCTCAGCCGTTTACATTCCAGGAGTGGACAACTGGGAAGCGGACTTCCTAAGCAGGCATGGAGGTATCCGGGGGAATGGGGACTCCACCCTCAGGTGTTTGAACAACTTGTTCACCGGTGGTGTTGTCCACAGATAGACCTGATGGCTTCTCATCTCAACAAGAAGCTCCGTCGTCACTGCTCCAGAACAAGGGACCCGCAGGTGGTTGCAGTAGACGCTCTGACGATGCCATGGATTTACCAGTTCGCTTACCTGTTTCCTCCAGTTCCTCTAATCCCAAGAGTTCTAAAAAGACTCAAAAAGGAAAGGGTTCAGGCAATTCTCATTGCCATGGATTGGCCTCGACGGGCCTGGTATGCGGACCTCCTGACCCTGTCGTTGGAGGAACCCTGGCCTCTCCCGCTTCTCAAGGACCTTCTTCAACAAGGACCGTTTGTCTATCCAGACTTACAGCGGCTACGTTTGACGGCCTGGAAGTTGAGAGGGAAATTTTAACCAGGAAGGGTCTTCCATCCAAGGTGGTTTTGACTATGGTTCAGGCCCCTAAGGTGGTTACCTCCAAACGTTATCACCGTATTTGGAAGAAGTATGTTTCTTGGTGTGAGGGTCGAAAATGTTCTCCTGTGGAATTTCGTCTGGGCTGGTTTTGACTGTTCCTGCAAGCTTCAGATTTCGTCTCTCTCCATCTTCTTCTAGAAACAACTGGCGGAACTTCCTGAAGTACAGACCTTTCTTAAGGGGGTGTTGCACATTCAGCCACCCTTTGTTCCTCCCACTGCTCCGTGGGACCTCTATGTGGTGTTGACCTTTCTCCAGTCGGATTGGTTTGAACCCTTACATAAGGTGGACTTAAAATACCTGACGTGGAAGACAGTTATGTTGCTGGTCTTGGCTTCGGCTCGGCGAGTGTCGGAATTGGGGGCCTTGTCCTGTAAGAGCCCATACTTGGTGTTTCATGAGGATAGGGCGGAGCTCAGAGCTCACCCACAGTTTTTGCTAATCGTGGTTCCAGTCTTATCCGACACTTCAGTTGCTCCAAAGTCCCTGGATGTTGTGAGAGCTTTGAGGATTTACGTAAAAAGGACTGCTCGTCACAGGAAGTCTGATTCACTTTTCATCCTTTATGATGCTACGAAAATTGCTCATCCTGCCTCCAAACAGTCCATTGCTCATTGGCTCAAATTGACTATTCAACAAGCCTATACTTCGGCTGCTCTGCCGCTGCCGGGTTCGGTTCAGGCCCACTCCACAAGGTCGGTGGGTTCCTCCTGGGCGGCTGCCCGGGGCATCTCGGCCTTACAGTTGTGCCGTGCAGGAACTTGGTCTGGTGTGAACACCTTTGTTAAATTCTACAGGTTTGAAACCTTGTCCAAAGATGACCTTGAGTTTGGTCAGGCAGTTTTGCAGGGGTCTCGGCACTCTCCCACCCGTTCTGGGAGCTTTGGGACATCCCCCATGGTAATATACTATTCCCCAGTATCCACTAGGACGTAAGACAAAATAGGAATTTAATACTTACTGGTAATTCCTTTTCTCGTAGTCCGTAGTGGATACTGGGCGCCTGCCTCTGTGCTTTGTTTTCCTGCTTACCTGGTTGTAAGTGTTATTGGATGGGTTTGCCGTTGCTTCCCTGTTTCCATTTTTGGCTAGCGTTGCTGTCCTTATATTGTTAGCGTTGCTTTCCTCTGTTCTGGTTAGCTCTGCTATCTTATTGTTTGTGTGTTGGTTCGTTACCTCACCGCTTTGTGTTATATCCTTCTCTCAAAGTATGTCCGTCTCCTTGGGCACAGTTTCCTAGACTGAGTCTGCTAGGAGGGGCATAGAGGGGAGGAGCCAGCACACACTATTGATTTCTTAAAGTGCCAGGCTCCAGTGGACCCGATCTATACCCCATGGTAATATACTATTCCCCAGTATCCACTATGGACTATAAGAAAAGGAATTACCGATAGGTATTAAATTCCTACTTGGCATGGCAGGGTAGAGGAAGGATGACTCTACAGCCCGCCTGCCTGATCTCTGCTCATGGAAATGATCAGCCAGTTAGTTCCTTCGGGGACCGAGCAATGTAAGGTGGCTGCTCAGGTTTCACAGGGGAATCTGTCACTTGAATAGAAAAAATAATTGAGAGACAGGAAGGGATTAAAGATCCTGTCTGTAAAGCCCTGACCTGGCTGCACACATCTGGGACATGGATACATCGCCCCAGCCTGACTCATACAGTATATATCTCCATCCTCTGTCATCAGCCCTCCTTACCAGGCAATGTGCAAATAAACCGCCTGCATGGTGCTGATATGGGGTTAAATCCCACACTTTTCTAGGAACATATTCATTTACACCCAAGTGTGCATCTCATTTACTAAGAAATGATTTAATGATGTCCCCAAGATACAAAAGAAGGTCCATGCTATTTTCCTCATTGGCGAGTGCTCCTCCACCTGCAGTGATGATTTTAGCAAGTCAAGTAATAGAAATCAGCAATCTGAGCACGAGGCTGACCGTAGATGCATGCATGGCCAGCTGGTATATGGGTGTACAGGGGCCTAACCCATAGTAAATGCATCTGCTGTGGCTTCAGCTTGTCCCTTTTTTGAGGTGATATTTAACTAAAATGTAAGTATTGTATTACCAGTATGCAGAGACAGAAAGCGATTATCAGTTGTAGTACATGTAAAATTGCTCCCCTGCGAAGCTCAGGTGGGTCGCTAGTCTAGTTTTGTTATAAAACAAAAATTATTAATGGAAATTTATTTAACACAGTTTGCACTGTATATTATGTTTACTTCTATTTATCTTAGACCAGCAAAATATATTGTGGTCCTGCATTATAATCCGTACTGTGTATTCCCAGTTGTAATACATGCATCAGTGTTCCACAAGTTGTACTGTGCTGCTGCTCCACCTTAATGAAACAATACTTATTTGGATAAACTGGGCCTTTGTTTTTTCCTTCCTTGCTCTGTTAATTGTTTAGTTTGTAGTCCTGTGGCGAGGTGTGTTTTGTATTGACTGATTCTTGTCTCTCTCTGATCCTTCCTTTTTATCAGGATGAAAGCTCCGGAATTGCTGAGTCTATTGAAGCAGTGGCTGAGTGTGTGACAGATTCTCGGCAGTCTGAAAAGGTAGGCCAGTGTGACTTTAAAGTCTATTTACTGATTTTTATAATTTAATTGAACTCTGAGCAAGCATTTGTACCTTCAAATAAAAAGAGATTGTGTATATGGAAGATCATAGGTTATCTATCACCTGTTATATAAATATAAAGTTGTTTAGGTCACATCAAAAAGTATCAAAGGCCTTTGATTCATTCTTTGAATTACTATAGCCATACCTCCCAACTGTCCCGATTTTCGCGGGACAGTCCCGTTTTTTGGGGACTGTCCCGTTTGTCCCACCTGCGGGCCACAGCGCCTATTCAGTGGAGACAGGAGGAGAGGGGGCATGCCAGCAGCTCACAGAGCGCTGGGCATGCCCTCTCAGTGATGAAAACGGGGGTGTGGCTCGCGATCGCGGACCCTCCACTAAGCCACGCCCCCTTTTCGGGCGGCCGCGTGCTGCTCGCGCGTAGATGTCCCTCTTCACGGCAGCCAAAAGTTGGGAGGTGTGCTATAGCTAGTTTGGCATGCATCCATGTGCGGCCATATAAACATTAGTTTATCTTTGAGAAGAGCTCCCTTTTGTAGACCTATTGGATCAGTAAAGACTGTGTAATAACATTTAAGTTAAGGTGAAGATGCCCTTTAACAATGTCATGGATATGGTTCTTAATAAATCTTTTGTACCTGTGATGACTAATTTTGCAACAAATGTCACCGCTTAAGCATACGTTTTTGTACAAGATAAACGTTTACATAGCATAGCTATATTGCATAGTACTGCACTTTGGGGGTCATTCCGAGTTGATCGCTCGCTAGCAGTTTTTAGCATCCGTGCAAACGCTATGCCGCCACCCACTGGGAGTGTATTTTAGCTTAGCAGAAGTGCGAACGAATGTATCGCAGAGCGGCTACAAAGTTTTTTTGTGCAGTTTCAGAGTAGCTCAAAACCTACTCAGCGCTTGCGATCACTTCAGACTGTTCAGTTCCTGTTTTGACGTCACAAACCCGCCCTGCGTTTTTTCTGGCACGCCTGCGTTTTTCCGAACACTCCCTGAAAATGGTCAGTTGACACCCAGAAACACCCACTTCATGTCAATCACTCTACGGCCACCGATGCGACTGAAAGGCTTCGCTAGACCCTGTGCAAAACTACATCGTTCATTGTGCCCGTACGACGCGCATGCGCATTGCGCCGCATACGCATGCGCAGAACTGCCGTTTTTTAGCCTGATCTCTGCGATCAACTCGGAATGACCCCCTTTGTGAGGTCTGGGCCAGTCATCTCTAATAGGCTTTGATGTGGTTCACAAGTAAAGGGATACCTGGAACAAAGTGTTATGGGGACTACACACGGAGCGATTTTGGCATATTATCCCCGCGATCTGACTAGATTTGACTAGATCGCTAAGAAATTAAGCACAAATCGCTCTGTGTGTAGTGGTGCCAGCGACAGCGATGCGCGGCCCCGCGCATCGCTATCTGGCATCTGAATCGTTCAAGCATGCTTGAAATATCTAGATAAATCGCTTAGCAAGAGATGTCAAATCGCCCGTGTGTAGTGAAGCCAGCGATGAGCGATTTGCGTCACCTGAACCACTCCCTGAAATATTTATTTCTTTTACTTTTTGTGCTTAAAGAAATCGCCTACACTGAATTGCTTAGCACACATCGCTGGCCAAATCACTGGCACATCGCTCACTGTTTATGGCTGATCCTAATTCTGCTAGCTCAAGGCAAATCTCCTACACTGAATCGCTCAGCACAAATCGCTGGCCAAAATCGCTCCGTGTGTAGTCCCCATTAGTAATCCACTGTCTCATTCCAGGAACTGCAAATGCACCCTTTTTGTTCACATTTGACATTTTTGGAGTTCACTAATGCCTTAAGGGGGGTACTCAGTCTCACGGAGCGATAATCTAAGCAATCTGACTAAGATTTTAAGCATGATCGCTCCGTGTGTACCTCCCACAGCGATAGCGATGCGCAGCCCCGCGCATCGCTATCGCTGGTGCTAGATTGACCCGCTGGGTGAAATGAGCGGCCCCCACGCCGCACGCTCAGCACTCATCGCGCTGTGCTGAGCGGGGGGAGAGATGTGTGCTGAGCGGTTCGCTCAGCACACATCTCTCCCACATCTGCCCGTGAATACGGCCCTTTATACACCTGTGAAAGATACAGAAATGCATGAGTATTTAGTTCTATGCTGGGCCTTGTAGAAATCATCCGTGATAACGTCAACATTCCTCATTGCCGCTTTTGTAACTGGTATTGTGTTGTGACAAATATAATTCTGCCCTTTACTGTAAAGCTTGGTACACACCTATACAATAGACAGTTCTTCTGATTCCTGACAAGTTTATGAGATATCTAAAGAGTGTGCATGCACCTACGATCATGTTTTATTTGAAAAAAAAAAACCCAATGATCGCATCTGCAGATCAGGTTTTCTGGGTGTTCTATTATTAATCCAATGCGATGTTACAACGGGTTCACTACGATATGCCGGCGGTCGGGCTCCCGGCGACCAGCATACCGGCGCCGTGAGCCCGACCGCCGGCTTACCGACAGTGTGGCGAGCGCAAATGAGCCCCTATACTGTGCGCCGGGATCCCGTCAGTCGGCATACTGAAGACCACCCGTTACAACACCGGTGGCGAAAGCCGAGATTGCAGCTCAATGCAAACAGGGAGCTGCCTTACTTTTACTTTTTTCCCTTGTGGCTGCGGCTCCAGGAGATGTTACCTGTGTGCGGAGGACTCGTGGCTGTAGTCACCAACCCAGTCGCCAGTGCTGCAGCCACACCGGCACTGGGGGTCGTTGGACTCTCTCACTACTGAGTCAAAGAAAAAAGTAAAATAAGCGTGAAAGCCAATGAGGAGCCACTTAAATGAACCCACTAAAACTGGCTGGCAGGGGGCAGGTTATAGAGGATTTGAAGCCTGGGCAGCTGGGAAAGATCTTAACTGTTTGGTGTCTTGACTCCACCTCTCCAGGCTTTACCCAGAGTCACCCCTGTGTCCCCTATGTTAAGAAGAAGAAACTTGATGTATGTACACACTACCGACTGTTCTGTCCAATACTTCTGCTTCTCCTGCAGTCGAGACCTTTTTGGCAGATGAGGATCACCATCCAATGGTTGATTGTAATAGAATGTATGAATGAATCTACATGTTTATCTGGATTTTCAATTGTAATTGAATGAAGAATTGCATCTGAAGTATGATTGTACAAATGTTTACCTAGCTTAACTAGGACTTCCAAGATATTTAAGTCGGTATGCCCTCACAGAGTGGTGTTTTAGGTTACAGACCAATCATGATTTAGGGACTACTAAAATTTGCATAAAGATTGAAGCATTTTTTTTTAGAGAATACAGTATATTAAATTGGTTAAGTGTGTGTTGGCATAATTAACTTTTCCAATGTGGGACCCAATCCTGTCACACTTATATCCATAACAATATAGGGAAGGGGCCCTAGATTGCACACCCTAATTGCTAGTAATGACAGGATCTCCCTTCCTGAGACCTGTAGTGCCACATAGGGAACGAGTGCAGGTGCACTATTCAAACATTACTAATTTGAATATATTTTGCAATATGAGACTTCGCACAATGTTGGCCAAGATTACTGGCTTACCCACCACATCACGGTAACCTCAGTTGGGCAAGTCCCTAACCTTCTGAGGGTTCAAGTCTAGGGCGTGAACCAACCACAAAAACAGCCCAGCCAGAACCACCCAAAGGCATCACACTAGTGAGGAAAGTGAAGTATGTGAGAAAGTTAGATAGATACAGCAGATACGTTAGGGACTTGCCAGATTATCATCCATAACAAGACATCGTCTTCTGTGGTGACTAAATGCCAATAACCTCAACAGGAGCAGACGGATCACCATCTGAAATTGGAACATTGTCACCGCTGACGTCCATCTCTGGGGTTAGAGAGCAGTGGTTCTGCAGGCCAGGTTTTAAGTAGAGATGTGCACCGGAAATTTTTCGGGTTTTGTGTTTTGGGTTCGGTTCCGTGGCCGTGTTTTGGGTTCGAACGCGTTTTGGCAAAACCTCACCGAATTTTTTTTGTCGGATTCGGGTGTGTTTTGGATTCGGGTGTTTTTTTCAAAAAACCCTAAAAAACAGCTTAAATCATAGAATTTGGGGGTCATTTTGATCCCAAAGTATTATTAACCTCAATAACCATAATTTCCACTCATTTTCAGTCTATTCTGAACACCTCACACCTCACAATATTATTTTTAGTCCTAAAATTTGCACCGAGGTCGCTGGATGACTAAGCTCAGCGACCCAAGTGGCCGACACAAACACCTGGCCCATCTAGGAGTGGCACTGCAGTGTCACGCAGGATGGCCCTTCCAAAAAACACTCCCCAAACAGCACATGACGCAAAGAAAAAAAGAGGCGCAATGAGGTAGCTGTGTGAGTAAGCTAAGCGACCCTAGTGGCCGACACAAACACCTGGCCCATCTAGGAGTGGCACTGCAGTGTCACGCAGGATGGCCCTTCCAAAAAACACTCCCCAAACAGCACATGACGCAAAGAAAAAAAGAGGCGCAATGAGGTAGCTGTGTGACTAAGCTCAGCGACCCAAGTGGCCGACACAAACACCTGGCCCATCTAGGAGTGGCACTGCAGTGTCACGCAGGATGGCCCTTCCAAAAAACACTCCCCAAACAGCACATGACGCAAAGAAAAATGAAAGAAAAAAGAGGTGCAAGATGGAATTGTCCTTGGGCCCTCCCACCCACCCTTATGTTGTATAAACAGGACATGCACACTTTAACCAACCCATCATTTCAGTGACAGGGTCTGCCACACGACTGTGACTGAAATGACGGGTTGGTTTGGACCCCCACCAAAAAAGAAGCAATTAATCTCTCCTTGCACAAACTGGCTCTACAGAGGCAAGATGTCCACCTCATCATCATCCTCCGATTCATCACCGTGTACATCCCCCTCCTCACAGATTATCAATTCGTCCCCACTGGAATCCACCATCACAGCTCCCTGTGTACTTTGTGGAGGCAATTGCTGCTGGTGAATGTCTCCATGGAGGAATTGATTATAATTCATTTTAATGAACATCATCTTCTCCACATTTTCTGGAAGTAACCTCGTACGCCGATTGCTGACAAGGTGAGCGGCGGCACTAAACACTCTTTCGGAGTACACACTTGTGGGAGGGCAACTTAGGTAGAATAAAGCCAGTTTGTGCAAGGGCCTCCAAATTGCCTCTTTTTCCTGCCAGTATACGTACGGACTGTCTGACGTGCCTACTTGGATGCGGTCACTCATATAATCCTCCACCATTCTTTCAATGGGGAGAGAATCATATGCAGTGACAGTAGACGACATGTCCGTAATCGTTGGCAGGTCCTTCAGTCCGGACCAGATGTCAGCATCAGCAGTCGCTCCAGACTGCCCTGCATCACCGCCAGCGGGTGGGCTCGGAATTCTGAGCCTTTTCCTCGCACCCCCAGTTGCGGGAGAATGTGAAGGAGGAGATGTTGACAGGTCGCGTTCCGCTTGACTTGACAATTTTCTCACCAGCAGTTCTTTGAACCCCTGCAGACTTGTGTCTGCCGGAAAGAGAGATCCAAGGTAGGTTTTAAATCTAGGATCGAGCACGGTGGCCAAAATGTAGTGCTCTGATTTCAACAGATTGACCACCCGTGAATCCTTGTTAAGTGAATTAAGGGCTCCATCCACAAGTCCCACATGCCTAGCGGAATCGCTCTGTGTTAGCTCCTCCTTCAATGTCTCCAGCTTCTTCTGCAAAAGCCTGATGAGGGGAATGACCTGACTCAGGCTGGCAGTGTCTGAACTGACTTCACGTGTGGCAAGTTCAAAAGGTTGCAGAACCTTGCACAACGTTGAAATCATTCTCCACTGCGCTTGAGACAGGTGCATTCCACCTCCTATATCGTGCTCAGTTGTATAGGCTTGAATGGCCTTTTGCTGCTCCTCCAACCTCTAAAGCATATAGAGGGTTGAATTCCACCTCGTTACCACTTCTTGCTTCAGATGATGGCAGGGCAGGTTCAGGCGTTTTTGGTGTTGCTCCAGTCTTCTGTACGTGGTGCCTGTACGCCGAAAGTGTCCCGCAATTCTTCTGGCCACCGACAGCATCTCTTGCACGCCCCTCTCGTTTTTTAAATAATTCTGCACCACCAAATTCAAGGTATGTGCAAAACATGGGACGTGCTGGAATTTGCCCATATTTAATGCACACACAATATTGCTGGCGTTGTCCGATGCCACAAATCCACAGGAGAGTCCAATTGGGGTAAGCCATTCTGCGATGATCTTCCTCAGTTGCCGTAAGAGGTTTTTAGCTGTGTGCGTATTCTGGAAAGCGGTGATACAAAGCGTAGCCTGCCTAGGAAAGAGTTGGCGTTTGCGAGATGCTGCTACTGGTGCCGCCGCTGCTGTTCTTGCGGCGGGAGTCAATACATCTACCCAGTGGGCTGTCACAGTCATATAGTCCTTAGTCTGCCCTGCTCCAGTTGTCCACATGTCCGTGGTTAAGTGGACATTGGGTACAACTGCATTTTTTAGGACACTGGTGAGTCTTTTTCTGAGGTCTGTGTACATTTTCGGTATCGCCTGCCTAGAGAAATGGAACCTAGATGGTATTTGGTACCGGGGACACAGTACCTCAATCAAGTCTATAGTTGGCTCTGCAGTAATGATGGATACCGGAACCACGTTTCTCACCGCCCAGGATGCCAAGGCCTCAGTTATCCGCTTTGCAGCAGGATGACTGCTGTGATATTTCATCTTCCTCGCAAAGGACTGTTGGACAGTCATTTGCTTGGTGGAAGTAGTAAAAGTCGTCTTACGACTTCCCCTCTGGGATGACCATCGACTCCCAGCAGCAACAACAGCAGCGCCAGCAGCAGTAGGCGTTACACGCAAGGATGCATCGGAGGAATCCCAGGCAGGAGAGGACTCGTCAGAATTGCCAGTGACATGGCCTGCAGGACTATTGGCATTCCTGGGGAAGGAGGAAATTGACACTGAGGGAGTTGGTGGGGTGGTTTGCGTGAGCTTGGTTACAAGAGGAAGGGATTTACTGGTCAGTGGACTGCTTCCGCTGTCGCCCAAAGTTTTTGAACTTGTCACTGACTTATGATGAATGCGCTGCAGGTGACGTATAAGGGAGGATGTTCCGAGGTGGTTAACGTCCTTACCCCTACTTATTACAGCTTGACAAAGGCAACACACGGCTTGACAAATGTTGTCCGCATTTCTGTTGAAATACTTCCACACCGAAGAGCTGATTTTTTTGGTATTTTCACCAGGCATGTCAATGGCCATATTCCTCCCACGGACAACAGGTGTCTCCCCGGGTGCCTGACTCAAACAAACCACCTCACCATCAGAATCCTCCTTGTCAATTTCCTCCCCAGCGCCAGCAACACCCATATCCTCCTCATCCTGGTGTACTTCAACACTGATATCTTCAATCTGACTATCAGGAACTGGACTGCGGGTGCTCCTTCCAGCACTTGCAGGGGGCGTGCAAATGGTGGAAGGCGCATGCTCTTCACGTCCAGTGTTGGGAAGGTCAGGCATCGCAACCGACACAATTGGACTCCCCTTGTGGATTTGTGATTTCGAAGAACGCACAGTTCTTTGCTGTGCTTTTGCCAGCTTAAGTCTTTTCATTTTTCTAGCGAGAGGCTGAGTGCTTCCATCCTCATGTGAAGCTGAACCACTAGCCATGAACATAGGCCAGGGCCTCAGCCGTTCCTTGCCACTCCGTGTGGTAAATGGCATATTGGCAAGTTTACGCTTCTCCTCCGACGATTTTATTTTAGATTTTTGAGTCCTTTTTTTACTGATATTTTGTGTTTTGGATTTTACATGCTCTGTACTATGACATTGGGCATCGGCCTTGGCAGACGACGTTGATGGAATTTCATCGTCTCGGCCATGACTAGTGGCAGCAGCTTCAGCACGAGGTGGAAGTGGATCTTGATCTTTCCCTATTTTTGGAACCTCAACATTTTTGTTCTCCATATTTTAATAGGCACAACTAAAAGGCACCTCAGGTAAACAATGGAGATGGATGGATACTAGTATACTTATGGATGACGAGTGACTGACGACACAGAGGTAGCTACAGCCGTGGACTACCGTACTGCGTCTGCTAGTATAGAGATGATAATGATATAAAAAATATATATATATCACTACTGCAGGTATATATAATATAATGACGGACCTGCTGGACACTGTCAGCAGACTCCTAAACTACTAGTATGAAGAAGATAGAAAAAAAACCCCCACCACAGGTAGGTATACAATTATGGACGAGCACTGATGACACAGAGGTAGCTACAGCCGTGGACTACCGTACTGCATCTGCTAGTATAGAGATGATAATGATATAAAAAATATATATATATATCACTACTGCAGGTATATATAATATAATGACGGACCTGCTGGACACTGTCAGCAGACTCCTAAACTACTAGTATGAAGAAGATAAAAAAAAAACCCCACCACAGGTAGGTATACAATTATGGACGAGCACTGATGACACAGAGGTAGCTACAGCCGTGGACTACCGTACTGCGTCTGCTAGTATAGAGATGATAATGATATAAAAAATATATATATATCACTACTGCAGGTATATATAATATAATGACGGACCTGCTGGACACTGTCAGCAGACTCCTAAACTACTAGTATGAAGAAGATAGAAAAAAAAAACCCACCACAGGTAGGTATACAATTATGGACGAGCACTGACGACACAGAGGTAGCTACAGCCGCGGACTACCGTACTGTGTCTGCTAGTATAGAGATGATAATGATATAAAAATATATATATATCACTACTGCTGGTATATATAATATAATGACGGACCTGCTGGACACTGTCAGCAGACTCCTAAACTACAAGTATGAAGAAGATAGAAAAAAAAACCCCACCACAGGTAGGTATACAATTATGGACGAGCACTGACGACACAGAGGTAGCTACAGCCGTGGACTACCGTACTGCGTCTGCTAGTATAGAGATGATAATGATATAAAAAATATATATATATCACTACTGCAGGTATATATATAATATAATGACGGACCTGCTGGACACTGTCAGCAGACTCCTAAACTACTAGTAAGAAGAAGATAGAAAAAAAAAAACCCACCACAGGTAGGTATACAATTATGGACGAGCACTGACGACACAGAGGTAGCCACAGTCGTGGACTACCGTACTGCGTCTGCTAATATAGAGATGATAAAGATGATAGAGATGAACAAAAAAAATATAACACTACTGCAGGTAAATATTTATATAATATAATGAATGACGGACCTGCTGGACACTGTCAGCAGAATGCGTTTATAGAATAAAAAAAAAAAACACCACAGGAGTGTTTAACTTTTTCAGGCAGACAATATACTGGTGGTCACTGGTCAGTCACACTGGCAGCAAAAGTGTGCACTGTACTCCTGCTATAACTGCACCCCAGTCTCCCCCACAATTCAGCTGTGTGAGCAGTGAGCACTCAGCACAGTCAGATATACATAGATATATCATGCAGCACACTGAGGCTGAGCACAGATATGGTATGGAGCGTTTTTTTCAGGCAGAGAACGGATTAAAAAAAACTAGCAAAACTCTGCACTGACTGTACTCCTCCTAATAACAGCTCTCCCCAATCCTCCCCACAATAAGCTAAGCAGCAATCAGATCAACTAACTACTAACAGTAACTATAAACGGAGAGGACGCCAGCCACGTCCTCTCCCTATCAATCTCAATGCACGTGTGAAAATGGCGGCGACGCGCGGCTCCTTATATAGAATCCGAGTCTCGCGATAGAATACGAGCCTCGCGAGAATCCGACAGCGGGATGATGACGTTCGGGCGCGCTCGGGTTAGCCGAGCAAGGCGGGAAGATACGAGTCTGCCTCGGACCCGTGTAAAAAGGCTGAAGTTCGGGGGGGTTCGGATTCCGAGGAACCGAACCCGCTCATCTCTAGTTTTAAGGTCTCACATGGAAACTTGGGTCAGGAGTAAAGGATAATGAAGAAAGAAAATATGTGAGGATAAGTGCAGACTGTACTGTGGGGATATAATTGGATAGGAAAGCTATTAAGGTAATGTGAGTGGTTCTGGAATTTGATAAGCTTATCTGAATAGGTGAGTTTTCAGGGAACGCTTGAAGGTTTGAAGACTAGAGGAGTCTTATTGTACGTGGTAGGGCATTCGACAGAGTGGGTGCAGCCCGAAGAAAGTCCTGTAATCGTGCATGGGAGCAAGTAATGAGTGTGGATGAGAGACGTAGATCTTGTGAAGAGCGAAGAGGCCGGGTTGGGAGATATTTTGAGATAAGTGAAGAGATGTATGTTGGTGTAGTATGGTTAATAGCCTTGTGTATAAGTAACAGTATTTTATATTGAGTACGGTAGAATACAGGTAGCCAATGGAGGGACTGACAAAGTGGGTCTGCAGACGATAAACGTCTAGCGAGGAATATTAGCCTCGCAGCTGCATTCGGAATGGATTGTAATGATGAGAGTCTCTTCTTAGTAAGACCAGTAAGAAGACTATTGCAATAATCAATGCGGGAGATAATCAGAGCATGGATTAGGGTTTTAGTAGTGTCTTGTGTAAGGTATGATCGTATTTTGGATATGTTTCTTAGATGCATGTAACATAATTGAATGTGGGGAGCAAAGGACAGTTCTGAGTTAAGTATGACACCTAGGCAGCGAGCTTGTGGTGTACGGTTGATTGTAGAGTTGTCAACAGTGATAGAAATATCAGGTTGGTAACTGCTATTGGCCGGTGGAAATATAATTAACTCTGTTTTGGAAATATTAAGTTTGAGGTGGTGAGATGACATCCAAGATGAAATGGCAGAGAGGCATTCAGTGACCCGGCCCAATACAGATAGAGACAAATCAGGGGAGGATAGGTAGATTTGAGTATCATCTGCGTACAGATGATACTAAAACTCAAAAGAGCTGATTAGTTTCCCAAGAGATGAGGTATAGATTGAGAAAAGCAGAGGACCTAAGACTGAGCCCTGTGGTACTCCAACTGAAAGAGGTAGCAAAGAGGAGGTGGATTCAGAGAAACGGACACTGAAAGAGCAATTAGATAGGTAGGATAGGAACCAAGAGAGGGCCGTGTCCTGAAGACCTAGGGATTGCAGTGTTTGTATGAGAAGAGAGTGGTCAACAGTGTCAAAAGCAGCAGAGAGATCTAGAAGAATAAGTAGTGAGTAATGGCCTTTAGACTTTGCAGTGACCAGATCATTCACTACTTTAGTCAGTGCTGTCTCTGTGGAGTGTTGGGAGCGAAAGCCTGATTGATGTGGTTCTAATAAGTTGTATGAGTTAAAGTGTGTGAGGCGAGTGTAGGCAAGTTTCTCAAGTAGCTAGGAGAGACATGGGAGCTGAGAGATGGGATGGTAGTTTTAGAGAGAGTTAGTTTTAGAGAGAGTTAGGGTCAGAATTTAGTTTTTTTCAGAATGGGAGTAATCACTGCATGCTTGAACAGTGAAGGAAAGATACCAGTAGAGAGAGAGAGAGATTACAGATGTTAGTTAAGGTTGGGATGAGCACAGGAGACAGAGCTTTACTTATTTGTGAGGGTATAGGATTAAGAGGAGAGGTAGGTAGAGTAACAGGATGATAAGAGTGTTGATATTTCATATTCATTTGTGGGATCAAAGGAAGAGAAAGTGCCAGAGGGTTCAGGTAAGGAATTGAGTAGGTCACTGGTTGAGGAAGAGCATACCATTTCATCCTGGATCTTATCAATCTTGTCCTTGAAGTAGGAAGCAAGCTATTGCGCCTTGATAGTGGCTGGCGGGTTGGGTGAAGGAGGGTTGAAAAGTGATTTAAATGTATTAAAAAGTCGTTTGGGGTTAGACGCTTGAGCAGAGATGAGAGTTTGGAAATATGTTTGTTTGGCAGTGTCCATAGCATTACGATAAGAGTGGTAGACAGTCTTATATGTGAGGAAGTCACTTGGAATACGAGATTTATGCCACTGGCATTCTACTTTACGTGACAGTTTTTGTAAGTGTCTTGTTAATTTAGAGTGTCATGGTTGACATCTAGGCCTATGTGGAGTGTGATGGGTAGTTGGAGCCACTTCGTCAAGGGCTATGTCTAGAGTCTGTTTCAGGTGTGATACAGCCATCTCAGGAGAAGTGAATGCAGAAATAGGTGAAAGCAGTTGTTGCAGTGAGGTGGAAAGTTCTTGAAGATTAATTGCATTAATATTTCTGCGGGTTTGAGGAGGATTGGAGGATGTCAGCGGCATGGAGTTTGAAGTATTAGAGGAGAGAATGCAGGTGATAAGGTTGTTATCATGAGAGTGGGAAAGGAGTATTAGTGAGTTCAGAAACGGATCATAGTCTGCTGAATACTAGATCAAGGCAGTATAAGAGTCAGTCCATTGTGAGAGGCCGAGAGAGGAGGTTAGAGAGAGTAGATTGGAGGCATGAGCAGCAGATTTTGGACTATCAATAGCAATATTGAAATCTCCCATGATAATGGTGGAGATGTCAGAGGATAAGAAGTGAGGGAGCCAGGCAGAAAAATCATCTAGAAATTGTTTGGGTTGCCCAGGTGGACGATAGCTGCAACACGCAGAGAAAAAAGAGTGTACATTCTGATAGAATGTACTTCAAATGATGTAAATGTGAGTGATGGAACCTGTTGTAGAACTGTGTATGTGAAAGATTGGGATAGTAATAATCCAACTCCACCACCTTTACTGTTATCAGGCCTGGGGGGGGGGGTGTGAAGTGGAGACCACCGTGTGACAGTGCTGCAGGGGTGGCCGTGTCTGGTTGTGTGAGCCATGTTCCTGTAATAGCCAGCAGGTTGAAGTTGTTAGATATGAAGAGGTCATGAACAGATGTTAGTTTGTTACAAACAGAGCGTGCATTCCATAAGCCACATTTTAGTTATTTGGAGGGTGATGGGAGACATGTGATGTTTATGAGGTTAGCTGTCTTTCTATATTGCTGTGAATCATGTGAATACGAGTGGGGCAGGTGTTTGGGGCCTGGATTAGGTGAAATGTCATGAGCTAATAGCAGAAGGAGAGAGAAGTAGATATAGTTGTATGTGGTTTGTGAATGTTTTTTATGGTGTCCAGTTGTGGATGTTATTGTTAAAGTACAAAGATGAGTAAAAAGCTCATGAGTGTTAATTAGAGGTATGCGGATAATTGAGGCGGCAATGTGTACAGAGGGGTGGATTGCAGGGAGAGTAGACAATGTATTTGCTTTGGAGAGAATGCCATGGAGTGCAATGAAGTACAACAATTTGAGGTGCATGGTGTGTTTGTGAAAGAAGGTATTGAGGCTAGAGCATGAATGTATGTGCAAGTTTTTAAGTTGAACATTCAAATACTTGATTACTGGTGTTGTTCAGCTGTTCATTTACAAATACCTTATTAATGTGGGTGCACGTTGACCAGCACAGCTGAACCTAGATTGCATGTAATGAATACTATGGCTAATTAATACAGGCTACCAATGAGAAAAATGTGATGTTGATGAAAGGCGATAGATTACACTGTATTGGACTAGGCAAACAGCCATATAGACCTTCATGAAGTATGGATTAATAAGTAAAATTTTAAGTACAAGTATTATAATTGCATGCAAATCATGATAGAGCAAAAGTTGCTAAGCATAGATTGTTTGCATAGTGATCACAAAGTGAAGATTGCAGAGTAATATGTGCATTCATTAGAAGTTGCAAAGAAGTCCATTTGTGGTTGCTGAAAGTAATCTATTAGGAGGCGGACTACTTCAGTTGCTAAGATATTCATTCTACTCTGGAGATCTTCAAACTATTAGTGAGCAAGCCGGGTAAGCTGGACATCTGTATGACGTGCAGGTTGAACCACAGATTGGACAGATATTGGGTTTGCGATCGGATAGTTGCTGCCCAGACAGAGTGAAATTCTGCCATGTGCAAGTCTGCGTACTCCGTGCGAAAAGCTTTGCAAACGCCGGTCAGCTGCAAATCCGCAACTCACTCACCATCGAATATTTTTTCTCTTACGTCCTAGGGGATACTGGGAATCCATTTAGTACCATGGTGTATAGATGGGTCCACTAGGTGCCACGGGCACTATAGAAGTTTGATTAGGTGTGCTGGCTCCTTCTTCTATGCCCCTCCTACCAGACTCAGTTTAGAAAATGTGCCCGGAGGAGCCGATCACATCTCTGGAAGCTCCTGAAGAGTTTTCTACATTTATTTTCTGAGTTTGTTATTTTCAGGCAGGACTGGATGTTACCAGCATGCCTGCTTCGTGGGACTTAGGGGGGGAGGGGAACGGCCCAAACTCTCTCAGGGTTAATGGTCCCGTTCCCCGCTGACAGGACACTAGTTCCTGAGGGAACTATTCGCAAGCCCCACCACGGCGAATGTAACTTCCTGCAGCATGCCGCCAGCCCTAACAGAGCCAGAAGAATGAAGAGTGGTGAGTACCAAGCTGGCATCCTGGTTAGCGGGTCACCGCCCATTATGGCAGCATGAGGGTACGGAGACGCACAGCTTATAACCGGGGCGGACTGCATCTCCCGACTGTGTACACTGTACAGACACAGACGCTGAACAGCGGACACAGTACCCAGACTGGCAACAAAGCCATAAAAGGAGTCTGTCTCCATTTTATGCACATAGACACATACAGCCAGTATAAAGAAGAGCGGAAAGACCACGCGCCATTGAAGGGGCGGGTCTTCACTATGAGCGTATCCAGCAGCTCACAGGCGCCATTTTCCCTACTGCAGCTAATACAGACGCTGACTAATGGGGACGTGCAGCTCCTCCGGAGAGACTCCAGATTACTTCAGCGGTACCAGGGGGGTCATAGCATGGGGGGTGCGATTACTAGTGTACTAATAAGGCCCTCATTCCAACCCGATCGCATGCTGCACTTCTTCGCAGCAGTGTGATCGGGTCTGAAATGCGCATGCGTGGCGTGCACATTGCGCACACGCGTCGTTGCTCGCCGGGCAACAAAGCTGACAGTGAAGAAAGCGGTCACAGTGGCGACCGCAAGAAGATTGACTGCAGGAAGGCGTTCCGGGGCGTCAACTGACCGTTCGAAGCTGTTTTTGGGGAGTGGTAAGAAAAATGCAGGCGTTTCCAGGCGAACGGAGGGCAGATGTCTGACGTCAAAGCCGTGACCATCATCTCTGGACCCGTCACACAGGGTAAGTATGTCCAGGGCTGGTTTTGTTTTGTGTGAAACTTTTTTAGCATAGCAGGGCTGCACAAGCGATCGCAGTCCTGCTATGCTAAAATGTACTCCCCCATAGGCGGAGATTAGTTGATCGCACCAGCAGCAAAAAGTTGCTTGGTGCGATCAACTCGGAATGAGGTCCTAAGTACCTAATCTAGGTACTTAGTCTGCTACCCGGCTAAGCTTGGCATTAGCGATAAGGGCACCGTGTGGGGGTTCCATACTCTCTCTGTGTCTCCCTGGAAGGCTCTTTGTGGGTTAATTGTGCATTTAACCTTTTCCTGTGTGTGTGTGTTGTCACTATTACAGAATGTCAGGCAAAGAGTGTGTTTCATGTAAGGCACAGTGTTCCTCTTCTCCAGGGGGTTCACTAGTGTGTACTCAGTGTAGTATCCCTTCCCAGGCTAGTGGGGCAGAACCACCATGGCTGGACTCCATTACAACATGACGTTATCCTCACATAAAGGTATCTTTTGTTTCAGTGTCGCGTGGTCCTTGATGTTTCTTTTCTTCTTCAGACGAAGAATGATGAACTTGTCTCCTCAGGGATAAAAGGAGGACGAGGGGGAACAAAAAGACAACCAATAGTGTAGTATGTCTTTATCCCAAATGTGGATTTTTTTCCCAATAGGATTTTTTCTTCCCTTTTTCTCTTAAATTAATGATGTGCGTACCATACTCACATCCATAAAGGGGAGTGAACACATATATTGGTATCTTTGTTTGAATAGAATTCAATATTTCTAATCCCGTATCTCCCAGCAGGAGTCACCCAACATGAGTGAGACAAATACTGAATATATGGGGCGTACCCAACTCACACTACAATGCGTGGAGGCACGTCCATAAAGGTATCTTTAGAGGATCTTGTAACTTCTTAGCTTCAACCTGAACAGACGAGTTCATCATTCTTCGTCTGGAGAAGAAAAGAAACATCAAGGACCATGCGACACGGAAACAAAAGATACCGTTATGTGAGGATAACGTCACGTTGTAACTAGAGATGTGCACTTGAAATTTTTCGGGTTTTGTGTTTTGGTTTAGGGTTCGGTTCCGCGGCCGTGTTTTGGGTTCGACCGCGTTTTGGCAAAACCTCACCGAATTTTTTTTGTCGGATTCGGGTGTGTTTTGGATTCGGGTGTTTTTTTCAAAAAACACTAAAAAACAGCTTAAATCATAGAATTTGGGGGTCATTTTGATCCCAAAGTATTATTAACCTCAAAAACCATAATTTCCACTCATTTTCAGTCTATTCTGAACACCTCACACCTCACAATATTATTTTTAGTCCTAAAATTTGCACCGAGGTCGCTGGATGACTAAGCTAAGCGACCCTAGTGGCCGACACAAACACCTGGCCCATCTAGGAGTGGCACTGCAGTGTCACGCAGGATGGCCCTTCCAAAAAACACTCCCCAAACAGCACATGACGCAAAGAAAAAAAGAGGCGCAATGAGGTAGCTGTGTGAGTAAGCTAAGCGACCCTAGTGGCCGACACAAACACCTGGCCCATCTAGGAGTGGCACTGCAGTGTCACGCAGGATGGCCCTTCCAAAAAACACTCCCCAAACAGCACATGACGCAAAGAAAAAAGAGGCGCAATGAGGTAGCTGTGTGAGTAAGCTAAGCGACCCTAGTGGCCGACACAAACACCTGGCCCATCTAGGAGTGGCACTGCAGTGTCACGCAGGATGGCCCTTCCAAAAAACACTCCCCAAA
This sequence comes from Pseudophryne corroboree, assembly GCF_028390025.1. NCBI lineage: Eukaryota > Metazoa > Chordata > Amphibia > Anura > Myobatrachidae > Pseudophryne > Pseudophryne corroboree. The sequence continues at coordinate 147,665,966 of NC_086451.1, read as the reverse complement.
CAGCACATGACGCAAAGAAAAATGAAAGAAAAAAGAGGTGCAAGATGGAATTGTCCTTGGGCCCTCCCACCCACCCTTATAAACAGGACATGCACACTTTAACCAACCCATCATTTCAGTGACAGGGTCTGCCACACGACTGTGACTGAAATGACGGGTTGGTTTGGACCCCCACCGAAAAAGAAGCAATTAATCTCTCCTTGCACAAACTGGCTCTACAGAGGCAAGATGTCCACCTCATCATCATCCTCCGATATATCACCGTGTACATCCCGCTCCTCACAGATTATCAATTCGTCCCCACTGGAATCCACCATCTCAGCTCCCTGTGTACTTTGTGGAGGCAATTGCTCCTGGTCAATGTCTCCACGGAGGAATTGATTATAATTCATTTTAATGAACATCATCTTCTCCACATTTTCTGGAAGTAACCTCGTACGCCGATTGCTGACAAGGTGAGCGGCGGCACTAAACACTCTTTCGGAGTACACACTTGTGGGAGGGCAACTTAGGTAGAATAAAGCCAGTTTGTGCAAGGGCCTCCAAATTGCCTCTTTTTCCTGCCAGTATAAGTACGGACTGTCTGACGTGCCTACTTGGATGCGGTCACTCATATAATCCTCCACCATTCTTTCAATGGGGAGAGAATCATATGCAGTGCCAGTAGACGACATGTCCGTATCCGTAATCGTTGGCAGGTCCTTCAGTCCGGACCAGATGTCAGCATCAGCAGTCGCTCCAGACTGCCCTGCATCACCGCCAGCGGGTGGGCTCGGAATTCTGAGCGTTTTCCTCGCACCCCCAGTTGCGGGAGAATGTGAAGGAGGAGATGTTGACAGGTCGCGTTCCGCTTGACTTGACAATTTTCTCACCAGCAGGTCTTTGAACCCCAGCAGACTTGTGTCTGCCGGAAAGAGAGATCCAAGGTAGGTTTTAAATCTAGGATCGAGCACGGTGGCCAAAATGTAGTGCTCTGATTTCAACAGATTGACCACCCGTGAATCCTTGTTAAGCGAATTAAGGGCTCCATCCACAAGTCCCACATGCCTAGCGGAATCGCTCTGTGTTAGCTCCTCCTTCAATGTCTCCAGCTTCATCTGCAAAAGCCTGATGAGGGGAATGACCTGACTCAGGCTGGCAGTGTCTGAACTGACTTCACGTGTGGCAAGTTCAAAGGGCAGCAGAACCTTGCACAACGTTGAAATCATTCTCCACTGCGCTTGAGACAGGTGCATTCCACCTCCTATATCGTGCTCAATTGTATAGGCTTGAATGGCCTTTTGCTGCTCCTCCAACCTCTGAAGCATATATAGGGTTGAATTCCACCTCGTTACCACTTCTTGCTTCAGATGATGGCAGGGCAGGTTCAGGCGTTTTTGGTGGTGCTCCAGTCTTCTGTACGTGGTGCCTGTACGCCGAAAGTGTCCCACAATTCTTCTGGCCACCGACAGCATCTCTTGCACGCCCCTCTCGTTTTTTAAATAATTCTGCACCACCAAATTCAAGGTATGTGCAAAACATGGGACGTGCTGGAATTTGCCCATATTTAATGCACACACAATATTGCTGGCGTTGTCCGATGCCACAAATCCACAGGAGAGTCCAATTGGGGTAAGCCATTCCGTGATGATCTTCCTCAGTTGCCGTAAGAGGTTTTCAGCTGTGTGCGTATTCTGGAAACCGATGATACAAAGCGTAGCCTGCCTAGGAAAGAGTTGGCGTTTGCGAGATGCTGCTACTGGTGCCGCCGCTGCTGTTCTTGCGGCGGGAGTCCATACATCTACCCAGTGGGCTGTCACAGTCATATAGTCCTGACCCTGCCCTGCTCCACTTGTCCACATGTCCGTGGTTAAGTGGACATTGGGTACAACTGCATTTTTTAGGACACTGGTGAGTCTTTTTCTGACGTCCGTGTACATTCTCGGTATCGCCTGCCTAGAGAAGTGGAACCTAGATGGTATTTGGTAACGGGGGCACACTACCTCAAGAAATTGTCTAGTTCCCTGTGAACTAACGGCGGATACCGGACGCACGTCTAACACCAACATAGTTGTCAAGGCCTCAGTTATCCGCTTTGCAACAGGATGACTGCTGTGATATTTCATCTTCCTCGCAAAGGACTGTTGGACAGTCAATTGCTTACTGGTCTTCCGACTTCCCCTCTGGGATGACCATCGACTCCCAGCAGCAACAACAGCAGCGCCAGCAGCAGTAGGCGTTACACGCAAGGATGCATCGGAGGAATCCCAGGCAGGAGAGGACTCGTCAGAATTGCCAGTGACATGGCCTGCAGGACTATTGGCATTCCTGGGGAAGGAGGAAATTGACACTGAGGGAGTTGGTGGGGTGGTTTGCGTGAGCTTGGTTACAAGAGGAAGGAATTTACTGGTCAGTGGACTGCTTCCGCTGTCGCCCAAAGTTTTTGAACTTGTCACTGACTTATGATGAATGCGCTGCAGGTGACGTATAAGGGAGGATGTTCCGAGGTGGTTAACGTCCTTACCCCTACTTATTACAGCTTGACAAAGGCAACACACGGCTTGACAAATGTTGTCCGCATTTCTGTTGAAATACTTCCACACCGAAGAGCTGATTTTTTTGGTATTTTCACCAGGCATGTCAATGGCCATATTCCTCCCACGGACAACAGGTGTCTCCCCGGGTGCCTGACTTAAACAAACCACCTCACCATCAGAATCCTTCTTGTCAATTTCCTCCCCAGCGCCAGCAACACCCATATCCTCCTCATCCTGGTGTACTTCAACACTGACATCTTCAATCTGACTATCAGGAACTGGACTGCGGGTGCTCCTTCCAGCACTTGCAGGGGGCGTGCAAATGGTGGAAGGCGCATGCTCTTCACGTCCAGTGTTGGGAAGGTCAGGCATCGCAACCGACACAATTGGACTCTCATTGTGGATTTGGGATTTCGAAGAACGCACAGTTCTTTGCTGTGCTTTTGCCAGCTTGAGTCTTTTCATTTTTCTAGCGAGAGGCTGAGTGCTTCCATCCTCATGTGAAGCTGAACCACTAGCCATGAACATAGGCCAGGGCCTCAGCCGTTCCTTGCCACTCCGTGTGGTAAATGGCATATTGGCAAGTTTACGCTTCTCCTCCGACGATTTTATTTTAGATTTTTGAGTCCTTTTTTTACTGATATTTGGTGTTTTGGATTTTACATGCTCTGTACTATGACATTGGGCATCGGCCTTGGCAGACGGCGTTGCTGGCATTTCATCGTCTCGGCCATGACTAGTGGCAGCAGCTTCAGCACGAGGTGGAAGTCGATCTTGATCTTTCCCTATTTTTGGAACCTCAACATTTTTGTTCTCCATATTTTAATAGGCACAACTAAAAGGCACCTCAGGTAAACAATGGAGATGGATGGATACTAGTATACTTATGGATGACGAGCGACTGCCGACACAGAGGTAGCTACAGCCGTGGACTACCGTACTGTGTCTGCTGCTAATATAGACTGGATGATAATGAGATAAAATTAAAATATATATATATATCACACTAGTACTGCAGCCGGACAGGTATATATTATGTAATGACGGACCTGCTGGACACTGTCTGTCAGCACTGCAGACTCCTAAAGTAAGCTACTAGTATCAAGAAGATAGAAAAAAAAAAACGACGGGTAGGTGGTATACAATTATGGATGGACGAGCGACTGCCGACACAGAGGTAGCTACAGCCGTGGACTACCGTACTGTGTCTGCTGCTAATATAGACTGGATGATAATGAGATAAAATTAAAATATATATATATATATCACACTAGCACTGCAGCCGGACAGGTATATATTATGTAATGACGGACCTGCTGGACACTGTCTGTCAGCACTGCAGACTCCTAAAGTAAGCTACTAGTATCAAGAAGATAGAAAAAAAAAAAACCACGGGTAGGTGGTATACAATTATGGATGGACGAGCGACTGCCGACACAGAGGTAGCTACAGCCGTGGACTACCGTACTGTGTCTGCTGCTAATATAGACTGGATGATAATGAGATAAAATTAAAATATATATATATATCACACTAGTACTGCAGCCGGACAGGTATATATTATGTAATGACGGACCTGCTGGACACTGTCTGTCAGACTCAGCACTGCAGACTCCTAAAGTAAGCTACTAGTATCAAGAAGATAGAAAGAAAAAAAAAACACGGGTAGGTGGTATACAATTATGGATGGACGAGCGACTGCCGACACAGAGGTAGCTACAGCCGTGGACTACCGTACTGTGTCTGCTGCTAATATAGACTGGATGATAATGAGATAAAATTAAAATATATATATATATCACACTAGTACTGCAGCCGGACAGGTATATATTATGTAATGACGGACCTGCTGGACACTGTCTGTCAGCACTGCAGACTCCTAAAGTAAGCTACTAGTATCAAGAAGATAGAAAAAAAAAAAAAACACGGGTAGGTGGTATACAATTATGGATGGATGAGCGACTGCCGACACAGAGGTAGCTACAGCCGTGGACTACCGTACTGTGTCTGCTGCTAATATAGAGTGACTGGATGATAATGAGATAAAATTAAAATATATATATATATCACACTAGTACTGCAGCCGGACAGGTATATATTATGTAATGACGGACCTGCTGGACACTGTCTGCAGAATGCGTTTATAAAAACACCACACGACGAGTGTTTAACTTTTTCAGGCAGACAATCACAATATACTGGTGGTCAGCAGACAATCACAATACTGGTGGTCAGTGGTCACTGGTCAGTCACACTGGCAGTGGCACTCTGGCAGCAAAAGTGTGCACTGTACTTAAAATATGTACTCCTGCTATAACTGCTCCCCAGTCTCCCCCACAATTAAGCTGTGTGAGCAGTGAGCACTCAGCACAGTCAGATAATGATATACAGTATTACATATGATGCAGCACACTGGGCTGAGCACAGATATGGTATGTGACTGTGTCACACTGTGTATCGTTTTTTATCAGGCAGAGAACGGATTAATTAAACTGGTGGTCACTGGTCACACTATCAGCAGCAAGTAGTACTCCTCCTAATAATATGCTCCCCAAAATTTGTGTCTCTCTCTAGTACTCTAGTCTAAACGGAGAGGACGCCAGCCACGTCCTCTCCCTATCAATCTCAATGCACGTGTGAAAATGGCGGCGACGCGCGGCTCCTTATATAGAATCCGAGTCTCGCGATAGAATACGAGCCTCGCGAGAATCCGACAGCGGGATGATGACGTTCGGGCGCGCTCGGGTTAACCGAGCAAGGCGGGAGGATCCGAGCCTGCTCGGCCCCGTGTAAAAAAAGCTGAAGTTCGGGCGGGTTCGGATTCCGAGGAACCGAACCCGCTCATCTCTAGTTGTAACGTGAGTACGGTACGCATTCCATCACTTTCCGTTACATTTCTTCACCGATAGAAAGGGATCTAAGGAGAAATTGCATTGGAACAGACTTGCTATTATTACACAATTTTCTATCTAAAGACTTTGGACTCTATAATAGTCAAAATTATTTGTCTCATTTGTCTGACTGCGTACACCCATTTTAGAGATTTGATGAGCGCAGAGGTGATGTTTATATTTTCTTGTGTGTATTGCTATGGTTGCTGAGTGACTTTCTATAGACATCTCCACCGCAGCTCTCAGAGGCGCAGCAGTTCTCTATTACTATTTTTCCTGTATAAGTCCACATACCTACCTTCTGCAGCTCCCCCAGCTAGGAAGGCCTATTCAGGATCCTTTCGGATGGCCAAGTTTATGGGCAAGGCCAGAGGTTCCTCTGCCGCCACCAGAGGTGCTAGAGGTAAACCACAGAAACCAACTACTGGTTCACAGGAACAGATTTCAGGCTCTGCTTCCTCAAAACCTTCCGCATGATGGTGGACCGCGATGCCTGGAAGACTGTAGAGTGGGAGCCCGGCTAAAATTTTTCATCACATCTGGACAAGATCGTGCCAGGATCCCTCGGTCATAGACCTTACAGTATATCCCAGGGCTACAGACTGGAGTTCCATGAGCTCCCACCTCACAGATTCTTCAAATCAAGCTTACCAGTTTCACAAGAGGCAAGAATAACCTTACAGGACGCCATTCAAAACCTGTTACAGACCCAAGTCATTGTTCCAGTTCCACCTCATCTACAAAACAAGGGATACTATTCCAGCTTGTTTGTAGTACCGAAGCCGGATGGTTCGCTAAGACCGATTCTGAACCTCAAGTCGTTGAACCCGTACTTACGAGTGTTCAAATTCAAGATGGAGTCTCTGAGAGTGGTGATCTCAGGTCTGGAGGAGGGGGAATTCCTAGTGTCTCTGGATATCAAGGATGCGTACCTTCATATTCCGATCTGGCCGCCTCATTAGGCTTATCTACAGTTTGCACTGCAGGACTGCCACTACCAGTTCCAGGCCCTGCCATTTGGTCTCTCCACGGCACCGAGGGTGTTCACCAAAGTGATGGCAGAGATGATGTTACTACTCCGCAAACAAGGAGTGAACATAATTCCGTACCTGGACGATCTTCTGATAAAGGCACCGTCCAGGGAGCGGTTTTTGGACAACATTGCTCTCTCAACCAGACTACTCCTGGATCATGGGAGGATTCTGAACCTACCAAAATTCCACCTAGAACCAACGCAAAGGCTTCCTTTCCTGGGAATGATACTGGACACAGAGTCTCAGAAAGTATTCCTTCCCTTGGAAAAGGCAATCGTAATCCAGTCAATGGTTTGGGCTATCCTGAAGCCAACCCTCTGCATACGCCTTCTGGGGAAAATGGTGGCCTCTTACGAGGCGGTTTAGTACGAAAGGTTTCATGTGAGTCCCTTCCAGCTGAATCTGTTGGACAAATGGTCTGGATCGCATCTTCACATGACCAGAGGATTCGCCTGACTCCAAAAGCCAGGATCTCCTTCCTTTGGTGGTTACAAACTTCTCCCCTAGTCGAGGGTCAGAGGTTTGCGATTCAGAAATGGATTCTGCTAACCACAGACGCAAGCCTCAAAGATTGGGGCGCAGTCACCCAGGGGGTGCAGTTTCAGGGAAGATGGTCAAGTCAGGAAGTTGTCCTTCCAATCAACATCCTGGAATTCAGGGCTATCTACAACATCCTTCTGCAGGCCTCATCTCTTCTTCAGAATGAATCCATTGAGGTCCTGTCGGACAATGTGACGGCAGTGACATACATAAACAAACAGGGCAGAATGAAAAGCAGAGTCGCAATGTCTGAGGTGTCAAGAATTCACCTCTGGGCAGAAAAACACGCCGTGGCGTTGTCGGCGGTCTTTATTAAGGGAGTAGACAACTGGGATGCAGACTTCCTCAGCAGACACAACCTGCACCTGGGGGAATGGGACCTTCACCTGGAGGTGTTCCAGTGGTTGACACATCGGTGGGGATATCCACAAATCGACATTGATGGCCTCTCGACTCAACAAGAAGCTCAAGCGGTATTGTTCCAGGTTGAGAGACCCACAGGCAGTGGCGGTAGACGCCCTGACAACTCCGTGGGTCTACCAGCTGGTGTACGTTTTTCCTCCAATTCCTCTGATCCCAAGAATTCTAAAAAGGATAAAAAGGGAAAGGTTTCAAGCAATCCTCATTGCTCCGGACTTGCCAAGAAGGGCCTGCTATGCGGATATTCTCGGGATGCTGCTCGAAGATCCGTGATCCCTACCTCTTCGCGAGGATCTTCTGCAACAGGGCCCATTCGTCTATCAAGACTCATCATGGCTACGTTTAACAGCATGGAAGTTGAGCGGATGATTCTTGCCAGGAGAGGGATTCCTGACAAGGTCATCCTGACTATGATCCAAGCCAGAAAAGCGGTAACGTCTAAACATTACCACCGTATCTGGAAGAAATATGTCTCTTGGGTTGAGAGCAGACAATATTCTGCGGTGGAATTTCATCTGGGATGTTTCCTGCTTTTTCTGAAGTCGGGGGTGGATGTGGGTGTAGGCCTAGGCTCCTTAAAAGTCCAGATTTCGGCCTTGTCTATTTTCTTTCAGAAACAATAGGCTTCCCTCCCTGAGGTCCAGACGTTCTTGAAAGGTGTTCTGCACATCCAACCTCCCTTTGTGCCTCCCACGGCACCTTGGGATCTCAATGTGGTGCTGCAGTTCCTCCAATCGGACTGGTTTGAACCGTTACAGGAGGTTGACGTAAAGTACCTTATGTGAAAGACCGTCACACTGTTTTCCTTGGCTTCAGCAAGACGTGTGTCGGAGTTGGGGGCGTTGTCTTACAAGAGCCCCTACCTAATTTTCCATGAGGACAGGGCTGAACTCAGGGCTCGTCAGCAATTTCTTCCTAAGGTGGTGTCTGCTTTTCACATCAACCAACCTATTGTGGTTCCGTTTGTCACGGATACCTCTGCGACTTCAAAGTCTTTGGATGTTGTGAGGGCTTTGAAGGTATATGTAAAGAGGACAGCTCGTCATAGGAAATCGGACTTGCTGTTCGTTCTTTATGATCCCAATAAAATTGGGTGTCCTGCTGCGAAGCAATCAATTGCACGCTGGATCAGGCTCACTATCCAGCATGCTTATTCCACGGCATGCTTGCCGGTTCCAAAATCTGTACAGGCCCACTCTACTAGGTCGGTGGGTTCTTCTTCTTCTTGGTCGGCTGCCTGGGGTGTCTCGACTTTACAGCTCTGACGAGCAGCTACTTGGTCAGGTTCGAACACGTTTGCAAAGTTCTACAAGTTTTATACTGTGGCCTCTGAGGACCTTCAGTTTGGTCAATCAGTTCTGCAGGAACCTCAGCACTCTCCCACCTGGTTTGGGAGCTTTGGTACTTCCCCAATGTACTAAATGGATTCCCAGTATCCTCTAGGACGCAATAGAAAATAGAATTTTAATTACCTACCGGTAAATCCTTTTCTCGTAGTCTGTAGGGGATACTCGACACCCGCTCGGTGCTTCGTTCTTCCTGCACTGTTACTCGGTTAAGTAATGTTGTTTGGTTCAGCTGTTGCTGTTCCTGTTTTCAAGTTTGGTTAGCATGGCTTTCCTCTTGTGTGTGCTGGTTCGTAATCTCACCACTTTCCTTATCTATCCTTCTCTCAAAGTATGTCCGTTTCCTAGACTGAGTCTGGTAGGAGGGGCATAGACGGGGGAGCCAGCACACACTATCAAATTCTTAAAGTGCCCAAGGCTCCTAGTGGACCCGTCTATACCCCATGGTACTAAATGGATTCCCAGTATCCCCTACGGACTACGAGAAAAGGATTTACCGGTAGGTAATTAAAATCCTATTTTTTTTTGGTCCTCCAGAGAGTACTGGTTGCAGTAGTGAGCTTTTAGAAAACATAAGATTGTTATTAACCCAAAATGATCATAATCAGCGAGTCAGGGATTTTTAACGTTAGTATTTTGACAATTCCCTGACAGTTTGCTGATCATCTATGTCTGCTGACAGATCGGCGCTACCCGCTCAGCAAGGGTATGCAATGCAGGGATGCGCTGAGGTGAAGAGGTGCTCTCCCTGCTCTGCTACCCTGCACTGCCGGCTGCCGCTGCGCCTGTCAGACTGGATGACAGGTAGCGGCGCTGGCAGCGGGTAGCGCGGGTGTAGTATGGTATGCCGGCATACCGACAGCGTGGTGAGCGCAAATGAGCCCCTTGCGGGCTCGCTGCGCTCGCTACGCGCGCCACGCTATTTATTCTCCCTCCAGGGGGGTCGTGGACCCCCACGAGGGAGAATATTTGTCGGTATGCCGGGTGTCGGGATCCCGGCGCCGGTATACTGTGCGCCGGGATCCCGACATTCGGCATACTGAAGACCACCCGGTAGCGCGGCTCCCTCCCCAGTGAGACTGCAGGCAGTGTGCAGACTCACTCCTCACACAGCTCCGCTGCCGCCTCCGTCATCCCGCCCGCCGAATTGTATTGGGGCCGTGGCCTAATCGCGGGAGGCGTAGCCACGCCTCTCATGGGAAAAGGTTTTTTTTAAATATCTTTATAGTGCCTGATGATTCCTGAGTCCCCAGCCCCTCAGGCAGGGTCAATTCGGTGTGGGAGCGTGATAAGTGTGATCACTCCCCCCCCCCCACCCCACCTCACCTGTACAGGAACAGGCAGAGGCTCAGCATTAGCAGCATGCGCTGTGCTCCCAGGATGAGAGCCTTATGCTGCTGCCCAGTAAAGAGGGATGGTGGTGGGAGTGCGGCAGACCAGGGTCCGTGCTGGGCCACTCCATAAGTCCCAGGCCCGGGTAATTAGTGCCGGCTCCCCCCCCCTCGGCATCACTGCTGACATCCTACAGCCGCTGCTGCTGAAGTAACGGAGCCTGCAAGAAACCAGAGGCGGAGAAGGGAGAGGTGGAGCAGCGCCTGAGCCGGGACCTCCTGCAGGTATTTGGGCCGCACTGTGGTGGGAATGAAAGCTGTACCTGGCATAGGGGGTTATTCAGAGATGAACGCAAATGGATGCATATGCAGCCAGATCTGCGTTCATCTCTGCACATGCTGAGGGCTGCCCAGCATGTGTGGCACTGCCTCCCGATGCATCCGCAATTTGATTGAGGATGCATCTGATCTAAGGTTGACCCCTAGCAGCGCAGCCTGGTCAGCAGTCATTTTTGGGGGGGAGCGGCTGTGTGTGACGTCCCGGTCTGCCCCCGTTTTTCCGGTGTCACCCCCCCAACACCTTAACTCCGCTACGCTGTCGCCTATCAATCACATTGTGGTCGCATCCATTGGGGAAGTGACCGCAATGTGTGTGGCCTCACGCCCACTGTGCATGCACAGTTTGCTGCCACTGGCAAACTGCGCTGAGGGCCGCTATTGCAGTGGGGTCTCAATGACCTTCATAATGTGTATAATGGGCTGTATCTGGCATAATGTCTATAATGGGCTCTACTCTAGCGTAACGTGTAATAGCGGCTCTCCTGTATGGCGTAAGGTGTATAAGGGTACTACTGTGCGGTGTAATGTGACTAACGAACACTACTGTGCGGTGTAATGTGACTAACGGACACTACTGTGCGGTGTAATGTGACTAACGGACACTACTGTGCGGTGTAATGTGACTAACGGACACTACTGTGCGGTGTAATGTGACTAACGGACACTACTGTGCGGTGTAATGTGACTAACGGACACTACTGTGCGGTGTAATGTGACTAACGGACACTACTGTGCGGTGTAATGTGACTAACGGACACTACTGTGCGGTGTAATGTGACTAACGGACACTACTGTGCGGTGTAATGTGACTAACGGACACTACTGTGCGGTGTAATGTGACTAACGGACAGTACTGTGCGGTGTAATGTGGCTAACGGACACTACTGTGCGGTGTAATGTGACTAACGGACACTACTGTGCGGTGTAATGTGACTAACTGACACTACTGTGCGGTGTAATGTGACTAACGGACACTACTGTGCGGTGTAATGTGACTAGTAGACAATACTGTGCTGTGTAATGTGACTAACGGACACTACTGTGCGGTGTAATGTGACTAACAGACACTACTGTGCGGTGTAATGTGACTAACAGACACTACTGTGCGGTGTAATGTGACTAACGAACACTACTGTGCAGTGTAATGTGACTAACGGACACTACTGTGCTGTGTAATGTGACTAACGGACACTACTGTGCGGTGTAATGTGACTAACAGACACTACTGTGCGGTGTAATGTGACTAACAGACACTACTGTGCGGTGTAATGTGACTAACGGACACTACTGTGCGGTGTAATGTGACTAACAGACACTACTGTGCGGTGTAATGCGACTAACGGACACTACTGTGCGGTGTAATGTGACTAACAGACACTACTGTGCGGTGTAATGTGACTAACAGACACTACTGTGCGGTGTAATGTGACTAACGGACACTACTGTGCGGTGTAATGTGACTAACGAACACTACTGTGCGGTGTATTGTGACTAACGGACACTACTGTGCTTTGTATTGTGACTAACGGACACTACTGTGCGGTGTAATGTGACTAACGAACACTACTGTGCGGTGTTATGTGACTAACGAACACTACTGTGCGGTGTAATGTGACTAACGGACACTACTGTGCTTTGTATTGTGACTAACGGACACTACTGTGCGGTGTATTGTGACTAACGGACACTACTGTGCGGTGTAATGTGACTAACGGAAACTGCTGTGTGGTGTAGTGTGAATGACAGACGCTACTGTGCGGTGTAATGTGACTAACGGACACTACTGTGTGGTGTAATTTGACTAACGGACACTGCTGTACTGTGTAATGTGACTAACGGACACTACTGTGTGGTGTAATGTGACTAACGGACACTGTTGTGCGGTGTAACATGACTAACAAACCTTGCTGTGTGGTGTAATGTGACTAATGGACACTACTGTGCAGGGTTATGTGAACTGGTACTATTCTGTGGCCCTATATTTTTGGCCCTGTTCTGAGCATGGCCAGAGGAAACTGTTGCCCTGAGCTCTTCAAGATCTAGAACTAGCCCTGTCATCGATTTTAAATGTGAATAAGGGGCACTATTATGTGACATAATATGAATCAGGGGCACTACGTTTGGGTTAATGTGCATAAGATTGTAATACTGTGTGGCGTAATTTGAATTGTGGGTACCATTGTGGACACGCCCCTTCCTTGTGTGACCACACCCCTTTTTGCAGTGCGCGCTATCCCTTTTTTACGGATGGAAGGGCGCAAATTTATTATTTGCAGGGGGGCGCCTAACACTCTAGCACCGGCCCTGTCTGCTGATTAGCGCTTTTGATTGGTATTGGTAGAACAGGGAATCAATCCGTAGATGTATGGTCCCCATAAATCTGAGGGGCATGTTTGTTTCCTGCCCTTGCTCTTGAATAACATTTCTAAATGCCAATAAATCTAGAGATGTGCGGCAGGCACTTTTCGTGTTTTGTGTTTTGGTTTTGGTTCTAATTCCACTTTCGTGTTTTGGTTTTGTCTTGGTTTTGCCAAAACCACCCTTTCGTGTTTTGGTTTTGGTTTTGGATCTGGATGATTTTTGAAAAAAAACATAAAAACAGCTAAAATCACAAAATGTGGGGGTAATTTTGCTCCTACGGTATTATTAACCTCAATAACAATCATTTCCACTCATTTCCAGTCTATTCTGAACACCTCACACCTCACAATATTGTTTTTAGGCCTAAAAGTTGCACCGAGGTGTCTGTATGACTAAGCTAAGCGACACAAGTGTGTGGCACAAACACCTGGCCCATCTAGGAGTGGCAATACAGTTGCAGACAAGATGGCACTATTCAAAAACTAGTCCCCAAACAGCTCATGATGCAAAGAAGAAAAAGAATTGCAATGAGGTAGCTGTATGACTAAGCCAAGCAACACAAACAATTGGCCCATCTAGGTGTGGCACTGCAGTGGCAGACAAGAGGGCAGATATCAAAAAAAGGCCCCTAACAGCACATCATGCAAAGAAGAAAAAAAGGTGCACCGAGGTTGCTGTAGGCCTAAGCTAAGCGACACAACCACCTGGCCCATCTAGTAGTGTCACGCAGTGGCTGAATGTCGAGAGTGGGACGCAATTGTTCGGTCCACTGACAGCATCTCCAGCACGCTCCAGTCACTTTAAAAAAAATCTGCATATGGTGGACTTATACGGCAGTACCCCAGGACTAATACAGCAGTACCCCTGGACTCATACGGCAGTGTCACACAGGATGGCACTTTTCAAAACCTAGGCCCCAAACAGCACTTCATGCAAAGATGTCGAAGAGGTGCAATGAGGTAGCTGTATGACTAAGCCAAGCGACATAGATACAAAAGATTCTCTGGAGATAAATACAAGTCTTGAGGAAGTCCCGATTTACGACGGGACGAAACGCGTTGACGTCATATCCCCGTTTGCTGCCACACACTGACGGAAGCATCGTACGAGCACTTTCTACAACGGCCTCGTTACAAGCGCAAACTGGAGCTCCGTTTACCCGCAAGCCAGGACCGAGACTGTGCCAAGTCCAGCGGCCACATCGGAAAGCGGTAACTGGGAGCAATTAATTTCATACCCGCCGGCCAGAACTGAGATTGCACTTTAGTGCGGGCGGTGGATAATTACACTGACAATCACAGGAACGTACATCTCTCCGGGTGACTGCACTACTAGATATTCCCGTAAGCTCGGGTAAACTATTATACAGCAGCATCCCTCTGCACTGGGACGCCAGGAGCAGGAGGATAGGAGAGACTCTTTTCCTTGCAGAACTGTCAGTGAATTGTTACAGCTTGACACATTATTTAGCAGATTGCAAATGGTCTGTTTAGTGTCTAAAGAGGTACATTGTTGCTAATAATCATACAGCGCTAGAGGCTATTTGATGCTTCCCAATTGAGTGTGTGGTATACAAACCAATCCCTTGATTTTATAACTTTTATGTGTAATATATTGTTTATTAATTGAAGTAAAGATTAATTGATTTATTTATAAAGCAGATTCTATGGTTATTTATTTCAGTTTTGAGCATAAGCAGACACCTAAACCTTTTGAATTTAAAGGTATATAAATACACACTAGCGCACCACTTATCTTTGTGTTTTTTAAGCCAAGCGACATAAACAATTCCAACTGGAATTATACGTCCAAATCACTGAAATTAATTGGCAAGATCACTGTAATTATACGTCCAAATCACTGGAATTAAATGGTAAGATCTCGCTATCGCCTACCTAGTTAAGTGAAATCTAGATGGGATTTGTTACCGGGGACACAATACCTCCATCAATTGTCTAAATCCCACTGCACTAATGGCGGATACCGGACGCACGTCTAACGCCAATATAAGTGTCAAGGCCTCAGTTATGAGGGCTTCCATCGTCATGTGAAGCTGAACCACTAGCCATGAACATAGGCCAGGGCCTCAGCCGTTCCTTGCCATTCCGTGTCGTAAATTGCATATTGGCAAGTTTACGTTTCTCCTCAGACCATTTCAATTTCTTTTTTTGGGTCTTTTTACTAAACTTTGGCTTTTTGGATTTTACATGCCCTCTACTATCACATTGGGCATCGGCCTTGGCAGACGACGTTGATGGCATTTCATCGTCTATGCCATAGCTAGTGGCAGCAGCTTCAGCACTAGGAGGAAGTGGTTCTTCTTGATCTTTCCCTATTTTATCCTCCAAATTTTTGTTCTCCATTATTTTTTGGGAGTTATATGAGACAATATGCGTCACAGGAATGACTGGAATTACTGATGACACAGGACACTACCACTGGTCTGATGCAGCACAACACAGAAACACTGTAAGGGACTTGTTGTTGTTGTGAACTTGTTATTATTATTATACGGCAGCAGTGGACATATAGCAGCAGCGTATACCACTGTGACTGCCTGGTCACTGGAATGACTGATGGCCAGGACATTACCACTGGTCTGATACAGCACAACACAACAACACTGTAAGGGACTTATACAGCTACACTGGATATATGGCAGCAAAGGACACCACCACTGTGACTGGTCACTGGACTGATGCTGCACAAGACACTTTCCCTGGTCTAATGCAGGACAACACAGAAACACTGAAAGGGACTTATACAGCTACACTGGATATATGGCAGTAGAGGACACCACCACTGTGACTGGTCACTGGACTGATGCTGCACAAGACACTTCCCCTGGTCTAATGCAGGACAACACAGCACCACTGAAAGGAACTTATACAGCTACACTGGATATATGGCAGTAGAGGACACCACCACTGTGACTGGTCACTGGACTGATGCTGCACAAGAGAGACACTACGCCTGGTCTGATGCAAGACAACGCAGCAAAAATGCAAGCGACTTATACAGCAGCCAGCAGCACTGGGGACATATAGCAGCAGAGGACACCAACACTGTGACTGGCTGGACTGATGCAGCACAATACACTGACTACACTGGACTGGACTGAGCAGCACAACACAGCACAAGACTAGCCACCCCACTTTCCCGCCCACACAGACACTGAGTACTCTCAATACACTCTCCGAGACTGGAGTGAAAATGGCCGCCACGCGCGGCTCCATATATGGAATCCAAATCCCGCAAGAATCCGACAGCGGGATGATGACGTTTTGCCTCGTTCGGGTTTCCGAGTCAGGCGGGAAAACCCGAGCCGGGCTCGTAACCGTACTCGAATGGTGAGGTTCGGTACGGTTCGGTTCTCTGAGAACCAACCCCGCTCATCTCTAATAAAAACCCCTACATACAAAACTGACACTAACTTAAACCTCCCACTGCTGATATCATTCAAAAAAACTAAAAGCTTTATTCTCCCCAGAAAACACAACACATCCACGGGCATATGCAGGTGTGCAAGGTATACCCATCTAATCGCCTCTTATAGCCTGTCTGTTCTGGTTTGCTCACTTGCTTCTTCAACAGAAGAAAATACAGTTTAAGAGAGAATAACAATAAGGAGTTAAGGGGGAGATTTATCATATCTTCTAAAGAAGGCAAGTGGAGATGTTGCCCATAGCATTCAATCAGAATGTAATTATAGTCTATACAATGATACTATAGATAAAATCTTGTTCCTATGGGCTGCGCTTCCAGTTCACCTGTTCAGTAATTTAGGGGGCGATTTTGTATTCAGTTTGTAAACCGCACATTCAGGGGTGTCTGAGATGATAACACAAATCACACGTGATGTGGCTGTTTTTGACACCATTACCACATGTGTTGTAGACAAAACCGACCTGGCAAATCCGATTGTGAGACACCGTTTTACTTAGCAGTGTGACTGTGTGGAGTCAAGTGCCTTTAAATATAGCGGTATGCTCCAGTGCTTTGTAATCCCCTCCACCCATGGCAGGACGCCAGCACGTCCCACTGTCAAGACGATTGGGAGACCGGCTGTCAGTATTGTGATGCCGCTATCCTGTGCAGCGCCGGTATGTAGACGCCGGGATTGCGTCTCCTTCGGGATACTGGCATCGATATATCGACTGGTCACAATACCAATGCTGTCATCCTGATGGTCATGATCCTGACAGGACGAAGGGAAGTATTGTATTGTATTGTATTGTATTGTAACGTAACTTCACTACCTAACCTTCCATTACCGCAGCCTAACCCTAACCTATCCCCTTAGTGCCTAAACCTAACCCTCCTCCCCTTCCCGCAGCCTAACAATGGGGGTCATGCCGAGATGATCGTAGCTGTGCTAAATTTAGCACAGCTACGATCATTCACACTGACATGCGGGGGGACGCCCAGCACAGGGCTATCCCGCCCCGCATGTCAGTGCCGCCCCCCCCCCCCCCCCCCGCAGAAGTGCAAAGACATCGCACAGCGGCGATGCCTTTGCACTTCAAGAGTAGCTCCCGACCAGCGCAGCTTTAGCGTGCTGGCCGGGAGCTACTCCTCGCTCCCCGGCCCACAGCAGCTGCGTGTGACGTCACGCAGCCACAGCGGGACACTCCCCGCACGGTCCGGCCACGCCTGCGTTGGCCGGACCGCGCCCCCATAACGGCGGCCAAACACCGCCATGCCACCCCCTCCCGCCCAGCGACCACCTCTGCCTCAGAGGCGGTCGCTAGGCAACGACAGCTGGCATGCGCCGGCGCATGCGCAATTCCGACCCGATCGCTGCGCTGCGATAAATTGCAGCGAGCGATTAGGTCGGAATGACCCCCAATAACCCTCCCCCTCCAGCATGGGGATGTTGACCTGTTTGGAATTCTGTCATAGGTGTTCTGACAGGTGCCTGGATTCCGGCGTCTGTTAGGTGCAGTTCTGACAATGCTGCATTATCCCCCAAATGTTGGAGTCAGACACCAGTTGTGCCAGCATCTTCCGATAGCCCACTGTGTCACACCGGAACGTGGATCTCACCTTTATTGTTTACAAATTCTACAGAAAGTGTTATGCTCAGGAAGACATGCTTCCCATGTGAACCGCAGGCTTGTCTTGGTAACTGGAAACATATCTAGTTATGTGTGAGAGGCTAGCTTAATTCTCCCACTTAAATTTAATGACATGATTGGAAAATGTCATATTGATTGCCAAAGTATAAAATTATATTAGCCAGGATCATCAAAAATAATAGAAAGCTTAGCTAACATACACCATTAAGTTGCATTACTTGACATGACCCAGCCCTGCTTTTTCTCTAAGATCTGAAACAAAACTTATATAACGTAATGTTTAAGTAGGTTTCTTGGTGTTACAGTGTCCGTGGAGGATTTTTCCACAGACATTGGGCCTAATTCTGAGTTGATCGCAGCATCAAATTTGTTAGCAGTTGGGCAAAACCATGGCCCTCATTCCGAGTTGTTCACTCGCAAGCTGCTTTTAGCAGCTTTGCACACGCTAAGCCGCCGCCTACTGGGAGTGAATCTTAGCTTCTTAAAATTGCGAACGAAAGATTCTCAAAATTGCGATTACACACCTCTTAGCAGTTTCAGAGTAGCTCGAGACTTACTCTGCCAGTGCGATCAGTTCAGTGCTTGTCGTTCCTGGTTTGACGTCACAAACACACCCAGCGTTCTCACAGACACTCCTCCGTTTCTCCAGCCACTCCCGCGTTTTTCCCAGAAACGGTAGCGTTTTTTCTCACACGCCCATAAAACGGCCTGTTTCCGCCCAGTAACACCCACTTCCTGTCAATCACACTCCGATCGCCTGAACGAAGAAAAAGCCGTGAGTAAAATACCTAACTTCATAGCAAATTTACTTGGCGCAGTCGCAGTGGGAAATCGCTGCGATGCGAAGAAATTTTCCGAGCGAACAACTCGGAATGACCACCCATGTGCACTGCAGGGGGGGGGGGGGGGAGGGGGGGGAGGTTTCAGATATAACATGTGCAGAGAGAGTTAGATTTGGGTGGGGCGTGTTCAAACTTAAATCTAAATTGCAGTGTAAAAATAAAGCAGCTAATATTTACCCTGCACAGAAACAAAATAACCCACCCAAATCTAACTCTCTCTGCAAATGTTATATCTGTTCCCCCTGCAGTGCACATGGGCCCTCATTCCGAGTTGATCGGTCGCAAGGCGAATTTAGCAGAGTTACACACGCTAAGCCTACGCCTACTGGGAGTGTATCTTAGCTTCTTAAAATTGCGACCGATGTATTCGCAATATTGCGATTACAAACTACTTAGCAGTTTCTGAGTAACTTCAACCTTACTCTGCCTGTGCGATCAGTTCAGTGCTTGTCGTTCCTGGTTTGACGTCACAAACACACCCAGCGTTCGCCCAGCCACTCCTCCGTTTCTCCAGCCACTCCTGCGTTTTTTCCGGAAACGGTAGCGTTTTCAACCACACGCCCATAAAACGCCGTGTTTCCGCCCAGTAACACCCATTTCCTGTCAATCACATTACGATCGCCGGAGCGATGAAAAAGCCGTGAGTAAAAATACTATCTTCATTGTTAAATTACTTGGCGCAGTCGCAGTGCGAATATTGCGCATGCGTACTAAGCGGATTTTCATTGCGATGCGATGAAAAATACCGACCGATCAACTCGGAATGAGGGCCATGGTTTTGCCCAACTGCTAACAAATTTGCTGCTGCGATCAACTCAGAATTACTCCCATTGTTTCTGTAAGAGAGCAGAATTGAATGGCGTCACTTGTATAAACAAATGCAAATATAGAGAAATAAAGGGTTTTTTGTTTCTTCTATGGTAACATAACATATGCTTTTATAGTTAAAATTAAAACTAGTAATCTATATTTTAAAATAAACCTACAAAGAAAAGTAAACTTACGGTGGCAATTCAGTTGTTTTTGGGCACTTGTAAATAATGGTCACCCGGCGAGCGATATTCAATTGTTTTGCTGATGGGTGCGAGTGCTGTGGGCACCTATTACTTATTGCACTTGGCGCAGCCAAATGCATTGGGTTTAGACGGGTAAAGCAGCCAAATACGGGCAAAGTATTAGGTGCACTGCTGAAATGGCAGTTTGGGCAGCCAAAAGCCTGACTTTAGACCGAATTCTGCTCACCACCTCAGGAAGGTGAGAGCAGAAATATAGGGTGCCCGTGAAACTCCTGACTGTCGGCACAAACAATTGATTAGCTCCCATCACTTGATAGAGTGGGTGGAGTTTCAGCCAGCTGCTGGGTCTGATTAGGCGAGATTCCCCCATGCTTGCAGTTTTCGGATGCAATAAGGATTTATCTTCATACAGTATAACTACATTCTGAGGTAGTGTTATATAAAGTACGTTTTCTTACTCATTTTATAATGTTTTTTATTTCTACCTGAATAGCAGAAAATATTAAAGTGCTGTAGAAAGCAATAGCTTGCATTATCTTCTCCATTAACCCATTGCTAAATAGCAGGGATGCTTAAATTATGTGGAAAGTTCTGCATATTTTTAGTAGAAATTTGCTTGATGATTATAGCTCAGGGTGCTTAATTGTAATGTAGTATGTAAAGTTTATGACTGTTACTGACAGTGGTCATTGTTTTACAGTGTGAGTGGATCTGGGTTCTTCAAGTCCTCTGTGTGGTCCTGTTTACCTTGATATGGATGTATGTTACCCTGATCCCCAAAAATGACATACACAGTTTCAATGAGTAAGTATTCTGCCGTACTCTCTATTTCCCAGACACTCAGTCTGCTGGTGGATTATGACACTGTATGTTCTTATCATATGTGACACGTGTGCCATCATCATATATGTGTAATGTTTCTGCAGGGAAATCTTCCGACTCCTGGGCTTATGGCAAGATTGGTCTATTGTGCTGATCACAGTGACTGCTGTTCTACTCACATATTTCCTCTTACTGCTGGTATGTGTGCATAGGTTGGTGATATTGGTGAGGGTGAAACACAAGGTTTGGCAGATGTATGTACAATAAGTGACTTGTGACCAGTGTTTCCCAGAACACTTTGCAAATCACTGACATTAAGATTTGGCCAATGCCCGGCATCGCAGGTCAGTAACTGTTAGAGAGACAGATGTTTCTTGACATTAGAATATATGAATAAGAATTAAACTAAGCGATTATAGGATCAGCTGTAGAAATGCCAAGACAGAGAAAATGTAATAAAATTTATAAATACTGTTTGATATTCATTTAGCGCCTGGCGCCAACATGCATGCTTCATTTTACATGCTTACACATGCTCAGCAGCAACAAAGACTGTGCCCAACTTTACAAATAGCCCACGTGTTCAGCCAGCAGTGGTTGGGATTTGTCAGTCTAACATATATGCTTTACTGGGGAAGACTTGCTGGGTGTATGACCAGTACCGCAGTGCATAGAACTACGGATTACAGGCATGACACTTGGCACTAGAGATGAGCGGGTTCGGTTCTCAGAGAACCGAACCCTACCGGACTTTGCATTCCGAGTCCGGATCCGAGCCAGGCTCGGATTTTCCCTCTTGACTCGGAAACCCGAACGCGGCAGAACGTCATCATCCCACTGTCTGATTCTCGCGGGATTTGGATTCCATATAAGGAGCCGCGCGTCACCGCCATTTTCACTCCATTCTCGGAGATTGTATAGAGAGGACGTGTCCTCAGTGTTCAGTGTGTGTGTGTTGGGGCGGGAAAGTGGGGTGGCAAGTGTTGTGCTGCTCAGTCCAGTCCAGTGTAGTCACTCTGTGTATTGTGCTGCATCTGTCCAGGCAGTCACAGTGTTGGTGTTCTCTGCTGCCATATATCCAGTGTAGCTGTATAAAGTGGTGCTGTGTTCTGCAGACCAGTGGTAGTGTCCTGTGTCATCAGTAATTCCAGTGATGATATACGCTGCTGCTATATGTCCACTGCTGCAGTATAACAATTATAACAACCTGATGGGCTGCATCAGACCAGTGGTAGTGTCCTGTGTCATCAGTAATTCCAGTGACGATATACGCTGCTGCTATATATCCACTGCTGCAGTATAACAATTATAACAACCTGTTGGGCTGCATCAGACCAGTGGTAGTGTCCTGTGTCATCAATAATTCCAGTGACGATATACGCTGCTGCTATATATCCACTGCTGCAGTATAACAATTATAACAACCTGTTGGGCTGCATCAGACCAGTGGTAGTGTCCTGTGTCATCAGTAATTCCAGTGACGATATACGCTGCTGCTATATGTCCACTGCTGCAGTATAACAATTATAACAACCTGTTGGGCTGCATCAGACCAGTGGTAGTGTCCTGTGTCATCAGTAATTCCAGTGACTATATACGCTGCTGCTATATGTCCACTGCTGCAGTATAACAATTATAACAACCTGTTGGGCTGCATCAGACCAGTGGTAGTGTCCTGTGTCATCAGTAATTCCAGTGACGATATATGCTGCTGCTATATGTCCACTGCTGCAGTATAACAATTATAACAACCTGTTGGGCTGCATCAGACCAGTGGTAGTGTCCTGTGTCATCAGTAATTCCAGTGACGATATACGCTGCTGCTATATGTCCACTGCTGCAGTATAACAATTATAACAACCTGTTGGGCTGCATCAGACCAGTGGTAGTGTCCTGTGTCATCAGTAATTCCAGTGACGATATACGCTGCTGCTATATGTCCACTGCTACAGTATAACAATTATAACAACCTGTTGGGCTGCATCAGACCAGTGATAGTGTCCTGTGTCATCAGTAATTCCAGTGACGATATACGCTGCTGCTATATATCCACTGCTGCAGTATAACAATTATAACAACCTGTTGGGCTGCATCAGACCAGTGGTAGTGTCCGGTGTCATCAGTAATTCCAGTGATGATATACGCTGCTGCTATATGTCCACTGCTGCAGTATAACAATTATAACAACTTGTTGGGCTGCATCAGACCAGTGGTAGTGTCCTGTGTCATCAGTAATTCCAGTGACGATATACGCTGCTGCTATATGTCCACTGCTGCAGTATAACAATTATAACAACCTGTTGGGCTGCATCAGACCAGTGGTAGTGTCCTGTGTCATCAGTAATTCCAGTGATGATATACGCTGCTGCTATATGTCCACTGCTGCAGTATAACAATTATAACAACAACGTGTTGTGCTGCATCAGACCAGTGGTAGTGTCCTGTGTCATCAGTAATTCCAGTGACGATATACGCTGCTGCTATATGTCCACTGCTGCAGTATAACAATTATAACAACAACGTGATGTGCTACATCAGACCAGTGGTAGTGTCCTGTGTCATCAGTAATTCCAGTCATTCCTGTGACGCATATTGTCTCATATAACTCCCAAAAAATAATGGAGAACAAACATTTTGAGGAGAAAATAGGGAAAGATCAAGAAGAACCACTTCCTCCTAGTGCTGAAGCTGCTGCCACTAGCCATGACATAGACGATGAAATGCCATCAACATCGTCTGCCAAGGCCGATGCCCAATGTGATAGTAGAGGGCGTGTAAAATCCAAAAAGCCAAAGTTAAGTAAAAAGAACCAAAAAAATAAATTTAAATCGTCTGAGGAGAAACGTAAACTTGCCAATATGCCATTTACAACACGGAGTGGCAAGGAACGGCTGAGGCCCTGGCCTATGTTCATGGCTAATGGTTCAGCGTCACATGACGATGGAAGCCCTCATCCTCCCGCTAGAAAAATTAAAAGAGTTAAGCTGGAAAGAGCACAGAAAAGAACTGTGCGTTCTGAGATGGTATCACAAATCCCCAAGGAGAGTCCAAGTGTGTCGGCGGTTGCGATGCCTGACCTTCCCAACACTGGATGGGAAGAGGTGGCTCCTTCCACCATTTGCACGCCCCCTGCAAGTGCTTGAAGGAGCACCCACAGTCCAGTTCCTGATATTCAAATTGAAGATGTCACTGTTGAAGTACACCAGGATGAGGATATGGGTGTTGCTGGCGCTGAGGAGGAAGTTGACGATGAGGATTCTGATGGTGATGTGGTTTATTTAAGACAGGCACTGGGGAAGACACCTGTTGTCCCTGGGACGAAGAAGCCCATTGTGATGCCTGGGCAAACTACCAAAAAAGCCACCTCTTCGGTGTGGAATTAATTCTCCACAAATCCGGACAACAGGTGTCAAGCCATCTGTTGCCTCTGTCAATCTGTAATAAGTAGGGGTAAGGATGTTAACCACCTAGGAACATCCTCCCTTATACGTCACCTGCTGCGCATTCATCAGAAGTCACTGTCAAGTTCAGAAACTTTGAGTAAGAGCGTAAGCAGTCCACTGACACCTAAATCCCTTCTTCCTCCTGTACCCAAGCTCCTGCAAGCCACACCACCAACTCCCTCAACGTCAACTTCCTCCTCAGTCAGGAACGTCCGTAGTCCTGCAGGCCATGTCACTGTCAAGACTGAGGAGTCCTCTCCTAACCGGGATTCCTCCGTAGGATCCTTGAGTGTTACGCCTGCTGTTGCTGCCGCTGCTGTTGTTGCTGCTGGGAGTCAATCGTCATCCCAGAGGGGAAGTCGGAAGACCACTTGTATTACTTCCTGTAAGCAATTGACTGTCCGACAGTCCTTTGTGAGGAAGATGAAATATGACAGCAGTCATCCTTTTGCAAAGCGGATAACTGAGGCCTTGACAGCTATGTTGGTGTTAGAGGTGCGTCCGGTATCCACCATTAGTTCAAAGTCACTTAAAGATTTGATGGAGATAGTGTGTCCCCGGTATCAAATCCCATCTAGGTTCCACTTCTCTAGGCAGGCGATACCGAGAATGTACACAGACGTCAGAAAAAGAGTCACCAGTGTCCTAAAAAATGCGGTTGTATCCAGTGTCCACTTAACCACGGACATGTGGACAAGTGGAACAGGGCAGACTAAGGACTATATGACTGTAACAGCCCACTGGGTAGATGTATGGCCTCCCGCAGCGGCACCAGTAGCAGCATCTTGCAAACGCCAACTCGTTCCTAGGCAGGCTACGCTATGTATTATCGCTTTCCATAAGAGGCACACAGCTGACAACCTCTTACGGAAACTGAGGAACATCATCGCAGAATGGCTTACCCCAATTGGACTCTCCTGGGGATTTGTGATATCGGACAACGCCACCAATATTGTGCGTGCATTACATCTGGGCAAATTCCAGCATGTCCCATGTTTTGCACATACAATTCATTTGGTGGTGCAGAATTTTTTGAAAAATGAGAGGGGTGTGCAGGAGATGCTGTCGGTGGCCCGAAAAATTGCGGGCCACTTTCGGCATTCTGCCACTGCGTGCCGAAGACTGGAGCGCCAGCAAACACTCCTGAACCTGCCACGCCATCAACTGAAGCAAGAGGTGGTAACGAGGTGGAATTCAACACTCTACATGCTTCAGAGGATGGAGGAGCAGCAAAAGGCCATTCAACCTTTTACATCCACCTACGATATAGGCAAAGGAGGGGTAATGCACCTGACTCAAGCGCAGTGGATAATGATTTCCGTCTTGTGCAAGGTTCTCCAACCCTTTCGAACTTGCCACACGTGAAGTCAGTTCAGACACTGCCAGCTTGAGTCAGGTCATTCCCCTCATCAGGCTTTTGCAGAAGCAGCTGGATAAATTGAAGGAGGCGCTAAGACGGAGCAATTCCGCAAAGTATGTGGGACTTGTGGATGGAGCCCTTCATTCGCTTTGCCAGGATTCAAGGGTGGTCAATCTGTTGAAATCAGAGCACTACATTTTGCCCACCGTGCTCGGTCCTAGGTTTAAAGCCTACGTTGTATCTCTCTTTCCAGCAGACACAAGTGTGCAGAGGTGCAAAGACCTGCTGGTTAGTAAATTGTCAACTCAAGCAGAACGTGACCCGTCAACAGCTCCTCCTTCAATTTCTCCCGCCACTGGGGCTGCAAGGAAAAAGATAACATTTCCTAGCCCACCCGCTGGCAGTGATGCAGGGAAGTCAGGAGCGAAAGCTGATATCTGGTCCGGACTGAAGGACCTGCCAACGATTACTGACATGTCTACTGTCACTGCATATGATTCTGTCACCATTGAAAGAATGGTGGAGGATTATATGAGTGACAGCATCCAAGTAGGCATGTCAGACAGTCCGTACGTATACTGGCAGGAAAAAGAGGCAATTTGGAGGCCCTTGCACAAACTGGCTTTATTTTACCTAAGTTGCCCCCCCTCCAGTGTGTACTCCGAAAGAGTGTTTAGTGCAGCCGGTAACCTTGTCAGCGATCGGCGTAGGAGGTTACTTCCACTAATTGTGGAGAAGATGATGTTCATCAAAATTAATTATAAATTCCTTCGGGAAGACTTTACCAGCAATTGCCTCCAGAAAGTACACAGGAACCTGTGATGGTGGATTCCAGTGGGGACGAATTAATACTCAGTGAGGAGGATGTACATGCTGAAAGGGGTGAGGAATCGGAGGATGATGATGAGGTGGACATCTTGCCTCTGTAGAGCCAGTTTGTGCAAGGAGAGATTGATTGCTTCTCTTTTGGTGGGGGCCCAAACAAACCAGTCATTTCAGCCACAGTCGTATGGCAGACCCTGTCGCTGAAATGATTGGTTTGTTATAGTGTGCATGTCCTGTTTATACAATATAACGGTGGGTGGGAGGCCCAAGGACAATTCCATCTTGCACCTCTTTTTCTTCTTTGCATCATGTGCTGTTTGGGGACTAGTTTTTTTAAGTGCTATCCTGTCTGTAACTGCAGTGCCACTCCTAGATGGGCCAGGTGTTTGTGCCGCACACTTGTGTCGCTTAGCTTGGCCATCCAGCTACCTCATTGCACCTCTTTTTCTTCTTTGCATCATGTGCTGTTTGGGGCCTATTTTTTAAATCTGCGATCCTGTCTGCCACTGCAGTGCCACTCCTAGATGGGCCAGGTGTTTGTGCCGCACACTTGTGTCGCTTAGCTTGGCCATCCAGCTACCTCATTGCACCTCTTTTTCTTCTTTGCATCCTGTGCTGTTTGGGGCCTATTTTTTAAATCTGCGATCCTGTCTGCCACTGCAGTGCCACTCCTAGATGGGCCAGGTGTTTGTGCCGCACACTTGTGTCGCTTAGCTTAGTCATACAGACACCTCGGTGCAACTTTTAGGCCTAAAAACAATATTGTGAGGTGTTCAGAATAGACTGGAAATGAGTGGAAATTATTGTTATTGAGGTTAATAATATTGTAGGAGCAAAATTACCCCCAAATTCTGTGATTTTAGCTGTTTTTATGTTTTTTTTTCTTCAAAAATCATCCAGATCCAAAACCAAAACCAAAACTCGAAAGGGTGGTTTTGGCAAAACCAAGCCAAAACCAAAACACGAAAATGGATTTAGAACCAACACCAAAACACAAAACACGAAAAGTGCCTGCCGCACATCTCTAAAGTTGGCACACTGCTAGTGTAATCCTTTTATTTACAACTTGACAGTCTCATTGCAGTGGATGAGTGACACCATACATCTAAAGCATGTTTTCTTAAGTGCTACAGTGCAACATGTATATATTGCAGAGTTCTTAGGTCAGTCTGAGATGTTACTGTAACCTTTTCTGTGAGCTCTTCATGCAGACCAGGTGCAGAATGTAGATGCTGGGTAACTTATTGTTTTCTTTTTGTGTCTTTTTCCCTTTCTTTGGACAAGTGTAATTGTGATGTGAACTTAATATCAGCTAGGTGTGTTCGGCCTCTCCATTATCTAATCCTCAGTATCGTCATTGGTGCATGTCCCTCTTTTTTTTTTTCTTTCTCCCCCTTTCATCAGCCCTCCTAAAGTGTTTGTCGTTACAGTAGCTCGTACATTACCCACATTATAAAATTAAATTGTAGATGTACTGTAAGACACAAACTTTCCTCATTTTGTCAGCATTATTCCGCTAATTGCATGGCTTCTAAGTGCTCAGCAAGTGAGCAAATAAATAACTTCCTTCAAATGACTTTGGAGTCAGGTGTGGAAATTCAGGCAGATCGGTCGTTAAAGCGGCCCGGAGCCATTGCTCCTGTCTGTATGATTGGCTCTCCTATCTACTAAGTTGTCTACTAAGTTCAACTTCTGTCTGCTCTTTTGTTGCTGGTTTGTATTTGCTCTCCAATAGGCATAGCAATGCTGTATTTCGCTAAGGATCAACCTTTGTTGCTCCCTGGTCAGTCAGATGAAGTCTCTTGTTTGGAAAATTGCAATCTTTACATTCTAATCCTAGCACGCCGCTCATGATTGCATAAGGAAAAAGTGTATATTATTTCCACTTTTGACCATTCTTCCCCTATTTAAAAATATATATATAATTTATTACAGTATGAAGCTATAAGAAAGCCCAGCCTGTACACTGGGAAATAATTATCTAAACATTATGCATACACAGCAGTTGAACTACAAATTTAGAAGGGGCAATGCAAAAAAGTGAATAAAGGGCCTAATTCAAGCTTGATTGCAAAAGCAAAATCTTCCTCTGATGGGCAAAACCATGTGCACTGCAGGGGGGGGGGGGGCAGATACAAAGTGTGCAGAGTGTTAGATTTAGGAGGGATGTGTTCAAACTGAAATCTAAATTGCAGTGTAAAGATAAAGCAACCGGTAATTTTCCTGCACAGAAACAAAAGAACCCACCCAAATCTAACTCTCTCTGCACATAGTACATCTGCCCCCCCCCCCCTCCCCTCCTTCCCCCGTGCACATGGGGCCTAATTCAGACTTGATTGCAGCAGCAAAATTGTTCTCTAATAGGCAAAACCATGTGCACTGCAGGTGGTGCAGATATAATAAATACAAAAACAGTAAAAGGTTAAAGAAGGAGAACGTAGGCCTATTAAAAGATGAATTGGGAGCTTTGATGAACGATGATAAAATAAAAGCGGAAATACTAAACAATTTTTTTCCCATCAGAATTCACCAGGGAGGATCAGACGGTGAGAGTAGTGCATAACGATAGTGAAGGTAATGACTCTTGGCTTGATGATTGTTTAAGTGAGGAAGTAGTACTGGAGAGACTAAGCAACATAAAGATTAATAAATCACCAGGCCCAGATGGTTTTCATCCGAGGGTTATTATGGAGCTTAGGTCACAGCTAGCAAAACCCCTATACTTGATTTTCCATAGTTCAATTACTGTAGATCAGGCATGGTACCAAAGGATTGGCGCATAGCTGAGGTAGTGCCTTTATTTAACAAGGGAACTAAAAATAATCCTGTTAACTATAGACCAGTTAGTTTAACCTTTATAGTGGGTAAAATATTGGAAGGTATTTTGAGGGATAGCATAGAGGATTATCTGCAGGCCACTAAGATTATTAGCAAAAGGCAGCATGGGTTTGTAAGGGACAGATCATGTGAAACTAACTTAATTAGCTTCTACGAGGAAGTGAGCGAGAATTTTGACCAGGGAAAAGCAGTGGATATGGTGTATTTATATTTTGCAAAAGCCTTCGATACAGTGCCTCACAGGAGACTGATCATCAAATTAAGGGAACTTGGCCTAGGATGTACTATTTGTACAGTACCAGTAGTCAGCGGAATACCATAAGGGTCCGTACTTGGCCCGCTACTGTTCAATATATTTATCAATGATCTAGGAATAGGCCTGGAAAGCACAATGTAAATCTTTGCAGATGATACTAAACTGTGTAGGGTAATTAATTCAGAAAGCGACGTGGAGTCTCTACAGAATTACTTATTTAAACTTCAAACCTGGGCGTTTAAATGGGGAATGAGGTTCAATATAGAAAAATGCAAAGTTATGCATTTTGGGACAAAAAACACACATGCATCCTACACTCTAAATGGGGAAAATATAGGGGTAACTGGTGGAAAAAGATTTTGGGGTGCTCATAGATAATAGGCTTAATAACAGTGCACAATGTCAAAATGCAGCAAAAAAGGCAAGTAAAGTGCTTGCGTGCATAAAACGGGACATTCAGACAAGGGACGAGGATGTAATCCTGCCACTGTACAAATCATTGGTTTGTCCGCACCTGGAATATTGTGTTCAATTTTGGGCACCATATTATAAAAAAGATATCGGGGAACTAGAAAGAGTTCAAAGGCGAGCTACTAATTTGATTAAAGGTTTAGAGACACTGGAGTACAAGAAAAGGCTTACTAGGTTAAATATGTATACACTAGAAAAGAGGCGTCTAAGAGGAAACATTATTAATATTTTCAAATATGTAAAGGGTCATTACAAGGAGTTAGCAGGTGATTTGTTTATTAAAAGAACTCTGTATAGGACACGTGGGCACTCACTGAGGCTAGAGGAGAGAAAATTCTGTACACAACGTAGGAAAGGGTTCTTCACGGTAAGGGCAGTAAAGATTTGGAACTCCCTGCCGGAGAAGGTAATAATGGTAGACTCTGTAAATGCATTAAAAACTTATTGGACAAATTTCTAACTGGAAAAACTATCCAGGGTTATAGAATTTTACATAATGACATTAATATCTGGGAGTGGTAAGAATCATAGTTGTCAATTGGTACTAAACCATTACTTCAGCTGGTGCATTATAATTAGAGATGAGCGGGTTCGGTTCTCAGAGAACCGAATCCTACCGGACTTTGCCTTCCGAGTTCGGTTCCGAGCCCAGCTCGGGTTTTCCCGCCTGACTCGGAAACCCGAACGCGGTAAAACATCATCATCCCGCTGTCGGATTTTTGCGGGATTTGGATTCCATATAAGGAGCCGCGCGTCGCGGCCATTTTCACTCCGGTCTCGGAGAGTGTATTAAAAGGACGTGCCCTCAGTGTTCAGTGTCTGTGTGGGGGCGGGAAAGTGGGGTGGCGAGTCTTGTGCTGTGTTGTGCTGCTCAGTCCACTCCAGTGTAGTCACAGTGTTGGTGTCCTCTGCTTCCATATATCCAGTGTAGCTGTATAAAGTGGTGCTGTGTTGTGCTGTCCAGTGTAGTCAGTGTATTGTGCTGCATCAGTCCAGCCAGTCACAGTGTTGGTGTCCTCTGTTGCCATATATCCAGTGCAGCTGTATAAAGTGGTGTTGTGTTGTGCTGCATCAGACCAGTGGTAGTGTCCTGTCTCATCAGTCATTCCAGTGACGAGCAGAGGCGTAGCTAGGGTTTTCGGAGCCCAGGGCAAGATGGGAAATGGCGCCCCTCCCCCCCCCCCCAAAAAAAAAAAACACACCAAAAGAAGCATGAGCGCGCTCGCCGTAAAAATGGGCGTGGTCACGCACCTGAAAATGGCCCACAGTGCCAGTTACATTGCCCCACAGTACCAGATACAATGCCCCACAGTGCCGGATACATGCCCCACAGTGCCAGATACATTGCCCCACAGTGCCAGATACATTGCCCCACAGTGCCAGATACAATGCCCCACAGTGCCGGATACATGCCCCACAGTGCCAGATACATTGCCCCACAGTGCCAGATACAATGCCCCACAGTGTAGGATACATGCCCCACAGTGCCAGATACATTGCCCCACAGTGCCAGATACATTGCCCCACAGTGCCAGATACATTGCCCCACAGTGCCGGATACATGCCCCACAGTGCCAGATACATTGCCCCACAGTGCCAGATACATTGCCCCACAGTGCCGGATACATGCCCCACAGTGCCAGATACATTGCCCCACAGTGCCAGATACATTGCCCCACAGTGCCAGATACAATGCCCCACAGTGCCAGATACATTGCCCCACAGTGCCAGATACATTGCCCCACAGTGCCAGATACAATGCCCCACAGTGCCGGATACATGCCCCACAGTGCCAGATACATTGCCCCACAGTTCCAGATACATTGCCCCACAGTGCCGGATACATGCCCCACAGTGCCAGATACATTGCCCCACAGTGCCAGATACATTGCCCCACAGTGCCAGATACAATGCCCCACAGTGCCAGATACATTGCCCCACAGTGCCAGATACATTGCCCCACAGTGCCAGATACAATGCCCCACAGTGCCGGATACATGCCCCACAGTGCCAGATACATTGCCCCACAGTGCCAGATACAATGCCCCACAGTGCCAGATACATTGCCCCACAGTGCCAGATACAATGCCCCACAGTGCCGGATACATGCCCCACAGTGCCAGATACATTGCCCCACAGTGCCAGATACATTGCCCCACAGTGCCAGATACAATGCCCTCCAGTGCCGGATACATTACCCCACAGTGCCAGATACATTGCCCCCACAGTGCCAGATACAATGCCCCACAGTGCCAGATACATTGCCCCACAGTGCCAGATACAATGCCCCACAGTGCCGGATACATGCCCCACAGTGCCAGATACATTGTCCCACAGTGCCAGATACATTGCCCCACAGTGCCAGTTACATTGCCCCACAGTGCCAGTTACATGCCCCACAGTGCCAGATACAATGCCCCACAGTGCCGGATACATGCCCCACAGTGCCAGATACATTGCCCCACAGTGCCAGATACATTGCCCCACAGCGCCAGTTACATTGCCCCACAGTGCCAGTTACATGCCCCACTCGTTACATGCCCCATTTAGTGCCAGTTACATGCCCCACTCAGTGCCAGTTACATGCCCCACTCAGTGCCAGTTACATGCCCCACTCAGTGCCAGTTACATGCCCCATTTAGTGCCAGATACATGCCCCACTGTGCCGCCCCCCCCCTCCCGGTCACTCACCGCTGATGATATGTGAGGGGAGGAGGCCTGCAGTACCGGTGGTGAAGTCCAACAAGGGGATCTGGCTCTGACCTGTAGCCCCTCCCCCAGCCCCAGGGCGCCATTTACTGCTAATGTTTCCGCCCTGGAGCTGCATTTCTCTCTCTCCCTCACTCTCTGTCAGCATTTGGGCGCCATTACACACACAGCTGCGCTGATCTGGGACTCCTGGGCAATGCCTCCTCTGTAAAGCCGCCTGCATCATCAGCACTGTGCATTTACAGGACACTTAAGTATTCTACATGTCATTAGACCGTGTTAGTTAAGAACAAGTGCACTTTGTCAGGGTTATTTAGTACAAGTACCCTGTGATATACATCCAGTGTTTACTGTGCATTACTATATCTATATACCTAATTATCTTTACTTGTGTAGTGCAGTTTCTACAGTATTACTAGTCCAGTGCGGTTTTATTGTTATCTGTGATAAGTTCTGCATTGTACATGTGACTGTGTGTGTGTGCCAATAGCTGCTGTGTGATTTCCATTCTGTGTATCTCACATCTACTGCTATCCCTATATTCTGTACCCTGAAGGGGGCTATGTGCGGCAGGGTTTTCATATAATATAGTGGTTTTCACAGGATATACTTTTTTTGGTATTTTCTCTGTGTTTTACAGTCACCATTTACCTCTTAAATATTCTGTGTGTGCTCTGCCTGTAGTCACACTATCCGGGGGGATTTTTGTTAGGTATTCTGTCTGCTTTTATTGTACTATTCCACCCTACGGTAACGCTTTCATATAATGTCAGCTCGTCAGGGTGAGGGTTCAGTGGCAGACCCTGCGTCTGGCAGTGTTCATGCCTTGGATGTCTCTGGGGAAAATATTGCAGCTGATGGTTCAGGTGCTGGGGGCTGTGTACCCCTTAGTCAGTTTCCTACGTCGGGGGTAACTACTGACCCACCGTGGGCTACATTCTCTAATATACTGACTACGCTGGTAACTAGACTTGCGCCCCCTATGGGACCTCCTGTGCCATTACAGCCACATATTGTCCCTGCAGTTAATCCACCATGGGCAGATGCTCTGTCCTCTCAGTTACAGCAATTAAATCAGTCTTTGGCCAAGCAAACTCCTAACCCTCGTCTGCGTAAGACCAAAGTGTCCTCTAAGCCGGCCCTTACATCCTCCACTCATGTTACAGATACTTCATCGGATGAAGATGGCGCATACACTGATCCCTCAGACACTGATACAGATGCTTCTGATGGGGAATCCCTGACCCAAGTGGATATTCCTGACCTCTTGGAGGCTATACGGCTGATTCTTCAAATTGATGAAGATGAAGAACCACCGGCTACCTCTAAGAAACCAGATAAGTTTAAGCGTCAGAAGGTTACTAAATTAGTTTTACCACATTCTGACCATTTAGTTGACATACGTCAGGAATCCTGGGACTATCCAGGAAAGAAATTCTCTCTGTCTAAGAAAATGCTGGCTCGTTATCCCCTCGCTGCAGAGTTAAGCAAAAATTGGGAAACACCGCCGCCGGTGGACTCACAAGTCGCATATCTGGTGGTATCATCTGCTCTGCCTGTCACTACCGTCACCTCTCTGAAGGAACCGACGGATAAGCGTGTGGAGGGTTGCTTGTAGTCCATTTACACTCTGGCTGGAGCTGTGCATAGGCCTACTATTGCGGCCTCTTGGGCTGCTAAAGCTATAGAGGCCTGGGTTCAGGAAGTAGAAGCGGAACTACTGTCTAATTTTCTTGATAATGCAAAACAGTGACTTTCATACATTGTATTCAGGAAGCGGCATCAGATGCAAGTATCCTAGCGGCCAAAGCGTCTACCACGTCTATTCTGGCTCGCCGTGTCCTCTGGGTACGGCCCTGTTCGGTAGATCTGGACTCGAAAAAGACCTCAGAGGTTATCCCTTTTAAGGGAAACATTCTTTTCTTTTTGGGGAAGATCTCAACAAGATTGTCGCTGACTTATCGTCTGCAAAGACTGCATGTCTGCCTAGTACTACTCCTTCGGCCCCGAAGGCTAAGAGTACTTCATTTCATTCCTTTCGACCTCCAGGTAAAGCAAAGGGTCAGGCGTACCCGAAACAGGCTCGCACTTCCAATCCACTAAGCCCAAACCTAAACGTGCCTGGGCTGCCCGTCAGCATGCTGCCAAAACAGACAAGCCTGCTGCATGACGGGGTGGGCCTCCCTCTGGGGGATCCCAGGGTGGGAGGCCGACTTCTACGGTTTGCTCAGGTATGGCTACAGACCACTTCGGACACCTGGGTAAGGAAAGTCGTCACTCATGGATACGCCATCTCTTTCAAGAAACGTCCCCCTCACCAGTTTTGCTCAACAAACGTCCCTTCGGATCCGGTGAAAGCAAGACTCTCCATCTGGTGGTGCAATCCCTCCTGGACACAGGAGTGGTAGTGCCGGTGCCTCTGGCTCAGAGAGGCAGGGGGTACTATTCAACTCTGTTCCTAGTCCCGAAACTGAATGGATCTTCTCGGCCCATTCTCAACCTCAAGTCTTTGAACAAGTTTGTGAACGTCTCCAAATTCCGAATTTACCTATTGCAGTGTGGCATCAGCAATACCTGCGGTTTGCTATTGGCAACTTACATGGTGGTCATGACGGCCCTACTCCGTTGTCAGGGCATCAGGATCTTGCCGTATCTCGACGACTTGTTGATCCTGGCGAATTCTCAAGAGGTTCTTCTTCGTCATCTGGAACTGACGGTCCAGTTCCTGCAAGCCCATGGTTGGCTCATCAACTGGAAGAAATCTTCCCTGGTCACTGCTCAAAGCATGGTGCACCTGGGAGCACTGTTGGACACCCACAACCAGCGGTTGTTTTTGTCTCCGGAAAAGATCCTGAAACTTCAGGACAAGATAAGATGCTTCCTCTCTCAACCACGTGTGTCGATACACTCGACGATGCAAGTACTAGGCCTCATGGTGTCGGCTTTCGACATGGTGGAGTACGCTCAATTTCATTCCCGCCCTCTACAAAGGGTTAATTATCTCAGAGTGGGACAGCCTGCCTCACCGGATCAGGTCTCACATGATATCCTTGACTCCGGAGGTCCGTCTGTCACTGACTTGGTGGCTGCAGGACCAACAACTGTGCAGGGGTCGTCCATTCTGGATCCCCAACTGGGTCCTTCTGATGACGGACGCCAGTCTGCGGGGTTGGGGCGCGGTGTTGGAGCAACACTCTCTTCACGGTCGGTGGACCAGGGAGGAGTCTCTCCTCCCGATAAACATTCTGGAATTGAGGGCAGTGTTCAATGCCTTGACACTGGCCCTGCCTCTGGTACAGAACAAGCCTGTTCAAGTACAGTCTGACAACGCCACCATGGTGGCATACATAAATCATCAAGGCGGCACCCGAAGCCGCAAAGCCATGACGGAAGTGTCAAAGATTCTTCATTGGGCGGAATGCCATCTGCCAGCCCTATCGGCAGTGTTCATTCCAGGGGTCCTGAACTGGGAAGTGGACTTCCTCGGTCATCAGGACGTACACGCCGGAGAGTGGACCCTTCATCCGGAGGTCTTTCAACTCCTCGGGGAACAGTGGGGTCTACTAGATGTAGACCTGATGGCATCTTGACACAATCACAAGGTTCCGGTGTTCGGAGCAAGGACAAGGGATCCTCAAGCAGCGTTTGTGGACGCATTGGCAATTCCATGGAACTTTCGACTGCTGTACGTGTTCCCTCCGGTGTCACTCCTGCCCAGTATAATACGGAAGTTCAAGCAAGAAGGAGGAATACTAATTCTAATCGCTCCGGCGTGGCCCAGATGGCATTGGTTCTCAGACCTGCAGGGTCTATCGATAGAGCGTCCTCTTCTGCTTCCGCAGCATCCAGACCTCGTCTTTCATGGCCCTTGTGTCTACCAGGATTTGGCCCAGCTGGCTTTGACGGCGTGGCTCTTGAAGCTTCCATACTGAGGGCCAAAGGGTTTTCTGAGGCGGTCAATCAAACTATTTTGAGGGCCGGTAAATAATTAAAAATAATTTATTCAATAACAATTATACCAATTGTATTTAACTATTAACAATATAGATAGATTAAATAACGTGCTGGCCAGCAGTTTAAAATTATCACCAATACTACTAAAACATCCCTTAATAGGGGATCAGTGCACTGAAAAATAAGTATCAGCATGTAGTAACTTTGTATAAATCTGTGATAATAACTGTTCCTTGCATAAAGGATAATTGCACTAAAAGAAACTGTCCTGTCGAGACATCATCGTGTGTTAAATTGTAACAGTCAAATTGCAACTGAAGCACGCTGAAATAGTAAAGGTGTAGCGGCAGATATCAGCTTGTGACAATGTGTCCGATTACCTCCCTGATGGAAATCACGGTGTGGTCCTACCCCCGATAACCGAGCGTCCTCGGTTATTAGGTTGTGCACGGGGGGTGCCTCTTGTGTCACCGGCTGTGGCTTACTTCACAAACACAGGGGGATATGATGTATCGGGCTTGCAATGCTGGAGCCTGCTTCGGCGGTCGTGCTGATATTTGGCAGCGGGTTGAGTGGATTGCAAGGTCCCGTACCGACTCCCGCTCTACTGCGCGATACGTGAGTTCTGATGGATACTTTATTTCTTTAATTGGTCAAATACAGACACAGGCGCTTCATTTTTCTCTTTTCAAACTATTTTGAGGGCCTATAAACCGGCTTCTGCTCTGATTTATCATAGGGTGTGGAATTCTTACTTCGCCTGGTGTGCGACTAACAATTATGATGCATGCAAGTTCAGTACTGCCAAACTTTTGGCTTTCCTGCAACAGGGCCTGGACTTAGGCCTTCGTCTGGCCTCCCTCAAGGTTCGTATTTCTGCCTTGTCGATATGGTTTCAGAGAAAAATTGCGACTCTGCCTGATGTTCATACATTCACTACAAGAGTCTCCGTTTGAACCTCTTGAGTCTGTGGACCTTAAGTGGCTTACTCTTAAGGTCTTGTTCTTGCTGGCTATTGCATCTGCTAGATGGGTTTCAGACTTGGGTGCCTTGTCCTGTCGGTCACCCTTTCTGATTTTTCACCATGACCGTGCGGTTCTTAGAAGTCTCCCTGGTTATCTGCCTAAGGTGGTGTCATCTTACCACCTTAATCAAGAGATTGTGGTTCCGGCCTTTATCTCTCCAGCTTTATCCTCCAAAGAGCGGTCTTTGGATGTGGTACGGGCTCTCCGTATTTATGTGAAGAGGACAGCTTCTCTTAGGAGATCTGATTCCCTCTTTGTCTTTTTCAGTTTTCACAAACGTGGTTGGCCTGCTAACAAGCAGACCTTGGCCAGATGGATTAGAATGGTGATTGCACATGCTTATGTACAGACTGGCCTTCCAGCTCCTGCTACCATCAAAGCCCATTCTACTCGGTCGGTTGGACCTTCTTGGGCGGCCGGCCGTGGTGCGACTCTTGAACAATTGTGCAAGGCGGCTGCGTGGTCCTCAGTGAACACGTTCATAAGGTTCTATGCCTTTGATACTTCCACCTCCCAGGACGCCTCCTTTGGATGCTGGGTTCTTGTGCCCGCTACAGTGTGTCACCTCCCATGAGGAACTGCTTTAGGACATCCCCGATTTTATCCCTGTGGAACCCCAGTGTACCCCGCTGCAGAAAAGGAGATTTATGGTAAGAACTTACCTTTGGGAAATCTCTTTCTGCTAGGTACACTGGGTTCCACAGGGTGCTCACCCTGACGCACTTAGCTTCTTTGGGTTTGTATGGCATTAGCCGCTGATACCTTCTCCTGTCCAGAGAATGGGGTGTATGTGGCTAATAACGGTTGTCGTCTCTTTTACCTGCTGCTGCATTGGACTGGTTAACAAAACTGAGCTCCTGTGCACGGGGGCGGGGTTATAGAGGAGGTGGCTCTGTGCATCTTGGGAACAGTCAAAGCTTTTAGCCTGTTGGTGCCTCGGATCAAGATCCGACTGTTATCCCTGTGGAACCCAGTGTGGAACACAGTTCTTGCCAAAATCTCCTTTTTGCAATCAATCTTGAATTAGGCCCATAATTTGCTAGTTTTACACATCTGTACATGTTATAAAAATAAGGGTTGTATCTGTAAATAGCAATTTTTTTTTGAGAAATATACTAGAGATGTGCACCGGAAATTTTTCGGGTTTTGTGTTTTGGTTTTGGGTTCGGTTCCGTGGCCGTGTTTTGGGTTCGAACGCGTTTTGGCAAAACCTCACCGAATTTTTTTTGTCGGATTCGGGTGTGTTTTGGATTCGGGTGTTTTTTTCAAAAAACACTAAAAAACAGCGTAAATCATAGAATTTGGGGGTCATTTTGATCCCAAAGTATTATTAACCTCAATAACCATAATTTCCACTCATTTTCAGTCTATTCTGAACACCTCACACCTCACAATATTATTTTTAGTCCTAAAATTTGCACCGAGGTCGCTGGATGACTAAGCTCAGCGACCGAAGTGGCCGACACAAACACCTGGCCCATCTAGGAGTGGCACTGCAGTGTCACGCAGGATGGCCCTTTCAAAAAACACTCCCCAAACAGCACATGACGCAAAGAAAAAAAGAGGCGCAATGAGGTAGCTGTGTGACTAAGCTCAGCGACCCTAGTGGCCGACACAAACACCTGGCCCATCTAGGAGTGGCACTGCAGTGTCACGCAGGATGGCCCTTCCAAAAAACACTCCCCAAACAGCACATGACGCAAAGAAAAAAAGAGGCGCAATGAGGTAGCTGTGTGAGTAAGCTAAGCGACCCTAGTGGCCGACACAAACACCTGGCCCATCTAGGAGTGGCACTGCAGTGTCACGCAGGATGGCCCTTCCAAAAAACACTCCCCAAACAGCACATGACGCAAAGAAAAATGAAAGAAAAAAGAGGTGCAAGATGGAATTGTCCTTGGGCCCTCCCACCCACCCTTATGTTGTATAAACAGGACATGCACACTTTAACCAACCCATCATTTCAGTGACAGGGTCTGCCACACGACTGTGACTGAAATGACGGGTTGGTTTGGACCCCCACCAAAAAAGAAGCAATTAATCTCTCCTTGCACAAACTGGCTCTACAGAGGCAAGATGTCCACCTCATCATCATCCTCCGATTCATCACCGTGTACATCCCCCTCCTCACAGATTATCAATTCGTCCCCACTGGAATCCACCATCACAGCTCCCTGTGTACTTTGTGGAGGCAATTGCTGCTGGTGAATGTCTCCATGGAGGAATTGATTATAATTAATTTTAATGAACATCATCTTCTCCACATTTTCTGGAAGTAACCTCGTACGCCGATTGCTGACAAGGTGAGCGGCGGCACTAAACACTCTTTCGGAGGGCAACTTAGGTAGAATAAAGCCAGTTTGTGCAAGGGCCTCCAAATTGCCTCTTTTTCCTGCCAGTATACGTACGGACTGTCTGACGTGCCTACTTGGATGCGGTCACTCATATAATCCTCCACCATTCTTTCAATGGTGAGAGAATCATATGCAGTGACAGTAGACGACATGTCCGTAATCGTTGTCAGGTCCTTCAGTCCGGACCAGATGTCAGCATCAGCAGTCGCTCCAGACTGCCCTGCATCACCGCCAGCGGGTGGGCTCGGAATTCTGAGCCTTTTCCTCGCACCCCCAGTTGCGGGAGAATGTGAAGGAGGAGATGTTGACAGGTCGCGTTCCGCTTGACTTGACAATTTTCTCACCAGCAGTTCTTTGAACCCCTGCAGACTTGTGTCTGCCGGAAAGAGAGATACAACGTAGGTTTTAAATCTAGGATCGAGCACGGTGGCCAAAATGTAGTGCTCTGATTTCAACAGATTGACCACCCGTGAATCCTTGTTAAGCGAATTAAGGGCTCCATCCACAAGTCCCACATGCCTAGCGGAATCGCTCAGTGTTAGCTCCTCCTTCAATGTCTCCAGCTTCTTCTGCAAAAGCCTGATGAGGGGAATGACCTGACTCAGGCTGGCAGTGTCTGAACTGACTTCACGTGTGGCAAGTTCAAAAGGTTGCAGAACCTTGCACAACGTTGAAATCATTCTCCACTGCGCTTGAGACAGGTGCATTCCACCTCCTATATCGTGGTCAGTTGTATAGGCTTGAATGGCCTTTTGCTGCTCCTCCAACCTCTGAAGCATATAGAGGGTTGAATTCCACCTCGTTACCACTTCTTGCTTTAGATGATGGCAGGGCAGGTTCAGGCGTTTTTGGTGTTGCTCCAGTCTTCTATACGTGGTGCCTGTACGCTGAAAGTGTCCCGCAATTCTTCTGGCCACCGACAGCATCTCTTGCACGCCCCTCTCGTTTTTTAAATAATTCTGCACCACCAAATTCAAGGTATGTGCAAAACATGGGACGTGCTGGAATTTGCCCATATTTAATGCACACACAATATTGCTGGCGTTGTCCGATGCCACAAATCCACAGGAGAGTCCAATTGGGGTAAGCCATTCTGCAATGATCTTCCTCAGTTGCCGTAAGAGGTTTTTAGCTGTGTGCGTATTCTGGAAAGCGGTGATACAAAGCGTAGCCTGCCTAGGAAAGAGTTGGCGTTTGCGAGATGCTGCTACTGGTGCCGCCGCTGCTGTTCTTGCGGCGGGAGTCAATACATCTACCCAGTGGGCTGTCACAGTCATATAGTCCTGAGTCTGCCCTGCTCCACTTGTCCACATGTCCGTGGTTAAGTGGACATTGGGTACAACTGCATTTTTTAGGACACTGGTGAGTCTTTTTCTGAGGTCTGTGTAAATTTTCGGTATCGCCTGCCTAGAGAAATGGAACCTAGATGGTATTTGGTACCGGGGACACAGTACCTCAAACAAGTCTATAGTTGGCTCTGCAGTAATGATGGATACCGGAACCACGTTTCTCACCGCCCAGGATGCCAAGGCCTCAGTTATCCGCTTTGCAGCAGTATGACTGCTGTGATATTTCATCTTCCTCGCAAAGGACTGTTGGACAGTCAATTGCTTGGTGGAAGTAGTAAAAGTGGTCTTACGACTTCCCCTCTGGGATGACCATCGACTCCCAGCAGCAACAACAGCAGCGCCAGCAGCAGTAGGCATTACACGCAAGGATGCATCGGAGGAATCCCAGGCAGGAGCGGACTCGTCAGAATTGCCAGTGACATGGCCTGCAGGACTATTGGCATTCCTGGGGAAGGAGGAAATTGACACTGAGGGAGTTGGTGGGGTGGTTTGCGTGAGCTTGGTTACAAGAGGAAGGGATTTACTGGTCAGTGGACTGCTTCCGCTGTCGCCCAAAGTTTTTGAACTTGTCACTGACTTATGATGAATGCGCTGCAGGTGACGTATAAGGGAGGATGTTCCGAGGTGGTTAACGTCCTTACCCCTACTTATTACAGCTTGACAAAGGCAACACACGGCTTGACAAATGTTGTCAGCATTTCTGTTGAAATACTTCCACACCGAAGAGCTGATTTTTTTGGTATTTTCACCAGGCATGTCAATGGCCATATTCCTCCCACGGACAACAGGTGTCTCCCCGGGTGCCTGACTTAAACAAACCACCTCACCATCAGAATCCTCCTTGTCAATTTCCTCTCCAGCGCCAGCAACACCCATATCCTCCTCATCCTGGTGTACTTCAACACTGACATCTTCAATCTGACTATCAGGAACTGGACTGCGGGTGCTCCTTCCAGCACTTGCAGGGGGCGTGCAAATGGTGGAAGGCGCATGCTCTTCACGTCCAGTGTTAGGAAGGTCAGGCATCGCAACCGACACAATTGGACTCTCCTTGTGGATTTGTGATTTCGAAGAACGCACAGTTCTTTGCTGTGCTTTTGCCAGCTTAAGTCTTTTCATTTTTCTAGCGAGAGGCTGAGTGCTTCCATCCTCATGTGAAGCTGAACCACTAGCCATGAACATAGGCCAGGGCCTCAGCCGTTCCTTGCCACTCCGTGTGGTAAATGGCATATTGTCAAGTTTACGCTTCTCCTCCGACGATTTTATTTTAGATTTTTGAGTCCTTTTTTTACTGATATTTTGTGTTTTGGATTTTACATGCTCTGTACTATGACATTGGGCATCGGCCTTGGCAGACGACGTTGATGGAATTTCATTGTCTCGGCCATGACTAGTGGCAGCAGCTTCAGCACGAGGTGGAAGTGGATCTTGATCTTTCCCTATTTTTGGAACCTCAACATTTTTGTTCTCCATATTTTAATAGGCACAACTAAAAGGCACCTCAGGTAAACAATGGAGATGGATGGATACTAGTATACTTATGGATGACGAGTGACTGACGACACAGAGGTAGCTACAGCCGTGGACTACCGTACTGCGTCTGCTAGTATAGAGATGATAATGATATAAAAAATATATATATATCACTACTGCAGGTATATATAATATAATGACGGACCTGCTGGACACTGTCAGCAGACTCCTAAACTACTAGTATGAAGAAGATAGAAAAAAAAAACCCCACCACAGGTAGGTATACAATTATGGACGAGCACTGACGACACAGAGGTAGCTACAGCCGTGGACTACCGTACTGCGTCTGCTAGTATAGAGATGATAATGATATAAAAAATATATATATATCACTACTGCAGGTATATATAATATAATGACGGACCTGCTGGACACTGTCAGCAGACTCCTAAACTACTAGTATGAAGAAGATAGAAAAAAAAAACCCACCACAGGTAGGTATACAATTATGGACGAGCACTGACGACACAGAGGTAGCGACAGCCGTGGACTACCGTACTGCGTCTGCTAATATAGAGATGATAAAGATGATAGAGATGAACAAAAAAAATATAACACTACTGCAGGTAAATATTTATATAATATAATGAATGACGGACCTGCTGGACACTGTCAGCAGAATGCGTTTATAGAATAAAAAAAAAAACACCACAGGAGTGTTTAACTTTTTCAGGCAGACAATATACTGGTGGTCACTGGTCAGTCACACTGGCAGCAAAAGTGTGCACTGTACTCCTGCTATAACTGCACCCCAGTCTCCCCCACAATTCAGCTGTGTGAGCAGTGAGCACTCAGCACAGTCAGATATACATAGATATATCATGCAGCACACTGAGGCTGAGCACAGATATGGTATGGAGCGTTTTTTTCAGGCAGAGAACGGATTAAAAAAAAACTAGCAAAACTCTGCACTGACTGTACTCCTCCTAACAGCTCTCCCCAATCCTCCCCACAATAAGCTAAGCAGCAATCAGATCAACTAACTACTAACAGTAACTATAAACGGAGAGGACGCCAGCCACGTCCTCTCCCTATCAATCTCAATGCACGTGTGAAAATGGCGGCGACGCGCGGCTCCTTATATAGAATCCGAGTCTCGCGATAGAATTCGAGCCTCGCGAGAATCCGACAGCGGGATGATGACGTTCGGGCGCGCTCGGGTTAGCCGAGCAAGGCGGGAAGGTTCGAACCT
Organism: Pseudophryne corroboree; assembly: GCF_028390025.1. NCBI lineage: Eukaryota > Metazoa > Chordata > Amphibia > Anura > Myobatrachidae > Pseudophryne > Pseudophryne corroboree. The sequence goes on along the minus strand of NC_086451.1, from coordinate 147,622,124 downwards.
GCCTCGGACCCGTGTAAAAAGGCTGAAGTTCGGGGGGGTTCGGATTCCGAGGAACCGAACCCGCTCATCTCTAAAATATACTTCTAGGGGCTGTTTATGAACTATTTTTGTCTGTTCATTCCGGCATCACGCAAAACCTACTGGATGAATTTGGATCGCATTTTCACTATTATATAGCTTAGTCACCTAGAAACTGAGGTACAGTATGTATGCTCTCGATGTGACATCAGGGAGAGGAACAATAAAGGAAAAAACAAACGCTCGACACTCGGCGTGTGAAGGCTCCTCCAGTCCATACTTACTATATGTGTGGAATTTCTGAACTCACCCTCGTGCAGTTAGAATTCCAGCGCACAGCATTGCACTGAAAGTTGGTGTTCCGATCATGCATCTGCAGAGCTTGACTCCGCCAAATAACCTAATTGGGACAGAGATTCTAATGGGATGTAGGGGGACATGTACTAAGCAGTGATAAAAGTGGAGAAGGGAGCCAGTGGAGAAGTTGCCCATGGCAACCAATCAACTGCTCTGTATACTTTTATAGTATGCAAATTATAAATGTTACGTCAATGCTGATTGGTTGCCATGGGCAACTTCTCCACTGGCTCACTTCTCCACTTTTATCACTGCTTAGTACATCTCCCCCTTAGTGCAGGTGAGAGTGTGTTTATGCCACGTATACCTCTTATCCCCCCAAAATGTAATTTTTAATTCAAGCTCCTGCAGTTTCCAGTAAGCATCTGCTTCACTATGACAATCAGTAAGTCGCAAGGGCAAACGTCAGGGCTGCAGGCATAGATCTCAGGACTAGCTGCTTCTCCCATGGGCAGCTTTATGTGGCTTGCTCATGAGTTAGTAGCCCTAATCATTTTTTGGGGTTAATCGCTGAAGGAAAAACTGCAATTATTGTTTACAAAGAACTTTTGTGATCAATGTGTACAATATAAAATATACATCACAATATTAGAAGGCACTACTGTGTTTGTAAAATTAGTTCCGCTGAGCAATAAGAGACATCCACGCTAGTAAAGCTGCGGACAAGTGCTAGTTGGTATACATTAGTGATGTTCCAATGTGTAACAAGATCGCCTAGACGCAAGCTTCACCATTCCATGGAAGGCCATTCCAGACTTTGATGCTTTATGAAGGTTTAAGAGAGAAGCAGAAAGGGACACATTTGCACCTTGGCAAATACATGGGGCACATCTAAAATGAGCAGAGAATAAGAGTTGGGAAGAATTGTGTTCTAGCTTAGTTCTAAATGTAAGTATAAAAACAAAGCTGCCCACTATTAGAATAGTATCTGCAAAGAAGCCTACATTTCTGCAGCGGGGTACACTGGTATTCCACAGGGATTAACATCGGGGTGTAGAGTTGGATCTTGATCCGAGGCTCCAACAGGCTAAAGCTTTGACTGTTCCCAGGATGCACTGCACCGCCTCCTCTATAGCCCCGCCTCCAGGCACTGGAGCTCAGTTTGTAAGTTGGTGCCTGCAGTGCAGGCAGCTAACAAGATGGGCTGCGTTAGGCAGCCCTAATAAGAGCTTTTCTGAGAAGAAAGAATACTTCAAGGGCAGCACAGGCACTAGATGCCCTGGATGTCATGCTGACATTCTGTGCTGCGGCTCCATCACCTCCCCCAGCGGCGCTGCATACTCCCGTGCCCTGGTTGCCGGGTACTTGCAGCGGAGGCGTTCCGATCATCAAAGGCACACATACTGCCGCTGCTCTCCTGGATCGCGTGCCCGTACTTCAGTAGGTAAGAGGGTCCCTCAGGTGGGACCCGCCGAAATCACGATCCGGTCATGGTCCCAGGAGATGGACCGCGCCGCTGACGTGGACACTGTGGCCATACAGAGACCCCACTATATCCACCAGGGCAACAGGTCAGATTTATTAAAATCCGTTTACTATAGGCTCCATAGTACCCAGTGGTGAAGTCTAGCAGAGGGGATAAGGCGCTGACCTGTAGCCCCTCTCCCAGCTCCAGGCGCAGTGGCAAACGCAGGATTTGCATGGGGGGGTTTCCAGAACTGGGCGGAGCCAATCACGGGGTGCGGACTGAGGTGACCCAGTATATGCTGGGTCCGTAAAACTAGTGTGTGTGTGTGTATATATACACACACACACACATAGAATGTAAGCTCTCACGAGCAGGGCCCTCTTCCCTCATGGGATTACCCTTTTCTTACTTTAATAATCTTCAGCTGCACCACATCCATCAGTCTTCTGCCACCTGATACTTATTCCAGTGTCATCTGCTGATGTAACTATGTTTATTTACCCTGTACTTGTCCTATACTGTCATCAACTGTAAGTTGCTGTTTTCCTGCTAGATTATTTGTTTATGTATTCTGTAATTGGGCGCTGCGGAACCTTTGTGGCGCCATATAAATAAAGGATAATAATAATAATAATAATAATAATAATATATCTACACATATATATATATATATATATATATATATACACATACATACATACATACATACATACATACATACATACACACATACATATACATAGCATATTAAACATGCATACATATATATATATATATATATATATATGTACTGTGACAAGAACACTGGGATAGTGTTTGAGGGCAGGTATATTTGTCCCAGGTTCTTGTCTTACATGTTTTAGAAAGTGTTAACTTCTAGGAAAAATGCTTTTTGTTTTGTCTGAACCTTTTCAGTTTGCTGTAAAAGCTGGGTAAAGTCTCTGAGAGAGAGATAAGGCGAGTTCTAGACATTGGGCCCAGTTCGGGTCTTTGGCCTCACAGAGGGCTAATCAGGGTTTCAGCTGTGTAAGAGTGATATAGTGCTTCTAACCTGATTAGTATGGGCAGACTGCCTGGGAAGGCTGCAGGATCTGTGTGTGAGAGACACGCTTTCTGATGCAAGTAAGCTATACAGTATGTACTGAAGAACTCTGTGTTTTGTTTAGTGACAGTTAGGAACATCTTATGTTTAGTTAGTGCCGGACAGGCAAGGTATTTTTATTTTGGGGTTTGTTTTATTTTCTGTTTCAATAAAACTGGCCGGGGTCAGTTGTACCAGAAACTGGACTTGTGTTGTTCCTCAGCTGCTGCGTGCTGCCATATTCCCCAGGAAAAGGCACCTTGCACCCCTACAGTGTTACAACTTGGTGGAGAATGCGAGCAGGCCGTTCTGCGCATAAGTGAAAGCAGCAGCTTTGTGAGGCCTGCAGAAAACGGTGGTTTATGCAGATACAGCCCAGTGTGAAGTTACTGAGACTCACCCCTGAGGGTTTGATATATGTCCTGGGTGAAAGCAGCTGCAAAGCCGCCTGAAAAATCTGTTGACATGGAGGATCTGCTTAAAGCCTTGCTGCAAGCTACAGCGGCTCAGCAGGAGGCCAACCGACAGCAGCAGGTGGCAATGGAGGAAAATAGGAGACAACAGCAGGTGGCAATGGAGGAAAATTGGAGACTACAGCAGGAGGCCAACAGACAGCAGCAGGTGGCAATGGAGGAAAATAAGAGACATTAACTGGTACCCAGATGGTGGAAAGAGTCGTCATGGACCGCTACTTGAGATCTTTGCCCATGGTCCTGCGCAAGTGGGTGAGCCATGGAAACCCGGGTACTGCTGACCAATTAGTGGACATGGTAGAGAGGTATTTGGCAGCAGAGGAACTACTGATGACCACCCAGCAACCCATAGATCCTCGACAGCGCCCTTCAGTAAAGACTGGTAAGACTGTTCCGTGGGAAAACGTTGCTGGGCGGTTAAGAGAACGCAAGGCTGGAGAGACTGTAAACACTGGCCCTGGAAACAGGCCAATGGGGCTAGAACGGTCTATGCTGCCCAAATGGGTTGATAATCGTGTGGTTAAATGTTTTAGGTGTGGTATGCCAGGTCATGTTATTGCCAATTGCCCAGTCACGCAAGAACCCATGCAATGTGATGCTGCCTTTGAATGTCGCAGAATGTCTTTTTTTGCTATGTTAGCCTGTACTGTGGTACCTTCACCTGAGCTGGAAAAACAAATGTGTGATGTGTTCTTAGAAGGTAACCGGGTAGAGGCCTTGCTAGATTCAGGAAGTTTAGTTACCCTCGTGAAAGCTGGGTTAGTGAACCCCTTAAAGGTCCAGCAAATACCTATTGGGGTAACTTGCATACATGGGGATACCCAATATTATGCCACTGCTGAGGTGAATATAGAAACTTGTTGTGGGTCAGCAATGGTTAAAGTGGGACTGGTCCCTACCTTGGTGCATGAGGCCATAATAGGGAGGGATTTTCCTCATTTTTGGAAACTGTGGGAATCACGGTTATCAACAGATGTGAGAAGTAAAAAGCCAGTTGATAATACCGGTGATTTTATGGATGTACGTGGGTCTTCGGAACTTTCTGGCCCTTTGCCTTTTGCTAGTTTGGCTGGGGAAGTGACAGATGGGGAGTCCAGTGAGGACCCTCTTGCCGGGAACAGAGACATAGTAGTTAGAACTGAAAGCGTGCCTGACCTGGAGGTAAAGAAGGATCTGTTTGCGTCTGAACAGTTAAAGGATCCTACCTTAATAAAGGCTAGAGAGAATGTTAAGATTGTTAATGGGGAACCTGTGGTACCAGGTGACAGGGTTACGTATCCCCACATGGCCATCTGTAATGAGCTCTTGTACCACATTGTCAAAAGGGGTGAGGATGTGGTGGAACAGCTGGTAGTTCCCCAGCCTTATCGGAGAATGGTACTAGATTTAGCTCATAGTCACGTTACCGCAGGACATTTAGGGGCAGAAAAAACCACTGAAAGAGTTTTACAAAGGTTCTTTTGGCCAGGGGTTTATAAAGAAGTGTCTGAATATTGTTCTTCCTGTCCTGAATGCCAGTATCATGCCCCTAGACCCCATTTCAGGAGCCCACTAGTTCCCATGCCTATTATAGAGGTCCCGTTTGACAGAATAGCCATGGATCTCGTGGGGCCCTTGTTAAAGTCTGCTCGGGGCCATCAGTATATCCTGGTAATTATGGACTATGCCCCTCGATATCCTGAGGCTGTCCCTTTACGCACTATCACAACCAAGGCGATAGCTAGGGAGCTGGTGCAGGTATTTAGTAGAGTGGGAATACCAAAAGAAATTTTGACTGACCAAGGTACTCCATTTATGTCAAGGATCATGAAAGAATTGTGCAAGTTATTTAAGGTCACTCACCTCAGGACGTCCATCTACCATCCCCAAACTGACGGGTTGGTGGAAAGGTTTAATAAAACATTAAAAAGTATGTTAAAAAAGGTTGTTGAGAGAGATGGGAAAAACTGGGATTGTTTGTTGCCCTACTTGTTAATGGCCATCAGAGAAGTTCCTCAGTCCTCTACGGGGTTTTCTCCATTTGATTTGTTGTATGGTAGACACCCCAGAGGGCTGTTGGATGTTGCCAAAGAGACGTGGGAAGGACAGCCCACTCCTTATAGAAGCGTTATTGAGCATGTAACACAAATGCAGGATAGGATTGCAGCCGTGGTACCTGTTGTCAGAGAGCACATGGAACAGGCCCAAAGTGCTCAACAGAGGGTCTATAACCAGAGTGCCAAGATACGGGAATTTGCTCCTGGAGATAGAGTTCTTGTTTTGGTACCCACTGTGGAAAGCAAATTCCTAGCTAAATGGCAGGGTCCATTTGAGATTAGGGAAAAAGTGAATGAGGTTAATTACAAAGTATACCAGTCGGGAAAGAGAAAACCCGAACAGATCTACCATGTTAACTTAATCAAACCCTGGAAAGATAGGTTGTCTCTGTCAGCGGAGCCTTGCCCTTCGGTGTCTTCACCCCGGTTGCTTCCCGCAGTGAAGGTGTCAGAGACATTATCAGCTGATCAGAACAATCAGGTTAAAGAATTTCTCATCCAAAATAGGGAGGTATTTTCAGAGCTGCCTGGCCGAACGACCATAATAAAACATGACATTGTCACAGAACCAGGGGTCAGGGTTCATTTAAAGCCATATAGGATTCCTGAAGCTCAGCGAGAAGCTATTTCTAAGGAAGTTAAAACCATGTTAGAACTTGGAGTCATAGAGGAGTCTAACAGTGAGTGGTCCAGTCCCATAGTGCTCATCCCGAAGCCCGACGGTAGCATACGCTTCTGTAATGACTTTCGTAAGTTAAATGAGGTGTCCAAGTTTGACGCATACCCCATGCCCCGTGTGGATGAGCTTGTAGAAAGGCTGGGAACAGCCAGGTTTCTCACCACATTGGACCTGACCAAAGGTTACTGGCAAATACCTTTATCTGATAGCGCCAAAGAAAAAACAGCCTTTTCGGTTCCGGAGGGGCTGTACCAGTATAAGATGTTACCCTTTGGGTTGCATGGGGCTCCAGCAACCTTTCAACGGGCGATGGATAAAATTTTGAGGCCCCATAGAAAATATGCAGCTGCCTATTTGGATGATGTGGTAATTCACAGTACAGACTGGGGGTCACATTTGGTTAAAGTACAAGCAGTACTGGACTCAATCAGAGAGGCAGGGTTAACTGCTAACCCAAAGAAGTGCTGCCTCGCAATGGAGGAGGTCAAATACTTGGGCTTCACCATAGGCAGAGGTCTGATTAGGCCCCAATTGAATAAAGTTGATGCTATTCAAAACTGGCCTCGTCCAGTGAATAAAAAACAGGTAAGGGCTTTTTTGGGAATTACTGGGTACTATAGACGG